>NW_027141295.1:306139-612279 GCF_036365525.1 Heterodontus francisci | reverse complement strand
GTGTCAGTGTGTGTCTATGTTACTGGGTGTCAGTGTATGTCTTTGTTACTTAGTGTAAGTGTTTGTCTTTGTTACTGGGTGTCAGTGTGTGTCTTTGTTACTTGATGTAATTGTGTGTCTGTGTTTCTGGGTGTCAGTGTATGTCTTTGTTACTGGGTGTCAGTGTATGTCTTTGTTACTTGGTGTCAGTGTGTGTCTGTGTTACTGGGTGTCAGTGTATGTCTTTGTTACTTGGTGTCAGTGTATGTCTGTGTTACTGGGTGTCAGTGTATGTCTGTGTTGCTGGGTGTAAGTGTATGTCTTTGTGACTGGGTGTCAGTGTGTGTCTTTGTTACTTGTTGTAAGTGTGTGTCTGTGTTACTGGGTGTCAGAGTATGTCTTTATTACTGAGTGTCTGTGTATGTCTTTGTTACTGGGTGTAAGTAGGTGTCTGTGTTACTGGGTGTCAGTGTATGTCTGTGTTCCTTGGTGTAAGTGTGTGTCTGTGTTACTGGGTGTCATTGTGTTTCTGTGTTACTTGGTGTCATTGTGTGTCTGTGTTACTGGGTGTCAGTGTATGTCTTTGTTACTTGGTGTAAGTGTGTGTCTGTGTTACTGGGTGTCAGTGTGTGTCTTTGTTACTGCGTGTATGTGTATGTCTTTGTTACTTGGTGTCAGTGTATGTCTTTCTTACTTGGTGTCAGTGTGTGCCTGTGTTACTGGGTGTCAGTGTATGTCTTTGTCACTTGGTGTCAGTGTATGTCTTTGTTACTGGATGTCAGTGTGTGTCTTTGTTACTTGGTGTAAGTGTGTGTCTATGTTTCTTGGTGTAAGTGTGTGTCTGTGTTACTGCGTGTCAGTGTATGTCTGAGTCACTTGGTGTAAGTGTTTCTCTTTGTTACTGGGTTTCAGTGTATGTCTTTTTTACTTGGTGTCAGTGTGTGTCTTTTTTACTATGTGTCAGTGCATGTCTTTGTTACATGGTGTCAGTGTATGTCTTTGTTACTGGGTGTCAGTGTGTGTCTTTGTTACTTGGTGTAAGTGTGTGTCTGTGTTACTGGGTGTAAGTGTTTGTCTTTGTTACTGGGTGTCAGTGTGTGTCTTTGTTACTTGGTGTCAGTGTGTGTCTGTGTTACTGGGTGTCAGTGTATGTCTGTGTTACTTGGTGTAAGTGTGTGTCTTTGTTACTGGGTGTCAGTGTATGTCTTTGTTATTTGGTGTCAGTCTATGTCTTTGATACTTGGTGTAAGTGTATGTCTTTGTTACTGCGTGTCAGTGTGTGTCTTTGGTACTTGGTGTAAGTGCATGTCTGTGTTACTGGGTGTCAGTGAATGTCTGTGTTACTGGGTGGATGTGTATGTCTTTGATACTGGGTGTCAGTGTATGTCTTTGTTACTTGGCGTCAGTGTGTGTCTTTGTTACTTGGTGGAAGTGTGCGTCTGTGTTACTGGGTGTAAGTGTATGTCTTTGTTACTGGTTGTCAGTGTATTTCTTTGTTACTTGGTGTCAGTACGTGTCTTTGCTACTTGGTGTCAGTGGGTGACTGTGTAACTTGGTGTCAGCGTGTGTCAGTGTTACTGGGTGTCAGTGTATGTCTTTGTTACTTGGTGTAAGTGTATGTCTTTGTTACAGGGTGTCAGTGCGTTTCTATGTTACTTGGTATCAGTGTGTGTCTGTGTTACTGGGTGTCAGTGTCTGTCTTTGTTACTTGGTGAAACTGTGTGTCTCTGTTACTGGGTGTCAGTGTGTGTCTTTGTTACTTGTTGTAAGTGTGTGTCTGTGTTACTGGGTGTCAGAGTATGTCTTTATTACTGAGTGTCAGTGTATGTCTTTGTTACTTGGTGTAAGTGTGTGTCTGTGTTACTGTGAGTCAGTGTATGTCTTTGTTACTTGGTGTAAGTGTGTGTCTGTGTTACTGGGTGTCACTGTGTGTCTTTGTTACTTGGTGTCAGTGTATGTCTTTGTTACTGCATGTCAGTGTTTGTCTTTGTTACTTGGTGTAAGTGTTTGTCTGTGTTTCTGGCTGTCAGTGTATGTCTTTGTTACTGGGTGTCACTGTATGTCTTTGTTACTTGGTGTCAGTGTGTACCTGTGTTACTGGGTGTCAGTGTATTTCTTTGTTTCTTGGTGTCAGTGTATGTCTTTGTTACTGGGTGTCAATGTGTGTCTTTGTTACTTGGTGTAAGTGTGTGTCTGTGTTACTGGGTGTCAGTGCATGCCTTCTTACTGGTTGTCTGTGTATGTCTTTGTTACTTGGTGTCAGTGTGTGTCTGTGTTACTGGGTGACAGTGTATGTCTTTGTTACTTGGTGTAAGTGTATGTCTGTGATACTGGGTGTCAGTGTATGTCTGTGTTGCTGGGATTAAGTGTATGTCTTTGTGACTGGGTGTCAGTGTGTGTCTTTGTTACTTGGTGTAAGTGTGTGTCAGAGTTACTGGGTGTCAGTGTATGTCTTTGTTACTTGGTGTAAGTGTATGTCTGTGTTACTGGGTGTCAGTGTATGTCTGTGTTACTGGGTGTAAGTGTATGTCTTTGTTACTGGGTGTCAGTGCGTGTCTTTGTTACTTGGTATCAGTGTGTGTCTGTGTTACTGGGTGTCAGTGTCTGTCTTTGTTAATTGGTGTTACTGTGTGTCTCTGTTACTGGGTGTCAGTGTGTGTCTTTGTTACTTGTTGTAAGTGTGTGTCTGTGTTACTGGTTGTCATAGTATGTCTTTATTACTGAGTGTCAGTGTATGTCTTTGTTACTTGGTGTAAGTGTGTGTCTGTGTTACTGGGAGTCAGTGTCTGTCTTTGTTACTTGGTGTAAGTGTATGTCTGTGTTAGTGGGAGTCTGTGTATGTCTTTGTTACTTGGTGTAAGTGCATGTCTGTGTTAATGGGTGTCAGTTTGTGTCTGTGTTTCTGGCTGTCAGTGTATGTCTTTGTTACTGGGTGTCACTGTATGTCTTTGTTACTTGGTGTCCGTGTGTATCTGTGTTACTGGGTGTCAGTGTATGTCTTTGTTACTTGGTGTCAGTGTATGTCTGTGTTAGTGGGAGTCTGTGTATGTCTTTGTTACTTGGTGTAAGTGCATGTCTGTGTTAATGGGTGTCAGTTTGTGTCTGTGTTTCTGGCTGTCAGTGTATGTCTTTGTTACTGGGTGTCACTGTATGTCTTTGTTACTTGGTGTCCGTGTGTATCTGTGTTACTGGGTGTCAGTGTATGTCTTTGTTACTTGTTGTAAGTGTGTGTCTGTGTTACTGGGTGTCAGAGTATGTCTTTATTACTGAGTGTCAGTGTATGTCTTTGTTACTTGGTGTAAGTGTGTGTCTGTGTTACTGTGAGTCAGTGTATGTCTTTGTTACTTGGTGTAAGTGTGTGTCTGTGTTACTGGGTGTCACTGTGTGTCTTTGTTACTTGGTGTCAGTGTATGTCTTTGTTACTGCATGTCAGTGTTTGTCTTTGTTACTTGGTGTAAGTGTTTGTCTGTGTTTCTGGCTGTCAGTGTATGTCTTTGTTACTGGGTGTCACTGTATGTCTTTGTTACTTGGTGTCAGTGTGTACCTGTGTTACTGGGTGTCAGTGTATTTCTTTGTTTCTTGGTGTCAGTGTATGTCTTTGTTACTGGGTGTCAATGTGTGTCTTTGTTACTTGGTGTATGTGTGTGTCTGTGTTACTGGGTGTCAGTGCATGCCTTCTTACTGGTTGTCTGTGTATGTCTTTGTTACTTGGTGTCAGTGTGTGTCTGTGTTACTGGGTGACAGTGTATGTCTTTGTTACTTGGTGTAAGTGTATGTCTGTGATACTGGGTGTCAGTGTATGTCTGTGTTGCTGGGATTAAGTGTATGTCTTTGTGACTGGGTGTCAGTGTGTGTCTTTGTTACTTGGTGTAAGTGTGTGTCAGAGTTACTGGGTGTCAGTGTATGTCTTTGTTACTTGGTGTAAGTGTATGTCTGTGTTACTGGGTGTCAGTGTATGTCTGTGTTACTGGGTGTAAGTGTATGTCTTTGTTACTGGGTGTCAGTGCGTGTCTTTGTTACTTGGTATCAGTGTGTGTCTGTGTTACTGGGTGTCAGTGTCTGTCTTTGTTAATTGGTGTTACTGTGTGTCTCTGTTACTGGGTGTCAGTGTGTGTCTTTGTTACTTGTTGTAAGTGTGTGTCTGTGTTACTGGTTGTCATAGTATGTCTTTATTACTGAGTGTCAGTGTATGTCTTTGTTACTTGGTGTAAGTGTGTGTCTGTGTTACTGGGAGTCAGTGTCTGTCTTTGTTACTTGGTGTAAGTGTATGTCTGTGTTAGTGGGAGTCTGTGTATGTCTTTGTTACTTGGTGTAAGTGCATGTCTGTGTTAATGGGTGTCAGTTTGTGTCTGTGTTTCTGGCTGTCAGTGTATGTCTTTGTTACTGGGTGTCACTGTATGTCTTTGTTACTTGGTGTCCGTGTGTATCTGTGTTACTGGGTGTCAGTGTATGTCTTTGTTACTTGGTGTCAGTGTATGTCTGTGTTAGTGGGAGTCTGTGTATGTCTTTGTTACTTGGTGTAAGTGCATGTCTGTGTTAATGGGTGTCAGTTTGTGTCTGTGTTTCTGGCTGTCAGTGTATGTCTTTGTTACTGGGTGTCACTGTATGTCTTTGTTACTTGGTGTCCGTGTGTATCTGTGTTACTGGGTGTCAGTGTATGTCTTTGTTACTTGTTGTAAGTGTGTGTCTGTGTTACTGGGTGTCAGAGTATGTCTTTATTACTGAGTGTCGGTGTATGTCTTTGTTACTTGGTGTAAGTGTGTGTCTGTGTTACTGGGAGTCAGTGTCTGTCTTTGTTACTTGGTGTAAGTGTATGTCTGTGTTAGTGGGAGTCTGTGTATGTCTTTGTTACTTGGTGTAAGTGCATGTCTGTGTTAATGGCTGTCAGTTTGTGTCTGTGCTTCTGGCTGTCAGTGTATGTCTTTGTTACTGGGTGTCACTGTATGTCTTTGTTACTTGGTGTCCGTGTGTATCTGTGATACTGGGTGTCAGTGTATGTCTTTGTTACTTGGTGTCAGTGTATGTCTTTGTTACTGGGTGTCAGTGTGTGTCTGTGTTACTTGGTGTACGTGTGTGTCTGTGTCACTGGGTGTCAATGCATGTCTTTGTTACTGGTTGTCTCTGTATGTCTTTGTTACTTGGTGTCAGTGTGCGTCTGTGTTACTGGGTGTCAGTGAATGTCTTTGTTACACGGTGTCAGTCTGTGTCTTTGTTACTTGGTGTCAGTGTCTGTCTTTGTTACTGGGTGTGTGTGTGTCTTAGTTTCTTGGTGCAAGTGTGTGTCTGTGTTACTGGGTGTCAGTGTATGTCTTTGTTAGTTGGTGTAAGTTTGTGTCTGTGTTACTGGGAGTCAGTGTATGTCTTTGTTACTTTTTGTAAGTGTATGTCTGTGTTACTGGGTGTCATTGTATGTCTGTGCTGCTGGGTGTAAGTGTATGTCTTTGTGACTGGGTGTCAGTGTGTGTCTTTGTTACTTGGTGTAAGTGTGTGTCAGTGTATGTCTTTGTTACTTTGTGTAAGTGTATGTCTGTGTTACTGGGTGTCAGTGTATGTCTGTGTTACTGGGTGTAAGAGTATGTCTTTGTTACTGGGTGTCAGTGCGTGTCTTTGTTACTTGGTATCAGTGTGTGTCTGTGTTACTGGGTGTCAGTGTCTGTCTTTGTTACTTGGTGTATGTGTGTGTCACTGTTACTGGGTGTCAGTGTGTGTCTTTGTTACTGAGTGTCAGTGTATGTCTTTGTTACTTTGTGTAAGTAGGTGTCTGTGTTACTGGGTGTCAGTGTATGTCTGTGTTAATTGGTGTAAGTGTGTGTCTGTGTTACTGGGTGTCAGTGTGTTTCTGTGTTACTGGATGTCAGTGTATGTATTTGTTACTTGGTGTAAGTGTGTGTCTGTGTTACTGGGTGTCTGTGTGTGTCTTTGTTACTTGGTGTATGTGTATGTCTTTGTTACTTGGTGTCAGTGCATGTCTTTGTTACTTGCTGTAAGTGTGTGCCTGTGTTATTGGGTGTCAGTGTATGTCTGTGTTACTTGGTGTAAGTGTGTGTCTTTGTTACCGGGTATCAGTGTATGTCTTTGTTACTTGGTGTCAGTGCATGTCTTTGATACTTGGTGTCAGTGTGTGTCTTTGTTACTTGGTGTAAGTGTGTGTCTGTGTTACTGGGTGTCAGTGTATGTATTTGTTACTGGGTGTCAGTGTATGTCTTTGTTACTTGGTGTCTGAGTGTGTCTTTGTTAATTGGTGTCAGTGTGTGTCTTTTTTACTTGGTGTCAGTGTATGACTTTGTTACTTGGTCGCAGTGTATGTCTTTGTTACATGGTGTCAGTGTCTGTCTTTGTTACTGGGTGTCAGTGTGTTTCTTTGTTACTTGGTGTCAGTGTGTGTCTGTGTTACAGGTGTCAGTGTGTGTCTTTGTTACTTGGTGTCAGTGTATGTCTTTGTTACTTGGTGTCAGTGTATGTCTGTGTTACTGGGTGTAAGTGATTGTCTTTGTTACTGGGTGTCAGTGCGTGTCTTTGTTACTTGGTGTCAGTGTGTTTCTATGTTACTGGGTGTCAGTGTATGTCTTTGTTACTTGGTGTAAGTGAGTGTCTGTGTTACTGCGTGTCAGTGTCTGTCTTTGTTACTTGATGTAAGTGTGTTTCTGTGTTACTGGGTGTCAGTATATGTCTGTGTTACTGGGTGTAAGTGTATGTCTTTGTTACTGGGAGTCAGTGTATGACTTTGTTACTTGGTGTAAGTGTGTATCTGTGTTACTGGGTGTCAGTGTATGACTTTGTTACTGGGTGTCAGTGTGTGTCGATGTTACTGGGTGTCAGTGTATGTCTTTGTTACTTAGTGTAAGTGTTTGTCTTTGTTACTCGGTGTCAGTGTGTGTCTTTGTTCCTTGATGTAATTGTGTGTCTGTGTTTCTGGGTGTCAGTGTATGTCTTTGTTACTGGGTGTCAGTGTATGTCTTTGTTACTTGGTGTCAGTGTGTGTCTGTGTTACTGGGTGTCAGTGTATGTCTTTGTTACTTGGTGTCAGTGTATGTCTGTGTTACTGGGTGTCAGTGTATGTCTGTGTTGCTGGGTGTAAGTGTATGTCTTTGTGACTGGGTGTCAGAGTGTGTCTTTGTTAATTGTTGTAAGTGTGTGTCTGTGTTACTGGGTGTCAGAGTATGTCTTTATTACTGAGTGTCAGTGTATGTCTTTGTTGCTGGGTGTAAGTAGGTGTCTGTGTTACTGGGTGTCAGTGTATGTCTGTGTTACTTGTTGTAAGTGTGTGTCTGTGTTACTGGGTGTCATTGTGTTTCTGTGTTACTTGGTGTCATTGTGTGTCTGTGTTACTGGGTGTCAGTGTATGTCTTTGTTACTTGGTGTAAGTGTGTGTCTGTGTTACTGGGTGTCAGTGTGAGTCTTTGTTACTGGGTGTATGTGTATGTCTTTGTTACTTGGTGTCAGTGTATGTCTTTCTTACTTGGTGTAAGTGTGTGCCTGTGTTACTGGGTGTCAGTGTATGTCTTTGTCACTTGGTGTCAGTGTATGTCTTTGTTACTGGATGTCAGTGTGTGTCTTTGTTACTTGGTGTAAGTGTGTGTCTTTGTTACTTGGTGTAAGTGTGTGTCTGTGTTACTGGGTGTCAGTGTATGTCTGAGTCACTTGGTGTAAGTGTGTCTCTTTGTTACTGGGTGTCAGTGTATGTCTTTTTTACTTGGTGTCAGTGTATGTCTTTGTTACTTGGTGTCAGTGTGTGTCTTTTTTACTTGGTGTCAGTGTATGTCTTTGTTACTTGGTGTCAGTGCATGTCTTTGTTACATGGTGTCAGTGCATGTCTTTGTTACTGGGTGTCAGTGTGCGTCTTTGTTACTTGGTGTAACCGTGTGTCTGTGTTACTGGGTGTAAGTGTTTGTCTTTGTTACTGGGTGTCAGTGTGTGTCTTTGTTACTTGGTGTCAGTGTGTGTCTGTGTTACTGGGTGTCAGTGTGTGTCTTTGTTACTTGGTGTCAGTGTATGTCTTTGTTACTTGATGCCAGTGTATGTCTGTGTTACTGTGTGTAAGTGATTGTGTTTGTTACTGGGTGTCAGTGTGTGTCCTTGTTTCTTGGTGTAAGTGTGCGTCTCTGTTACTGGGTGTCGGTGTATGACTTTGTTAATTTGTGTCAGTGTATGTCTTTGTTACTGGGTGTCAGTATGTGTCTTTGTAACTTGGTGTAAGTGTGTGTCTGTGTTACTGGTTGTCAGTGCATGTCTGTGTTACTTGGTGTAAGTGTGTGTCTTTGTTACTGGGTGTCATTTTATGACTTTGTCACTTTGTGTCAGTGTATGTCTTTGTTAATGGGTGTCAGTGTTTGTCTTTGTTACTTGGTGTAAGTGTGTGTCTGTGTTTCTGTGTGTCAGTGCATGTCTTTGTTACTGGGTGTCAGGGTTTGTCTTTGTTACTTGGTGTAAGTGTGTGTCTGTGTTTCTGGCTGTCAGTGTATGTCTTTGTTACTTGGTGTCAGTGTATGTCTTTGTTACTGGGTGTCAGTGTGTGTCTTTGTTACTTGGTGTAAGAGTGTGTCTGTGTTACTGGGTGTCAGTGTATGTCTTTGTTACTGGTTGTCAGTGTATGTCTTTGTTACTTGGTGTCAGTGTGTGTCTGTGTTACTGGGAGTCAATGTATGTCTTTGCTACTTGGTGTCAGTGTGTGTCTTTGTTACTTGGTGTCAGTGTCTGTCTTTGTTACTGGGTGTGTGTGTGTCTTAGTTTCTTGGTGTAAGTGTGTGTCTGTGTTACTGGGTGTCAGTATATGTCTTTGTTACTTTATGTAAGTGTGTGTCTGTGTTACTGGGAGTCAGTGTATGTCTTTGTTATTTGTTGTAAGTGTATGGCTGTGTTACTGGGTGTCAGTGTATGTCTGTGTTGCTGCGTGTCAGTGTATGTCTCTGTTACTGTTTGTATGTGTATGCCTTTGGTACTGGGTGTCAGTGCGTGTCTTTGTTACTTGGAATCAGTGTGTGTCTGTGTTACTGGGTGTCAGTGTATGTCTTTGTTACTTGGTGCAAGTGTGTGTCTCTGTTACTGGGTGTCAGTGTGTGTCTTTGTTACTTGTTGCAAGTGTGTGTCTGTGTTACTGGATGTCAGAGTATGTCTTTATTACTGAGTGTCAGTGTATGTCTTTGTTACTGGATGTCAGTGTGTGTCTTTGTTACTTGGTGTGAGTGTGTGTCTTTGTTACTTGGTGTAAGGGTGTCTCTGTGTTACTGGGTGTCAGGGTATGTCTTTGTTACTGGATGTCAGTGTATGGCTTTGTTACTTGGTGTAAGTGTGTGTCTGTGTTACTGGGTGTCAGTGTGTGTCTTTGTTACTTGGTGTCAGTGTATGTCTTTGTTACTTGGTGTAAGTGTGTGACTGTGTTACTGGGTGTCAGTGTATGTCTTTTTTAATTGGTGTCAGTGTATGTCTTTGTTACTGGGTGTCAGTGTGTGTCTTTGTTACTTGGTGTAAGTGTGTGTCTGTGTTACTGGGTGTCAGTGCATGTCTTTGTTACTGGGTGACAGTGTTTGTCTTTGTTACTTGGTGTAAGTGTATGTCTGTGTTTCTGGCTGTCAGTGTGTGTCTTTGTTAGTTGTTGTAAGTGTATGTCTTTGTTACTGGGTGTCACTGTATGTCTTTGTTACTTGGTGTCAGTGTTTGTCTGTGTTACTGGGTGTCAGTGTATGTCTTTGTTACTTGGTGTCAGTGTATGTCTTTGTTACTGGGTGTCAGTGTGTCTCTTTGTTACTTGGTGTAAGGGTGTCTCTGTGTTACTGGGTGTCAGTTTATGTCTTTGTTACTGGTTTTCAGTGTGTGTCTTTGTTACTTGGTGTCAGTGTCTGTCTTTGTTACTTGGTGTCAGTGGGTGTCTATTTTACTTGGTGTCAGTGTATGTCTGTGTTACTTGGTGTCAGTGTATGTCTTTGTTACATGGTGTCAGTGTATGTTTTTGTTACTGGGTGTCAGTGTGTGTCTTTGTTACTGGGTGTCAGTGTGTGTCTTTTTTACTTGGTGTCAGTGTATGATTTTGTTACTGGGTGTCAGTGTGTGTCTTTGTTACTTGGTGTAAGTGTGTGTCTGTGTTACTGGGTGTCAGTGTATGTCTTTGTTACTGGGTGTCAGTGTTTGTCTTTGTTACTTGTTGTCAGAGTGTGTCTGTGTTACTGGGTGACAGTGTATGTCTTTGTTACTTGGTGTCAGTGTATGTCTGTGTTACTGGGTGTAAGTGCGTGTCTTTGTTACTTGGTGTCAGTGTGAGTCTATGTTACTGGGTGTCAGTGTATGTCTTTGTTAATTGGTGTCAGTGAGTGTCTTTTTTACTTGCTGTCAGTGTATGACTTTGTTACTTGGTCTCAGTGTATGTCTTTGTTACATGGTGTCAGTGTCTGTCTTTGTTACTGGGTGTCAGTGTGTTTCTTTGTTACTTGGTGTCAGTGTGTGTCTGTGTTACTGGGTGTCAGTGTATGTCTTTCTTTCTGGGTGTCAGTGTTTTGCTTTGTTACTTGGTGTCAGTTTGTGTCTGTGTTACAGGTGTCAGTGTGTTTCTTTGTTACTTGTTGTCAGTGTATGTCTTTGTTACTTGGTGTCAGTGTATGTCTGTGTTACTGGGTGTAAGTGATTGTCTTTGTTACTGGGTGTCAGTGCGTGTCTTTGTTACTTGGTGTCAGTGTGTTTCTATGTTACTGGGTGTCAGTGTATGTCTTTGTTACTTGGTGTAAGTGAGTGTCTGTGTTACTGCGTGTCAGTGTATGTCTTTGTTACTTGATGTAAATGTGTTTCTGTGTTACTGGGTGTCAGTGTATGTCTGTGTTACTGGGTGTAAGTGTATGTCTTTGTTACTGGGTGTCAGTGTATGACTTTGTTACTTGGTGTAAGTGTGTATCTGTGTTACTGGGTGTCAGTGTATGACTTTGTTACTGGGTGTCAGTGTGTGTCTATGTTACTGGGTGTCAGTGTATGTCTTTGTTACTTAGTGTAAGTGTTTGTCTTTGTTACTGGGTGTCAGTGTGTGTCTTTGTTACTTGATGTAATTGTGTGTCTGTGTTTCTGGGTGTCAGTGTATGTCTTTGTTACTGGGTGTCAGTGTATGTCTTTGTTACTTGGTGTCAGTGTGTGTCTGTGTTACTGGGTGTCAGTGTATGTCTTTGTTACTTGGTGTCAGTGTATGTCTGCGTTACTGGGTGTCAGTGTATGTCTGTGTTGCTGGGTGTAAGTGTATGTCTTTGTGACTGGGTGTCAGTGTGTGTCTTTGCTACTTCTTGTAAGTGTGTGTCTGTGTTACTGGGTGTCAGAGTATGTCTTTATTACTGAGTGTCACTGTATGTCTTTGTTACTGGGTGTAAGTAGGTGTCTGTGTTAATGTGTGTCAGTGTATGTCTGTGTTACTTGGTGTAAGTGTGTGTCTGTGTTACTGGGTGTCATTGTGTTTCTGTGTTACTTGGTGTCATTGTGTGTCTGTGTTACTGGGTGTCAGTGTATGTCTTTGTTACTTGGTGTAAGTGTGTGTCTGTGTTACTGGGTGTCAGTGTGTGTCTTTGTTACTGGGTGTATGTGTATGTCTTTGTTACTTGGTGTCAGTGTATGTCTTTCTTACTTGGTGTAAGTGTGTGCCTGTGTTACTGGGTGTCAGTGTATGTCTTTGTCACTTGGTGTCAGTGCATGTCTTTGTTACTGGATGTCAGTGTGTGTCTTTGTTACTTGGTGTAAGTGAGTGTCTTTGTTAATTGGTGTAAGTGTGTGTCTGTGTTACTGGGTGTCAGTGTATGTCTGAGTCACTTGGTGTCAGTGTTTGTCTGTGTTACTGGGTGTCAGTGTATGTCTTTGTTACTTGGTGTCAGTGTATGTCTTTGTTACTGGGTGTCAGTGTGTGTCTTTGTTACTTGGTGTAAGGGTGTCTCTGTGTTACTGGGTGTCAGTGTATGTCTTTGTTACTGGTTGTCAGTGTGTGTCTTTGTTACTTGGTGTCAGTGTCTGTCTTTGTTACTTGGTGTCATTATGTGTCTATTTTACTTGGTGTCAGTGTATGTCTGTGTTACTTGGTGTCAGTGTATGTCTTTGTTACATGGTGTCAGTGTATGTTTTTGTTACTGGGTGTCAGTGTGTGTCTTTGTTACTGGGTGTCAGTGTGTGTCTTTTTTTCTTGGTGTCAGTGTATGATTTTGTTACTGGGTGTCAGTGTGTGTCTTTGTTACTTGGTGTAAGTGTGTGTCTGTGTTACTGGGTGTCAGTGTATGTCTTTGTTACTGGGTGTCAGTGTTTGTCTTTGTTACTTGTTGTCAGAGTGTGTCTGTGTTACTGGGTGACAGCGTATGTCTTTGTTACTTGGTGTCAGTGTATGTCTGTGTTACTGGGTGTAAGTGCGTGTCTTTGTTACTTGGTGTCAGTGTGAGTCTATTTTACTGGGTGTCAGTGTATGTCTTTGTTAATTGGTGTCAGTGTGTGTCTTTTTTACTTTGTGTCAGTGTATGACTTTGTTACTTGGTCTCAGTGTATGTCTTTGTTACATGGTGTCAGTGTCTGTCTTTGTTACTGGGTGCCAGTGTGTTTCTTTGTTACTTGGTGTCAGTGTGTGTCTGTGTTACTGGGTGTCATTGTGTTTCTGTGTTACTTGGTGTCATTGTGTGTCTGTGTTACTGGGTGTCAGTGTATGTCTTTGTTACTTGGTGTAATTGTGTGTCTGTGTTACTGGTTGTCAGTGTGTGTCTTTGTTACTGGGTGTATGTGTATGTCTTTGTTACTTGGTGTCAGTGTATGTCTTTCTTACTTGGTGTAAGTGTGTGCCTGTGTTACTGGGTGTCAGTGTATGTCTTTGTCACTTGGTGTCAGTGCATGTCTTTGTTACTGGATGTCAGTGTGTGTCTTTGTTACTTGGTGTAAGTGAGTGTCTTTGTTACTTGGTGTAAGTGTGTGTCTGTGTTACTGGGTGTCAGTGTATGTCTTTGTTACTTAGTGTAAGTGTTTGTCTTTGTTACTGGGTGTCAGTGTGTGTCTTTGTTACTTGATGTAATTGTGTGTCTGTGTTTCTGGGTGTCAGTGTATGTCTTTGTTACTGGGTGTCAGTGTATGTCTTTGTTACTTGGTGTCAGTGTGTGTCTGTGTTACTGGGTGTCAGTGTATGTCTTTGTTACTTGGTGTAAGTGTATGTCTGCGTTACTGGGTGTCAGTGTATGTCTGTGTTGCTGGGTGTAAGTGTATGTCTTTGTGACTGTGTGTCAGTGTGTGTCTTTGCTACTTCTTGTAAGTGTGTGTCTGTGTTACTGGGTGTCAGAGTATGTCTTTATTACTGAGTGTCACTGTATGTCTTTGTTACTGGGTGTAAGTAGGTGTCTGTGTTAATGTGTGTCAGTGTATGTCTGTGTTACTTGGTGTAAGTGTGTGTCTGTGTTACTGGGTGTCATTGTGTTTCTGTGTTACTTGGTGTCATTGTGTGTCTGTGTTACTGGGTGTCAGTGTATGTCTTTGTTACTTGGTGTAAGTGTGTGTCTGTGTTACTGGGTGTCAGTGTGTGTCTTTGTTACTGGGTGTATGTGTATGTCTTTGTTACTTGGTGTCAGTGTATGTCTTTCTTACTTGGTGTAAGTGTGTGCCTGTGTTACTGGGTGTCAGTGTATGTCTTTGTCACTTGGTGTCAGTGCATGTCTTTGTTACTGGATGTCAGTGTGTGTCTTTGTTACTTGGTGTAAGTGAGTGTCTTTGTTACTTGGTGTAAGTGTGTGTCTGTGTTACTGGGTGTCAGTGTATGTCTGAGTCACTTGGTGTCAGTGTTTGTCTGTGTTACTGGGTGTCAGTGTATGTCTTTGTTACTTGGTGTCAGTGTATGTCTTTGTTACTGGGTGTCAGTGTGTGTCTTTGTTACTTGGTGTAAGGGTGTCTCTGTGTTACTGGGTGTCAGTGTATGTCTTTGTTACTGGTTGTCAGTGTGTGTCTTTGTTACTTGGTGTCAGTGTCTGTCTTTGTTACTTGGTGTCAGTATGTGTCTATTTTACTTGGTGTCAGTGTATGTCTGTGTTACTTGGTGTCAGTGTATGTCTTTGTTACATGGTGTCAGTGTATGTTTTTGTTACTGGGTGTCAGTGTGTGTCTTTGTTACTGGGTGTCAGTGTGTGTCTTTTTTTCTTGGTGTCAGTGTATGATTTTGTTACTGGGTGTCAGTGTGTGTCTTTGTTACTTGGTGTAAGTGTGTGTCTGTGTTACTGGGTGTCAGTGTATGTCTTTGTTACTGGGTGTCAGTGTTTGTCTTTGTTACTTGTTGTCAGAGTGTGTCTGTGTTACTGGGTGACAGCGTATGTCTTTGTTACTTGGTGTCAGTGTATGTCTGTGTTACTGGGTGTAAGTGCGTGTCTTTGTTACTTGGTGTCAGTGTGAGTCTATTTTACTGGGTGTCAGTGTATGTCTTTGTTAATTGGTGTCAGTGTGTGTCTTTTTTACTTTGTGTCAGTGTATGACTTTGTTACTTGGTCTCAGTGCATGTCTTTGTTACATGGTGTCAGTGTCTGTCTTTGTTACTGGGTGTCAGTGTGTTTCTTTGTTACTTGGTGTCAGTGTGTGTCTGTGTTACTGGGTGTCATTGTGTTTCTGTGTTACTTGGTGTCATTGTGTGTCTGTGTTACTGGGTGTCAGTGTGTGTCTTTGTTACTGGGTGTATGTGTATGTCTTTGTTACTTGGTGTCAGTGTATGTCTTTCTTACTTGGTGTAAGTGTGTGCCTGTGTTACTGGGTGTCAGTGTATGTCTTTGTCACTTGGTGTCAGTGCATGTCTTTGTTACTGGATGTCAGTGTGTGTCTTTGTTACTTGGTGTAAGTGAGTGTCTTTGTTACTTGGTGTAAGTGTGTGTCTGTGTTACTGGGTGTCAGTGTATGTCTGAGTCACTTGGTGTCAGTGTTTGTCTGTGTTACTGGGTGTCAGTGTATGTCTTTGTTACTTGGTGTCAGTGTATGTCTTTGTTACTGGGTGTCAGTGTGTGTCTTTGTTACTTGGTGTAAGGGTGTCTCTGTGTTACTGGGTGTCAGTGTATGTCTTTGTTACTGGTTGTCAGTGTGTGTCTTTGTTGCTTGGTGTCAGTGTCTGTCTTTGTTACTTGATGTCAGTATGTGTCTATTTTACTTGGTGTCAGTGTATGTCTGTGTTACTTGGTGTCAGTGTATGTCTTTGTTACATGGTGTCAGTGTATGTTTTTGTTACTGGGTGTCAGTGTGTGTCTTTGTTACTGGGTGTCAGTGTGTGTCTTTTTTTCTTGGTGTCAGTGTATGATTTTGTTACTGGGTGTCAGTGTGTGTCTTTGTTACTTGGTGTAAGTGTGTGTCTGTGTTACTGGGTGTCAGTGTATGTCTTTGTTACTGGGTGTCAGTGTTTGTCTTTGTTACTTGTTGTCAGAGTGTGTCTGTGTTACTGGGTGACAGCGTATGTCTTTGTTACTTGGTGTCAGTGTATGTCTGTGTTACTGGGTGTAAGTGCGTGTCTTTGTTACTTGGTGTCAGTGTGAGTCTATTTTACTGGGTGTCAGTGTATGTCTTTGTTAATTGGTGTCAGTGTGTGTCTTTTTTACTTTGTGTCAGTGTATGACTTTGTTACTTGGTCTCAGTGTATGTCTTTGTTACATGGTGTCAGTGTCTGTCTTTGTTACTGGGTGTCAGTGTGTTTCTTTGTTACTTGGTGTCAGTGTGTGTCTGTGTTACTGGGTGTCAGTGTATGTCTTTCTTACTGGGTGTCAGTGTTTTGCTTTGTTACTTGGTGTCAGTGTGTGTCTGTGTTACAGTTGTCAGTGTGTTTCTTTGTTACTTGGTGTCAGTGTATGTCTTTGTTACTTGATGTCAGTGTATGTCTGTGTTACTGGGTGTAAGTGATTGTCTTTGTTACTGGGTGTCAGTGCGTGTCTTTTTTCCTTGGTGTCAGTGTGCTTCTATGTTACTGGGTGTCAGTGTATGTCTTTGTTACTTGGTGTAAGTGAGTGTCTGTGTTACTGCGTGTCAGTGTATGTCTTTGTTACTTGATGTAAATGTGTTTCTGTGTTACTGGGTGTCAGTGTATGTCTGTGTTACTGGGTGTAAGTGTATGTCTTTGTTACTGGGTGTCAGTGTATGACTTTGTTACTTGGTGTAAGTGTGTATCTGTGTTACTGGGTGTCAGTGTATGACTTTGTTACTGGGTGTCAGTGTGTGTCTATGTTACTGGGTGTCAGTGTATGTCTTTGTTACTTAGTGTAAGTGTTTGTCTTTGTTACTGGATGTCAGTGTGTGTCTTTGCTACTTGATGTAATTGTGTGTCTGTGTTTCTGGGTGTCAGTGTATGTCTTTGTTACTGGGTGTCAGTGTATGTCTTTGTTACTTGGTGTCATTGTGTGTCTGTGTTACTGGGTGTCAGTGTATGTCTTTGTTACTTGGTGTCAGTGTATGTCTGTGTTACTGGGTGTCAGTGTATGTCTGTGTTGCTGGGTGTAAGTGTATGTCTTTGTGACTGGGTGTCAGTGTGTGTCTTTGTTACTTCTTGTAAGCGTGTGTCTGTGTTACTGGGTGTCAGAGTATGTCTTTATTACTGAGTGTCAGTGTATGTCTTTGTTACTGGGTGTAAGTAGGTGTCTGTGTTACTGGGTGACAGTGTATGTCTGTGTTACTTGGTGTAAGTGTGTGTCTGTGTTACTGGGTGTCATTGTGTTTCTGTGTTACTTGGTGTCATTGTGTGTCTGTGTTACTGGGTGTCAGTGTATGTCTTTGTTACTTGGTGTAAGTGTCTGTCTGTGTTACTGGGTGTCAGTGTGTGTCTTTGTTACTGGGTGTATGTGTATGTCTTTGTTACTTGGTGTCAGTGTATGTCTTTCTTACTTGGTGTAAGTGTGTGCCTGTGTTACTGGGTGTCAGTGTATGTCTTTGTCACTTGGTGTCAGTGCATGTCTTTGTTACTGGATGTCAGTGTGTGTCTTTGTTACTTGGTGTAAGTGTGTGCCTTTGTTACTTGGTGTAAGTGTGTGTCTGTGTTACTGGGTGTCGGTGTATGTCTGAGTCACTTGGTGTAAGTGTGTCTCTTTGTTACTGGGTGTCAGTGTATATCTTTTTTACTTGGTGTCAGTGTGTGTCTTTTTTACTTGGTGTCTGTGTATATCTTTGTTACTTGGTGTCAGTGCATGTCTTTGTTACATGGTGTCAGTGTATGTCTTTGTGACTGGGTGTCAGTGTGTGTCTTTGTTACTTAGTGTAAGTGTGTGTCTGTGTTACTGGGTGTAAGTGTTTGTCTTTGTTACTGGGTGTCAGTGTGTGTCTTTGTTACTTGGTGTCAGTGTGTGTCTGTGTTACTGGGTGTCAGTGTGTGTCTTTGTTACTTGGTGTCAGTGTATGTCTTTGTTACTTGATGCCAGTGTATGTCTGTGTTACAGGGTGTAAGTGATTGTGTTTGTTACTGGGTGTCAGTGTGTGTCCTTGTTACTTGGTGTAAGTGTGTGTCTGTGTTACTGGGTGTCGGTGTATGACTTTGTTAATTTGTTTCAGTGTATGTCTTTGTTACTGGGTGTCAGTATGTGTCTTTGTAACTTGGTTTAAGTGTGTGTCTTTGTTACTGGGTGTCATTTTATGTCTTTGTCACTTGGTGTCAGTGTATGTCTTTGTTAATGGGTGTCAGTGTTTGTCTTTGTTACTTGGTGTAAGTGTGTGTCTGTGTTTCTGTGTGTCAGTGCATGTCTTTGTTTCTGGGTGTCAGTGTTTGTCTTTGTTACTGGGTGTCACTGTATGTCTTTGTTACTTGGTGTCAGTGTCTGTCTGTGTTACTGGGTGTCAGTGTATGTCTTTGTTACTTGGTGTCAGTGTATGTCTTTGTTACTGGGTGTCAGTGTGTGTCTTTGTTACTTGGTGTAAGTGTGTGTCTGTGTTTCTGGCTGTCAGTGTATGTCTTTGTTACTGGGTGTCACTGTATGTCTTTGTTACTTGGTGTCAGTGTCTGTCTGTGTTACTGGGTGTCAGTGTATGTCTTTGTTACTTGGTGTCAGTGTATGTCTTTGTTACTGGGTGTCAGTGTGTGTCTTTGTTACTTGGTGTAAGAGGGTGTCTGTGTTACTGGGTGTCAGTGTATGTCTTTGTTACTGGTTGTCAGTGTATGTCTTTGTTACTTGGTGTCAGTGTGTGTCTGTGTTACTGGGTGTCAATGTATGTCTTTGTTACTTGGTGTCAGTGTGTGTCTTTGTTACTTGGTGTCAGTGTCTGTCTTTGTTACTGGGTGTGTGTGTGTCTTAGTTTCTTGGTGTAAGTGTGTGTCTGTGTTACTGGGTGTCAGTGTATGTCTTTGTTACTTGATGTAAGTGTGTGTCTGTGTTACTGGGAGTCAGTGTATGTCTTTGTTACTTGTTGTAAGTGTATGGCTGTCTTACTGGGTGTCAGTGTATGTCTGTGTTGCTGGGTGTCAGTGTATGTCTCAGTTACTGTGTGTAAGTGTATGCCTTTGGTACTGGGTGTCAGTGCGTGTCTTTGTTACTTGGAATCAGTGTGTGTCTGTGTTACTGGGTGTCAGTGTATGTCTTTGGTACTTGGTGTAAGTGTGTGTCTCTGTTACTGGGTGTCAGTGTGTGTCTTTGTTACTTGTTGCAAGTGTGTGTCTGTGTTACTGGATGTCAGAGTATGTCTTTATTACTGAATGTCAGTGTATGTCTTTGTTACTGGATGTCAGTGTGTGTCTTTGTTACTTGGTGTGAGTGTGTGTCTTTGTTACTTGGTGTAAGGGTGTCTCTGTGTTACTGGGTGTCAGTGTATGTCTTTGTTACTGGATGTCAGTGTATGTCTTTGTTACTTGGTGTAAGTGTGTGTCTGTGTTACTGGGTGTCAGTGTGTGTCTTTGTTACTTGGTGTCAGTGTATGTCTTTGTTACTTGGTGTAAGTGTGTGTCTGTGTTACTGGCTGTCAGTGTATGTCTTTGTTAATTGGTGTCAGTGTATGTCTTTGTTACTGGGTGTCAGTGTGTGTCTTTGTTACTTGGTGTAAGTGTGTGTCTGTGTTACTGGGTGTCAGTGCATGTCTTTGTTACTGGGTGACAGTGTTTGTCTTTGTTACTTGGTGTAAGTGTATGTCTGTGTTTCTGGCTGTCAGTGTGTGTCTTTGTTACTTGTTATAAGTGTATGTCTTTGTTACTGGGTGTCACTGTATGTCTTTGTTACTTGGTGTCAGTGTTTGTCTGTGTTACTGGGTGTCAGTGTATGTCTTTGTTACTTGGTGTCAGTGTATGTCTTTGTTACTGGGTGTCAGTGTGTGTCTTTGTTACTTGGTGTAAGGGTGTCTCTGTGTTACTGGGTGTCAGTGTATGTCTTTGTTACTGGTTGACAGTGTATGTCTTTGTTACTTGGTGTCATTGTGTGTCTGTGTTACTGGGTGTCAGTGCATGTCTTTGTTACTTGGTGTCAGTGTGTGTCTTTGTTACTTGGTGTCAGTGTCTGTCTTTGTTACTTGGTGTCAGTATGTGTCTATTTTACTTGGTGTCAGTGTATGTCTGTGTTACTTGGTGTCAGTGTATGTCTTTGTTACATGGTGTCAGTGTATGTTTTTGTTACTGGGTGTCAGTGTGTATCTTTGTTACTGGGTGTCAGTGTGTGTCTTTTTTTACTTGGTGTCAGTGTATGTTTTTGTTACTGGGTGTCAGTGTGTGTCTTTGTTACTTGGTGTAAGTGTGTGTCTGTGTTACTGGGTGTCAGTGTATGTCTTTGTTACTGGGTGTCAGTGTTTGTCTTTGTTACTTGGTGTCAGTGTGTGTCTGTGTAACTGGGTGTCAGTGTATGTCTTTGTTACTTGGTGTCAGTGTATGTCTGTGTTACTGGGTGTAAGTGCGTGTCTTTGTTACTTGGTGTCAGTGTGTGTCTATGTTACTGGGTGTCTGTGTAAGTCTTTGTTACTTGGTGTAAGTGTGTGTCTGTGTCACTGGGTGTCAGTGTATGTCTTTGTTACTTGGTGTAAGTGTGTGTCTGTGTTTCTGGGTGTCAGTGTATGGCTTTGTCACTTGGTGTCAGTGTATGTCTTTGTTACTGGATGTCAGTGTGTGTCTTTGTTACTTGGTGTAAGTGTGTGTCTGTGTTACTGCGTGTCAGTGTATGTCTGTGTTACTTGGTGTAAGAGTGTGTCTTTGTTACTTGGTGTCAGTGTATGTCTTTGTTACTTGGTGTCAGTGTATGACTTTGTTACTTGGTGTCAGTGTGTGTCTTTTTTACTTGGTGTCAGTGTATGTTTTTGTTACTGGGTGTCAGTGTGTGTCTTTGTTACTTGGTGTAAGTGTGTGTCTGTGTTACTGGGTGTCAGTGTATGTCTTTGTTACTGGGTGTCAGTGTTTCTCTTTGTTACTTGGTGTCAGTGTGTGTCTGTGTTACTGGGTGTCAGTGTGTGTCTTTGATACTTGGTGTCAGTGTATGTCTTTGTTGCTTGGTGTCAGTGTATGTCTGTGTTACTGGGTGTAAGTGCGTGTCTTTGTTACTTGGTGTCAGTGTGTGTCTGTGTCACTGGGTGTCAGTGTATGTCTTTGTTACTTGGTGTAAGTGTGTGTCTGTGTTTCTGGGTGTCAGTGTCTGTCTTTGTCACTTGGTGTCAGTGTATGTCTTTGTTACTGGATGTCAGTGTGTGTCTTTGTTACTTGGTGTAAGTGTGTGTCTGTGTTACTGGGTGTCAGTGTATGTCTGTGTTACTTGGTGTAAGTGTGTGTCTGTGTTACTGGGTGTCAGTGTGTGTCTTTGTTACTTGGTGTAAGTGTGTGTCTTTTTTACTTGGTGTCAGTGCATGTCTGTGTTACTGGGTGTAAGTGCGTGTCTTTGTTACTTGGTGTCAGTGTATGTCTGTGTTACTTGGTGTAAGTGTATGTCTTTGTTACTTGGTGTCAGTGAATGTCTTTTTTACTTGGTGTAAGTGTGTGTCTGTGTCACTGGGTGTCAGTGTATGTCTTTGTTACTTGGTGTAAGTGTGTGTCTGTGTTTCTGGGTGTCATTGCATGTCTGTGTTACTGGGTGTAATTGTATGTCTTTGTTACTGGGTGTCAGTGTGTGTCTGTGTTACAAGGTGTCAGTGTGTGTCTGTGTTACTGGGTGTAAGTGTATGTCTTTGTTACTGGGTGTCTGTGCGTGTGTTTGTTCCTTGGTGTCAGTGTGTGTCTGTGTTACTGGGTGTCAGTGTGTGTCTCTGTTACTGGGTGTCAGTGTATGTCTTTGTTACTTGATGTAAGTGTATTTCTTTGTTACTGGGTGTGAGTGTGTGTCTTTGTTACTTGTTGTAAGTGAGTGTCTGTGTTACTGGTTGTCAGTGTATATCTTTGTTACTGGGTGTCAGTGTATGTCTTTGTTACTTGGTGTAAGTGTGTGTCTTTGTTACTGGGTGTCAGTGTGTGTCTTTGTTACTTGGTGTCAGTGTATGTCTTTGTTACTTGGTGTAAGTGTGTTTCTGTGTTACTGGGTGTCAGTGTATGTCTTTGTTAATTGGTGTCAGTGTATGTGTTTGTTACTGGGTGTCAGTGTGTGTCTTTGTTACTTTGTGTAAGTGTGTGTCTGTGTTACTGGGTGTCAGTGCATGTCTTTGTTACTGGGTGACAGTGTTTGTCTTTGTTGCTTGGTGTAAGTGTATGTATGTGTTTCTGGCTGTCAGTGTATGTCTTTGTTACTGGGTGTCACTGTATGTCTTTGTTACTTGGTGTCAGTGTTTGTCTGTGTTACTGGGTGTCAGTGTATGTCTTTGTTACTTGGTGTCAGTGTATGTCTTTGTTACTTGGTGTCAGTGTGTGTCTTTGTTACTTGGTGTAAGGTTGTCTCTGTGTTACTGGGTGTCAGTGTATGTCTTTGTCACTGGTTGTCAGTGTATGTCTTTGTTACTTGGTGTCAGTGTGTGTCTGTGTTACTGGGTGTCAGTGTATGTCTTTGTTACTTGGTGTCAGTGTGTGTCTTTGTTACTTGGTGTCAGTTACTGTCTTTGTTACTGGGTGTCTGTGTGTCTTAGTTTCTTGGTGTAAGTGTGTGTCTGTGTTACTGGGTGTCAGTGTATGTCTGTGATGCTGGGTGTCAGTGTATGTCTCTGTTACTGGGTGTAAGTGTATGTCTTTGTTACTGGGTGTCAGTGCGTGTCTTTGTTACTTGGTTTCAATGTGTGTCTGTGTTACTGGGTGTCAGTGTGTGTCTTCGTTACTTGTTGCAAGTGTGTGTCTGTGTTCCTGGATGTCAGAGTATGTCTTTATTACTGAGTGTCAGTGTATGTCTTTGTTACTGGATGTCAGTGTGTGTCTTTGTTACTTGGTGTGATTGTGTGTCTTTGTTACTTGGTGTAAGGGTGTCTCTGTGTTACTGGGTGTCAGTGTATGTCTTTGTTACTGGATGTCAGTGTATGTCTTTGTTACTTGGTGTAAGTGTGTGTCTGTGTTACTGGGTGTCAGTGTGTGTCTTTGTTACTTGGTGTCAGTGTATGTCTTTGTTACTTGGTGTAAGTGTGTGTCTGTGTTACTGGGTGTCAGTGTATGTCTTTGTTAATTGGTGTCAGTGTATGTCTTTGTTACTGGGTGTCAGTGTGTGTCTTTGTTACTTGGTGTAAGTGTGTGTCTGTGTTACTGGGTGTCAGTGCATGTCTTTGTTACTGGGTGACAGTGTTTGTCTTTGTTACTTGGTGTAAGTGTATGTCTGTGTTTCTGGCTGTCAGTGTGTGTCTTTGTTACTTGTTGTAAGTGTATGTCTTTGTTACTGTGTGTCACTGTATCTCTTTGTTACTTGGTGTCAGTGTTTGTCTGTGTTACTGGGTGTCGGTGTATGTCTTTGTTACTGGTTGTCAGTGTATGTCTTTGTTACTTGGTGTCAGTGTGTGTCTTTGTTACTTGGTGTCAGTGTCTGTCTTTGTTACTTGGTGTCAGTGTGTCTCTAAATTACTTGGTGTCAGTGTATGTCTGTGTTACATGGTGTCAGTGTATGTTTTTGTTACTGGGTGTCAGTGTGTGTCTTTGTTATTGGGTGTCAGTGTGTGTCTTTTTTACTTGGTGTCAGTGTATGTTTTTGTTACTGGGTGTCAGTGTGTGTCTTTGTTACTGGGTGTGTGTGTGTCTTAGTTTCTTGGTGTAAGTGTGTGTCTGTGTTACTGGGTGTCAGTGTATGTCTGTGATGCTGGGTGTCAGTGTATGTCTCTGTTACTGGGTGTAAGTGTATGTCTTTGTTACTTGGTGTTAGGTTGTCTCTGTGTTACTGGGTGTCAGTGTATCTCTTTGTTACTGGTTGTCAGTGTCTGTCTTTGTTACTTGGTGTCAGTGTGTGTCTGTGTTACAGGGTGTCAGTGTACGTCTTTGTTACTTGGTGTCAGTGTGTGTCTTTGTTACTTGGTGTCAGTTTCTGTCTTTGTTACTGGGTGTGTGTGTGTCTTAGTTTCTTGGTGTAAGTGTGTGTCTGTGTTACTGGGTGTCAGTGTATGTCTGTGATGCTGGGTGTCAGTGTATGTCTCTGTTACTGGGTGTAAGTGTATGTCTTTGTTACTGGGTGTCAGTGCGTGTCTTTGTTACTTGGTTTCAGTGTGTGTCTGTGTTACTGGCTGTCAGTGTGTGTCTTTGTTACTTGTTGCAAGTGTGTGTCTGTGTTACTGGGTGTCAGTGTATGTCTGTGTTACTTGGTGTAAGTGTGTGTCTTTGTTACTGGGTGTCAGTGTGTGTCTTTGTTACTTGGTGTCAGTGTATGTCTGTGTTACTGGGTGTAAGTGCGTGTCTTTGTTACTTGTTGTCAGTGTGTGTCTATGTTACTGGGTGTCAGTGTATGTCTTTGTTACTTGGTGTAAGTGTGTGTCTGTGTCACTGGGTGTCAGTGTATGTCTTTGTTACTTGGTGTAAGTGTGTGTCTGTGTTTCTGGGTGTCAGTGTATGGCTTTGTCACTTGGTGTCAGTGTATGTCTTTGTTACTGGATGTCAGTGTGTGTCTTTGTTACTTGGTGTAAGTGTGTGTCTGTGTTACTGGGTGTCAGTGTATGTCTGTGTTACTTGGTGTAAGTGTGTGTCTTTGTTACTGGGTTTCAGTGTATGTCTTTGTTACTTGGTGTCAGTGTATGTCTTTGTTACTTGGTGTCAGTGTGTGTCTTTTTTACTTGGTGTCAGTGTATGTTTTTGTTACTGGGTGTCAGTGTGTGTCTTTGTTACTTGGTGTAAGTGTGTGTCTGTGTTACTGGGTGTCAGTGTATGTCTTTGTTTCTGGGTGTCAGTGTTTCTCTTTGTTACTTGGTGTCAGTGTGTGTCTGTGTTACTGGGAGTCAGTGTGTGTCTTTGATACTTGGTGTCAGTGTATGTCTTATTTACTTGGTGTCAGTGTATGTCTGTGTTACTGGGTGTAAGTGCGTGTCTTTGTTACTTGGTGTCAGTGTGTGTCTGTGTCACTGGGTGTCAGTGTATGTCTTTGTTACTTGGTGTAAGTGTGTGTCTGTGTTTCTGGGTGTCAGTGTCTGTCTTTGTCACTTGGTGTCAGTGTATGTCTTTGTTACTGGATGTCAGTGTGTGTCTTTGTTACTTGGTGTAAGTGTGTGTCTGTGTTACTGGGTGTCAGTGTATGTCTGTGTTACTTGGTGTAAGTGTATGTCTTTGTTACTTGGTGTCAGTGTGTGTCTTTGTTACTTGGTGTAAGGTTGTCTCTGTGTTACTGGGTGTCAGTGTATGTCTTTGTCACTGGTTGTCAGTGTATGTCTTTGTTACTTGGTGTCAGTGTGTGTCTGTGTTACTGGGTGTCAGTGTATGTCTTTGTTACTTGGTGTCAGTGTGTGTCTTTGTTACTTGGTGTCAGTTTCTGTCTTTGTTACTGGGTGTCTGTGTGTCTTAGTTTCTTGGTGTAAGTGTGTGTCTGTGTTACTGGGTGTCAGTGTATGTCTGTGATGCTGGGTGTCAGTGTATGTCTCTGTTACTGGGTGTAAGTGTGTGTCTTTGTTACTGGGTGTCAGTGCGTGTCTTTGTTACTTGGTTTCAGTGTGTGTCTGTGTTACTGGGTGTCAGTGTGTGTCTTCGTTACTTGTTGCAAGTGTGTGTCTGTGTTACTGGATGTCAGAGTATGTCTTTATTACTGAGTGTCAGTGTATGTCTTTGTTACTG
Organism: Heterodontus francisci; assembly: GCF_036365525.1. NCBI lineage: Eukaryota > Metazoa > Chordata > Chondrichthyes > Heterodontiformes > Heterodontidae > Heterodontus > Heterodontus francisci. Next base: position 587,276 of record NW_027141295.1, on the reverse strand, counting down.
GATGTCAGTGTGTGTCTTTGTTACTTGGTGTGAGTGTGTGTCTTTGTTACTTGGTGTAAGGGTGTCTCTGTGTTACTGGGTGTCAGTGTATGTCTTTGTTACTGGATGTCAGTGTATGTCTTTGTTACTTGGTGTAAGTGTGTGTCTGTGTTACTGGGTGTCAGTGTGTGTCTTTGTTACTTGGTGTCAGTGTATGTCTTTGTTACTTGGTGTAAGTGTATTTCTGTGTTACTGGGTGTCAGTGTATGTCTTTGTTATTTTGTGTCAGTGTATGTCTTTGTTACTGGGTGTCAGTGTGTGTCTTTGTTACTTGGTGTAAGTGTGTGTCTGTGTTACTGGGTGTCAGTGCATGTCTTTGTTACTGGGTGACAGTGTTTGTCTTTGTTACTTGGTGTAAGTGTATGTCTGTGTTTCTGGCTGTCAGTGTGTGTCTTTGTTACTTGTTGTAAGAGTATGTCTTTGTTACTGGGTGTCACTGTATCTCTTTGTTACTTGGTGTCAGTGTTTGTCTGTGTTACTGGGTGTCAGTGTATGTCTTTGTTACTTGGTGTCAGTGTATGTCTTTGTTACTGGGTGTCAGTGTGTGTCTTTGTTACTTGGTGTAAGGGTGTCTCTGTGTTACTGGGTGTCAGTGTATGTCTTTGTTACTGGTTGTCAGTGTATGTCTTTGTTACTTGGTGTCAGTGTGTGTCTGTGTTACTGAGTGTCAGTGTATGTCTTTGTTACTTGGTGTCAGTGTGTGTCTTTGTTACTTGGTGTCAGTGTCTGTCTTTGTTACTTGGTGTCAGTGTGTGTCTAAATTACTTGGTGTCAGTGTATGTCTGTGTTACATGGTGTCAGTGTATGTTTTTGTTACTGGGTGTCAGTGTGTGTCTTTGTTATTGGGTGTCAGTGTGTGTCTTTTTTACTTGTTGTCAGTCTATGTTTTTGTTACTGGGTGTCAGTGTGTGTCTGTGTTACTGGGTGTGTGTGTGTCTTAGTTTCTTGGTGTAAGTGTGTGTCTGTGTTACTGGGTGTCAGTGTATGTCTGTGATGCTGGGTGTCAGTGTATGTCTCTGTTACTGGGTGTAAGTGTATGTCTTTGTTACTTGGTGTAAGGTTGTCTCTGTGTTACTGGGTGTCAGTGTATGTCTTTGTTACTGGTTGTCAGTGTATGTCTTTGTTACTTGGTGTCAGTGTGTGTCTGTGTTACTGGGTGTATGTGTATGTCTTTGTTACTTGGTGTCAGTGTCTGTCTTTGTTACTTGGTGTCAGTTTCTGTCTTTGTTACTGGGTGTGTGTGTGTCTTAGTTTCTTGGTGTAAGTGTGTGTCTGTGTTACTGGGTGTCAGTGTATGTCTGTGATGCTGGGTGTCAGTGTATGTCTCTGTTACTGGGTGTAAGTGTATGTCTTTGTTACTGGGTGTCAGTGCGTGTCTTTGTTACTTGGTTTCAGTGTGTGTCTGTGTTACTGGGTGTCAGTGTGTGTCTTTGTTACTTGTTGCAAGTGTGTGTCTGTGTTACTGGGTGTCAGTGTATGTCTGTGTTACTTGGTGTAAGTGTGTGTCTTTGTTACTGGGTGTCAGTGTGTGTCTTTGTTACTTGGTGTCAGTGTATGTCTTTGTTACTTGGTGTCAGTGTGTGTCTGTGTTACTGGGTGTCAGTGTATGTCTTTGTTACTTGGTGTCAGTGTATGTCTGTGTTACTGGGTGTAAGTGCGTGTCTTTGTTACTTGTTGTCAGTGTGTGTCTATGTTACTGGGTGTCAGTGTATGTCTTTGTTACTTGGTGTAAGTGTGTGTCTGTGTTTCTGGGTGTCAGTGTATGTCTGTGTTACTTGGTGTAAGTGTATTTCTTTGTTACTGGGTGTGAGTGTGTGTCTTTGTTACTTGGTGTAAGTGAGTGTCTGTGTTACTGGTTGTCAGTGTATGTCTTTGTTACTGGGTGTCAGTGTATGTCTTTGTTACTTGGTGTAAGTGTGTGTCTGTGTCACTGGGTGTCAGTGTATGTCTTTGTTAATTGGTGTCAGTGTATGTCTTTGTTACTGGGTGTCAGTGTGTGTCTTTGTTACTTGGTGTAAGTGTGTGTCTGTGTTTCTGGGTGTCAGTGCATGTCTTTGTTACTGGGTGTAAGTGTATGTATGTGTTTCTGGCTGCCAGTGTATGTCTTTGTTACTGGGTGTCACTGTATGTCTTTGTTACTTGGTGTAAGTGTTTGTCTGTGTTACTGGGTGTCAGTGTATGTCTTTGTTACTTGGTGTCAGTGTATGTCTTTGTTACTTGGTGTCAGTGTGTGTCTTTGTTACTTGGTGTAAGGTTGTCTCTGTGTTACTGGGTGTCAGTGTATGTCTTTGTTACTGGTTGTCAGTGTATGTCTTTGTTACTTGGTGTCAGTGTGTGTCTGTGTTACTGGGTGTCAGTGTATGTCTTTGTTACTTGGTGTCAGTGTGTGTCTTTGTTACTTGGTGTCAGTTTCTGTCTTTGTTACTGGGTGTGTGTGTGTCTTAGTTTCTTGGTGTAAGTGTGTGTCTGTGTTACTGGGTGTCAGTGTATGTCTGTGATGCTGGGTCTCAGTGTATGTCTCTGTTACTGGGTGTAAGTGTATGTCTTTGTTACTGGGTGTCAGTGCGTGTCTTTGTTACTTGGTTTCAGTGTGTGTCTGTGTTACTGGGTGTCAGTGTGTGTCTTTGTTACTTGTTGCAAGTGTGTGTCTGTGTTACTGGATGTCAGAGTATGTCTTTATTACTGAGTGTCAGTGTATGTCTTTGTTACTGGATGTCAGTGTGTGTCTTTGTTACTTGGTGTGAGTGTGTGTCTTTGTTACTTGGTGTAAGGGTGTCTCTGTTACTGGGTGTCAGTGTATGTCTTTGTTACTGGATGTCAGTGTATGTCTTTGTTACTTGGTGTAAGTGTGTGTCTGCGTTACTGGGTGTCAGTGTGTGTCTTTGTTACTTGGTGTCAGTGTATGTCTTTGTTACTTGGTGTAAGTGTGTGTCTGTGTTACTGGGTGTCAGTGTATGTCTTTGTTAATTGGTGTCAGTGTATGTCTTTGTTACTGGGTGTCAGTGTGTGTCTTTGTTACTTGGTGTAAGTGTGTGTCTGTGTTACTGGGTGTCAGCGCATGTCTTTGTTACTGGGTGACAGTGTATGTCTTTGTTACTTGGTGTAAGTGTGTGTCTGTGTTTCTGGGTGTCAGTGTATGGCTTTGTCACTTGGTGTCATTGTATGTCTTTGTTACTGGATGTCAGTGTGTGTCTTTGTTACTTGGTGTAAGTGTGTGTCTGTGTTACTGGGTGTCAGTGTATGTCTGTGTTACTTGGTGTAAGTGTGTGTCTTTGTTACTGGGTGTCAGTGTATGTCTTTGTTACTTGGTGTCAGTGTATGTCTTTGTTACTTGGTGTCAGTGTGTGTCTTTTTTACTTGGTGTCAGTGTATGTTTTTGTTACTGGGTGTCAGTGTGTGTCTTTGTTACTTGGTGTAAGTGTGTGTCTGTGTTACTGTGTGTCAGTGTATGTCTTCGTTACTGGGTGTCAGTGTTTCTCTTTGTTACTTGGTGTCAGTGTGTGTCTGTGTTACTGGGAGTCAGTGTGTGTCTTTGATACTTGGTGTCAGTGTATGTCTTATTTACTTGGTGTCAGTGTATGTCTGTGTTACTGGGTGTAAGTGCGTGTCTTTGTTACTTGGTGTCAGTGTGTGTCTGTGTCACTGGGTGTCAGTGTATGTCTTTGTGACTTGGTGGAAGTGTGTGTCTGTGTTTCTGGGTGTCAGTGTCTGTCTTTGTCACTTGGTGTCAGTGTATGTCTTTGTTACTGGATGTCAGTGTGTGTCTTTGTTACTTGGTGTAAGTGTGTGTCTGTGTTACTGGGTGTCAGTGTATGTCTGTGTTACTTGGTGTAAGTGTATTTCTTTGTTACTGGGTGTGAGTGTGTGTCTTTGTTACTTGGTGTAAGTGAGTGTCTGTGTTACTGGTTGTCAGTGTATGTCTTTGTTACTGGGTGTCAGTGTATGTCTTAGTTACTTGGTGTTAGTGTGTGTCTTTGTTACTGGGTGTCAGTGTGTGTCTTTGTTACTTGGTGTCAGTGTATGTCTTTGTTACTTGGTGTAAGTGTGTGTCTGTGTCACTGGGTGTCAGTGTATGTCTTTGTTAATTGGTGTCAGTGTATGTCTTTGTTACTGGGTGTCAGTGTGTGTCTTTGTTACTTGGTGTAAGTGTGTGTCTGTGTTTCTGGGTGTCAGTGCATGTCTTTGTTACTGGGTGTAAGTGTATGTATGTGTTTCTGGCTGTCAGAGTATGTCTTTGTTACTGGGTGTCACTGTATGTCTTTGTTACTTGGTGTCAGTGTTTGTCTGTGTTACTGGGTGTCAGTGTATGTCTTTGTTACTTGGTGTCAGTGTATGTCTTTGTTACTTGGTGTCAGTGTGTGTCTTTGTTACTTGGTGTAAGGTTGTCTCTGTGTTACTGGGTGTCAGTGTATGTCTTTGTTACTGGTTGTCAGTGTATGTCTTTGTTACTTGGTGTCAGTGTGTGTCTGTGTTACTGGGTGTCAGTGTATGTCTTTGTTACTTGGTGTCAGTGTGTGTCTTTGTTACTTGGTGTCAGTTTCTGTCTTTGTTACTGGGTGTGTGTGTGTCTTAGTTTCTTGGTGTAAGTGTGTGTCTGTGTTCCTGGGTGTCAGTGTATGTCTGTGATGCTGGGTCTCAGTGTATGTCTCTGTTACTGGGTGTAAGTCTATGTCTTTGTTACTGGGTGTCAGTGCGTGTCTTTGTTACTTGGTTTCAGTGTGTGTCTGTGTTACTGGGTGTCAGTGTGTGTCTTTGTTACTTGTTGCAAGTGTGTGTCTGTGTTACTGGATGTCAGAGTATGTCTTTATTACTGAGTGTCAGTGTATGTCTTTGTTACTGGATGTCAGTGTGTGTCTTTGTTACTTGGTGTGAGTGTGTGTCTTTGTTACTTGGTGTAAGGGTGTCTCTGTTACTGGGTGTCAGTGTATGTCTTTGTTACTGGATGTCAGTGTATGTCTTTGTTACTTGGTGTAAGTGTGTGTCTGTGTTACTGGGTGTCAGTGTATGTCTTTGTTAATTGGTGTCAGTGTATGTCTTTGTTACTGGGTGTCAGTGTGTGTCTTTGTTACTTGGTGTAAGTGTGTGTCTGTGTTACTGGGTGTCAGCGCATGTCTTTGTTACTGGGTGACAGTGTTTGTCTTTGTTACTTGGTGTAAGTGTATGTCTGTGTTTCTGGCTGTCAGTGTGTGTCTTTGTTACTTGTTGTAAGTGTATGTCTTTGTTACTGGGTGTCACTGTATGTCTTTGTTACTTGGTGTCAGTGTTTGTCTGTTACTGGGTGTCAGTGTATGTCTTTGTTACTTGGTGTCAGTGTATGTCTTTGTTACTGGGTGTCAGTGTGTGTCTTTGTTACTTGGTGTAAGGGTGTCTCTGTGTTACTGGGTGTCAGTGTATGTCTTTGTTACTGGTTGTCAGTGTATGTCTTTGTTACTTGGTGTAAGTGTGTGTCTGTGTTACTGGGTATCAGTGTATGTCTTTGTTACTTGGTGTCAGTGTGTGTCTTTGTTACTTGGTGTCAGTGTCTGTCTTTGTTACTTGGTGTCAGTGTGTGTCTATTTTACTTGGTGTCAGTGTATGTCTGTGTTACTTGGTGTCAGTGTATGTCTTTGTTACATGGTGTCAGTGTATGTTTTTGTTACTGGGTGTCAGTGTGTGCCTTTGTTACTGGGTGTCAGTGTGTGTCTTTTTTACTTGGTGTCAGTGTATGTTTTTGTTACTGGGTGTCAGTGTGTGTCTTTGTTACTTGGTGTAAGTGTGTGTCTGTGTTACTGGGTGTCAGTGTATGTCTTTGTTACTGGGTGTCATTGTTTGTCTTTGCAACTTGGTGTCAGTGTGTGTCTGTGTTACTGGGTGTCAGTGTATGTCTTTGTTACTTGGTGTCAGTGTATTTCTGTGTTACTGGGTGTAAGTGCGTGTCTTTGTTACTTGGTGTCAGTGTGTGTCTATGTTACTGGGTGTCAGTGTATGTCTTTGTTACTTGGTGTAAGTGTGTGTCTGTGTCACTGGGTGTCAGTGTATGTCTTTGTTACTTGGTGTAAGTGTGTGTCTGTGTTTCTGGGTGTCAGTGTATGGCTTTGTCACTTGGTGTCAGTGTATGTCTTTGTTACTGGATGTCAGTGTGTGTCTTTGTTACTTGGTGTAAGTGTGTGTCTGTGTTACTGGGTGTCAGTGTATGTCTGTGTTACTTGGTGTAAGTGTGTGTCTTTGTTACTGGGTGTCAGTGTATGTCTTTGTTACTTGGTGCCAGTGTATGTCTTTGTTCCTTGGTGTCAGTGTGTGTCTTTTTTACTTGCTGTCAGTGTATGTTTTTGTTACTGGGTGTCAGTGTGTGTCTTTGTTACTTGGTGTAAGTGTGTGTCTGTGTTACTGGGTGTCAGTGTATGTCTTTGTTACTGGGTGTCAGTGTTTGTCTTTGTTACTTGGTGTCAGTGTGTGTCTGTGTTACTGGGTGTCAGTGTGTGTCTTTGATACTTGGTGTCAGTGTATGTCTTTGTTACTTGCTGTCAGTGTCTGTCTGTGTTACTGGGTGTAAGTGCGTGTCTTTGTTACTTGGTGTCAGTGTGTGTCTATGTTACTGGGTGTCAGTGTATGTCTTTGTTACTTGGTGTCAGTGTGTGTCTGTGTCACTGGGTGTCAGTGTATGTCTTTGTTACTTGGTGTAAGTGTATGTCTGTGTTTCTGGCTGTCAGTGTGTGTCTTTGTTACTTGTTGTAAGTGTATGTCTTTGTTACTGGGTGTCACTGTATGTCTTTGTTACTTGGTGTCAGTGTTTGTCTGTTACTGGGTGTCAGTGTATGTCTTTGTTACTTGGTGTCAGTGTATGTCTTTGTTACTGGGTGTCAGTGTGTGTCTTTGTTACTTGGTGTAAGGGTGTCTCTGTGTTACTGGGTGTCAGTGTATGTCTTTGTTACTGGTTGTCAGTGTATGTCTTTGTTACTTGGTGTCAGTGTGTGTCTGTGTTACTGGGTATCAGTGTATGTCTTTGTTACTTGGTGTCAGTGTGTGTCTTTGTTACTTGGTGTCAGTGTCTGTCTTTGTTACTTGGTGTCAGTGTGTGTCTATTTTACTTGGTGTCAGTGTATGTCTGTGTTACTTGGTGTCAGTGTATGTCTTTGTTACATGGTGTCAGTGTATGTTTTTGTTACTGGGTGTCAGTGTGTGCCTTTGTTACTGGGTGTCAGTGTGTGTCTTTTTTACTTGGTGTCAGTGTATGTTTTTGTTACTGGGTGTCAGTGTGTGTCTTTGTTACTTGGTGTAAGTGTGTGTCTGTGTTACTGGGTGTCAGTGTATGTCTTTGTTACTGGGTGTCATTGTTTGTCTTTGCAACTTGGTGTCAGTGTGTGTCTGTGTTACTGGGTGTCAGTGTATGTCTTTGTTACTTGGTGTCAGTGTATTTCTGTGTTACTGGGTGTAAGTGCGTGTCTTTGTTACTTGGTGTCAGTGTGTGTCTATGTTACTGGGTGTCAGTGTATGTCTTTGTTACTTGGTGTAAGTGTGTGTCTGTGTCACTGGGTGTCAGTGTATGTCTTTGTTACTTGGTGTAAGTGTGTGTCTGTGTTTCTGGGTGTCAGTGTATGGCTTTGTCACTTGGTGTCAGTGTATGTCTTTGTTACTGGATGTCAGTGTGTGTCTTTGTTACTTGGTGTAAGTGTGTGTCTGTGTTACTGGGTGTCAGTGTATGTCTGTGTTACTTGGTGTAAGTGTGTGTCTTTGTTACTGGGTGTCAGTGTATGTCTTTGTTACTTGGTGCCAGTGTATGTCTTTGTTCCTTGGTGTCAGTGTGTGTCTTTTTTACTTGCTGTCAGTGTATGTTTTTGTTACTGGGTGTCAGTGTGTGTCTTTGTTACTTGGTGTAAGTGTGTGTCTGTGTTACTGGGTGTCAGTGTATGTCTTTGTTACTGGGTGTCAGTGTTTGTCTTTGTTACTTGGTGTCAGTGTGTGTCTGTGTTACTGGGTGTCAGTGTGTGTCTTTGATACTTGGTGTCAGTGTATGTCTTTGTTACTTGCTGTCAGTGTCTGTCTGTGTTACTGGGTGTAAGTGCGTGTCTTTGTTACTTGGTGTCAGTGTGTGTCTATGTTACTGGGTGTCAGTGTATGTCTTTGTTACTTGGTGTCAGTGTGTGTCTGTGTCACTGGGTGTCAGTGTATGTCTTTGTTACTTGGTGTAAGAGTGTGTCTGTGTTTCTGGGTGTCAGTGTCTGTCTTTGTCACTTGGTATCAGTGTATGTCTTTGTTACTGGATGTCAGTGTGTGTCTTTGTTACTTGGTGTATGTGTGTGTCTGTGTTACTGGGTGTCAGTGTATGTCTGTGTTACTTAGTGTAAGTGTATGTCTGTGTTATTGGGTCTCAGTGTGTGTCTTTGTTACTTGGTATAAGTGTGTGTCTGTGTTACTGGGTGTCAGTGTATGTCTTTGTTACTGGGTGTCAGGGTCTGTCTTTGTTACTTGGTGTCAGTGTGTGTCTGTGTTACTGGGTGTCAGTGTGTGTCTTTGTTACTTGGTGTCAGTGTATGTCTTTGTTACTTGGTGTCAGTGCATGTCTGTGTTACTGGGTGTAAGTGCGTGTCTTTGTTACTTGGTGTCAGTGTGTGTCTATGTTACTGGGTGTCAGTGAATGTCTTTTTTACTTGGTGTAAGTGTGTGTCTGTGTCACTGGGTGTCAGTGTATGTCTTTGTTACTTGGTGTAAGTGTGTGTCTGTGTTTCTGGGTGTCATTGCATGTCTGTGTTACTGGGTGTAATTGTATGTCTTTGTTACTGGGTGTCAGTGTGTGTCTTTGTTACTTGGTGTAAGTGTGCGTCTGTGTTACTGGGTGTCAGTGTATGTCTTTGTTACTTGGTGTTAGTGTATGTCTGTGTTACTAGGTGTCATTGTGTGTCTGTGTTACTGGGTGTAAGTGTATGTCTTTGTTACTGGGTGTCTGTGCGTGTCTTTGTTCCTTGGTGTCAGTGTGTGTCTGTGTTACTGGGTGTCAGTGTGTGTTTCTGTTACTGGGTGTCAGTGTATGTCTTTGTTACTTGGTGTAAGTGTGTGTCTTTGTTATTGGTGTCAGTGTGTGTCTTTGTTACTTGGTGTCAGTGTATGTCTTTGTTACTTGGTGTAAGTGTGTGTCTGTGTTACTGGGTGTCAGTGTATGTCTTTGTTAATTGGTGTCAGTGTATGTCTTTGTTACTGGGTGTCAGTGTGTGTCTTTGTTACTTGGTGTAAGTGTGTGTCTGTGTTACTGGGTGTCAGTGCATGTCTTTGTTACTGGGTGACAGTGTTTGACTTTGTTGCTTGGTGTAAGTGTATGTATGTGTTTCTGGCTGTCAGTGTATGTCTTTGTTACTGGGTGTCACTGTATGTCTTTGTTACTTGGTGTCAGTGTTTGTCTGTGTTACTGGGTGTCAGTGTATGTCTTTGTTACTTGGTGTCAGTGTGTGTCTTTGGTACTTCGTGTAAGGTTGTCTCTGTGTTACTTGGTGTAAGGTTGTCTCTGTGTTACTGGGCGTCAGTGTATGTCTTTGTCACTGGTTGTCAGTGTATGTCTTTGTTACTTGGTGTCAGTGTGTGTCTTTGTTACTTGGTGTCAGTGTCTGTCTTTGTTACTGGGTGTGTGTGTGTCTTAGTTTCTTGGTGTAAGTGTGTGTCTGTGTTACTGGGTGTCAGTGTATGTCTGTGATGCTGGGTGTCAGTGTATGTCTCTGTTACTGGGTGTAAGTGTATGTCTTTGTTACTGGGTGTCAGTGCGTGTCTTTGTTACTTGGTTTCAGTGTGTGTCTGTGTTACTGGGTGTCAGTGTATGTCTTTGATACTTGGTGTAAGTGTGTGTCTCTGTTACTGGGTGTCAGTGTGTGTCTTTGTTACTTGGTGTAAGTGTGTGTCTGTGTTACTGGGTGTCAGAGTATGTCTTTGTTACTGAGTTTCAGTGTATCTCTTTGTTGCTTGATGTAAGTAGGTGTCTGTGTTACTGGGTGTCAGTGTCTGTCTGTGTTACTAGGTGTAAGTGTGTGTCTGTGTTACTGGGTGGCATTGTGTGTCTGTGTTACGGGGTGGCAGTGTATGTCTTTGTTACTGGGTGTCAGTGTATGTCTTTGTTACTTGGTGTAAGTGTGTGTCTTTGTTACTGGGTGTCAGTGTGTGTCTTTGTTACTTGGTGTCAGTGTATGTCTTTGTTACTTGGTGTAAGTGTGTGTCTGTGTTACTGGGTGTCAGTGTATGTCTTTGTTAATTGGTGTCAGTGTATGTCTTTGTTACTGGGTGTCAGTGTGTGTCTTTGTTACTTGGTGTAAGTGTGTGTCTGCGTTACTGGGTGTCAGTGCATGTCTTTGTTACTGGGTGACAGTGTTTGTCTTTGTTGCTTGGTGTAGTGTATGTATGTGTTTCTGGCTGTCAGTGTATGTCTTTGTTACTGGGTGTCACTGTATGTCTTTGTTACTTGGTGTCAGTGTTTGTCTGTGTTACTGGGTGTCAGTGTATGTCTTTGTTACTTGGTGTCAGTGTGTGTCTTTGTTACTTGGTGTAAGGTTGTCTCTGTGTTACTGGGTGTCAGTGTATGTCTTTGTTACTGGTTGTCAGTGTATGTCTTTGTTACTTGGTGTCAGTGTGTGTCTTTGTTACTTGGTGTCAGTGTGTGTCTTTGTTACTGGGTGTGTGTGTGTCTTCGTTTCTTGGTGTAAGTGTGTGTCTGTGTTACTGGGTGTCAGTGTATGTCTGTGATGCTGGGTGTCAGTGTATGTCTCTGTTACTGGGTGTAAGAGTATGTCTTTGTTACTGGGTGTCAGTGCGTGTCTTTGTTACTTGGTTTCAGTGTGTGTCTGTGTACTGGGTGTCAGTGTATGTCTCTGATACTTGGTGTAAGTGTGTGTCTCTGTTACTGGGTGTCAGTGTGTGTCTTTGTTACTTGGTGTAAGTGTGTGTCTGTGTTACTGGGTGTCAGAGTATGTCTTTGTTACTGAGTTTCAGTGTATCTCTTTGTTGCTTGGTGTAAGTAGGTGTCTGTGTTACTGGGTGTCAGTGTCTGTCTGTGTTACTAGGTGTAAGTGTGTGTCTGTGTTACTGGGTGGCATTGTGTGTCTGTGTTACGGGGTGGCAGTGTGTGTCTGTGTTACTGGGTGTCAGTGTATGTCTTTGTTACTTGGTGTAAGTGTGTGTCTGTGTTACTGGGTGTCAGTGTGTGTCTTTGTTAAAGGGTGTATGTGTATGTCTTTGTTACTTGGTGTCAGTGTATGTCTTTGTTACTTGGTGTAAGTGTGTGCCTGTGTTACTGGGTGTCAGTGTATGTCTTTGTCACTTGGTGTCAGTGTATGTCTTTGTTACTGGATGTCAGTGTGTGTCTGTGTTACTTGGTGTAACTGTGTGTCCGTGTTACTGGCTGTCAGTGTATGTCTGTGTTACTTGGTGTAAGTGTGTGTCTTTGTTACTGGGTGTCAGTGTATGCCTTTGTTACTTGGTGTCAGTGCATGTCTTTGTTACTTGGTGTCAGTGTGTGTATTTGTTACTTGGTGTAAGTGTGTGTCTGTGTTACTGGGTGTCAGTGTGTGTCTGTGTTGCTGGGTGTCAGTGTATCTCTTTGTTCCTTGGTGTCAGTGTATGTCTCTGTTACTTGGTGTCAGTGTGTGTCTTTTTTACTTGGTTTCCGTGTATGTCTTTATTACTTGGTGTCTGTGTATGTCTTTGTTACAAGGTGTCAGTGTATGTCTCTTTTACTGGGTGTAAGTGTATGCCTTTGTTACTGGGTGTCAGTGCGTGTCTTTGTTACTTGGTGTCAGTGTGTGTCTGTGTTACTGGGTGTCAGTGTGTGTCTTTGTTTCTTGGTGTCAGTGTGTGTCTTTGTTACTTGGTGTCAGGGTATGTCTGTGTTACTGGGTGTAAGTGATTGTCTTTTTTAATTGGTGTCAGTGTATGTCTTTGTTACTGGGTGTCAGTGTGTGTCTTTGTTACTCGGTGTATGTGTGTGTCTGTGTTACTGGGTGTCAGTTTGTCTCTGTGTTACTTGGTGTAAGTGTGTGTCTTTGTTACTGGGTGTCAGTGTATGTCTTTGTTACTTGGTGTCAGTGTATGTCTTTGTTACTGGGTGTCAGTGTTTGTGTTTGTTACTTGGTGTAAGTGTGTGTCTGTGTTTCTGGCTGTCAGTGTATGTCTTGGTTACTGGGTGTCACTGTATGTCTTTGTTACTTGGTGTCAGTGTGTATTTGTGTTACTGGGTGTCAGTGTATGTCTTCGTTACTTGGTGTCAGTGTATGTCTTTGTTAGTGGGTGTCTGTGTGTGTCTTTGTTAATTGGTGTCAGTGTGTGTCTGTGTTACTGGGTGTCAGTGTATGTCTTTGTTACTTGGTGTCAGTGTATGTCTTATTTACTTGGTGTCAGTGTATGTCTTTATTACTTGGTGTCAGTGTATGTCTTTGTTACAAGGTGTCAGTGTATGTCTCTGTTACTGGGTGTAAGTGTATGTCTTTGTTACAGGGTGTCAGTGCGTGACTTTCTTACTTGGTGTCAGTGTGTGTCTTTGTTACTGGGTGTCAGTGTGTGTCTTTGTTAATTGCTGTCAGTGTATGTCTTTGTTACTGGGTGTCAGTGTGCGTCTTTGTTACTTGGTGTATATGTGTGTCTGTGTTACTGGGTGTCAGTGTGTGTCTGTGATACTTGGTGTAAGTGTGTGTCTTTGTTACTGGGTGTCAGTGTATGTCTTTGTTACTTGGTGTCAGTGTATGTCTTTGTTACTGGGTGTCAGTGTTTGTCTTTGTTACTTGGTGTAAGTGTGTGTCTGTGTTTCTGGCTGTCAGTGTATGTCTTTGTTACTGGGTGTCACTGTATGTCTTTGTTACTTGGTGTCAGTTTGTTTCTGTGTTACTGGGTGTCAGTGTATGTCTTTGTTACTTGGTGTCAGTGTATGTCTTTGTTACTGGGTGTCAGTGTGTGTCTTTGTTACTTGGTGTCAGTGTGTGTCTTTGTTACTTGGTGTCAGTGTCTGTCTTTGTTACTGGGTGTGTGTGTGTCTTAGTTTCTTGGTGTAAGTGTGTGTCTGTGTTACTGGGTGTCAGTGTATGTCTTTGTTACATGGTGTCAGAGTGTATCTGTGTTACTGGGTGTCAGTGTATGTCTTTGTTACTTGGTGTCAGTGTATGTCTTTGTTACTGGGTGTCAGTGTGTGTCTTTGTTAATTGGTGTCAGTGCGTGTCTGTGTTACTGGGTGTCAGTGTATTTCTTGTTACTTGGTGTCAGTGTGTGTCATTTTTACTTGGTGTCAGTGTATGTCTTTATTACTTGGTGTCAGTGTATGTCTTTGTTACAAGGTGTCAGTGTATGTCTCTGTTACTGGGTGTAAGTGTATGTCTTTGTTACTGGGTGTTAGTGCGTGACTTTGTTACTTGGTGTCAGTGTGTGCCTGTGTTACTGGGTGTCAGTGTGTGTCTTTGTTACTTGGTGTCAGTGTGTGTCTTTGGTACTTGGTGTCAGGGTATGTCTGTGTTACTGGGTGTAAGTGTATGTCTTTGTTAATTGATGTCAGTGTATGTCTTTGTTACTTGGTGTCAGTGTGTGTCTTTGTTACTTGGTGTTTATGTGTGTCTGTGTTACTGGGTGTCAGTGTGTGTCTGTGTTACTTGGTGTAAGTGTGTGTCTTTGTTACTGGGTGTTAGTGTATGTCTTTGTTACTTGGTCTGTTTGTGTCTTAGTTTCTTGGTGCAAGTGTGTGTCTGTGTTACTGGGTGTCAGTGTATGTCTTTGTTACTTGGTGTAAGTGTGTATCTGTGTTACTGGGAATCAGTGTATGCCTTTGTTACTTGTTGTAAGTGTATGTCTGTGATGCTGGGTGTCAGTCTATGTCTCTGTTACTGGGTGTAAGTGTATGTCTTTGTTACTGGGTGTCAGTGCGTGTCTTTGTTACTTGGTATCAGTGTGTGTCTGTGTTACTGGGTGTCAGTGTATGTCTTTGTTACTGAGTGTCAGTGTATGTCTTTGTTGCTTGGTGTAAGTAGGTGTCTGTGTTACTGGGTGTCAGTGTCTGTCTGTGTTACTAGGTGTAAGTGTGTGTCTGTGTTACTGGGTGGCATTGTGTGTCTGTGTTACGGGGTGGCAGTGTGTGTCTGTGTTACTGGGTGTCAGTGTATGTCTTTGTTACTTGGTGTAAGTGTGTGTCTGTGTTACTGGGTGTCAGTGTGTGTCTTTGTTAAAGGGTGTATGTGTATGTCTTTGTTACTTGGTGTCATTGTATGTCTTTATTACTTGGTGTAAGTGTGTGCCTGTGTTACTGGGTGTCAGTGTATGTCTTTGTCACTTGGTGTCAGTGTATGTCTTTGTTACTGGATGTCAGTGTGTGTCTTTGTTACTTGGTGTAACTGTGTGTCTGTGTTTCTGGGTGTCAGTGTATGTCTGTGTTACTTGGTGTAAGTGTGTGTCTTTGTTCCTGGGTGTCAGTGTATGCCTTTGTTACTTGGTGTCAGTGCATGTCTTTGTTACTTGGTGTCAGTGTGTTTCTTTGTTACTTGGTGTAAGTGTGTGTCTGTGTTACTGGGTGTCAGTGTATGTCTTTTTTACTGGGTGTCAGTGTATGTCTTTGTTACTTGATGTCAGTGTGTGTCTGTGTTACTGGGTGTCAGTGTATGTCTTTGTTACTTGGTGCCAGTGTATGTCTTTGTTACTTGGTGTCAGTGTGTGTCTGTGTTACTGGGTGTCAGTGCATGTCTTTGTTACTTGGTGTCAGTGTATGTCTTTGTTACTTGGTGTCAGTGTGTGTCTTTTTTACTTGGTGTCAGTGTATGTCTTTATTACTTGGTGTCAGTGTATGTCTTTGTTACAAGGTGTCAGTGTATGTCTCTGTTACTGGGTGTAAGTGTATGTCTTTGTTACTGGGTGTCAGTGCGTGACTTTGTTACTTGGTGTCAGTGTGTGTCTGTGTTACTGGGTGTCAGGGTATGTCTGTGTTACTGGGTGAAAGTGATTGTCTTTGTTACTGGGTGTCAGTGTATGTCTTTATTAATTGGTGTCAGTGTATGTCTTTGTTACTGGGTGTCAGTGTGTGTCTTTGTTACTTGGTGTATATGTGTGTCTGTGTTACTGGGTGTCAGTGTGTGTCTGTGTTACTTGGTGTAAGTGTGTGTCTTTGTTACTGGGTCTGTTTGTGTCTTAGTTTCTTGGTGTAAGTGTGTGTCTGTGTTACTGGGTGTCAGTGTATGTCTTTGTTACTTGGTGTAAGTGTGTATCTGTGTTACTGGGAATCAGTGTATGTCTTTGTTACTTGTTGTATGTGTGTGTCTGTGTTACTGGGAGTCAGTGTGTGTCTGTGTTACTTGGTGCAAGTGTGTGTCTTTGTTACTGGGTGTCAGTGTATGTCTTTGTTACTTGGTGTCAGTGTATGTCTTTGTTACTGGATGTCAGTGTGTGTCTTTGTTACTTGGTGTAACTGTGTGTCTGTGTTTCTGGGTGTCAGTGTATGACTGTGTTACTTGGTGTAAGTGTGTGTCTTTGTTACTGGGTGTCAGTGTATGCCTTTGTTACTTGGTGGCAGTGCATGTCTTTGTTACTTGGTGTCAGTGTGTGTCTTTGTTACTTGGTGTAAGTGTGTGTCTGTGTTACTGGGTGTCAGTGTATGTCTTTTTTACTGGGTGTCAGTGTATGTCTTTGTTACTTGATGTCGGTGTGTGTCTGTGTTACTGGGTGTCAGTGTATGTCTTTGTTACTTGGTGCCAGTGTATGTCTTTGTTACTTGGTGCCAGTGTGTGTCTGTGTTACTGGCTGTCAGTGCATGTCTTTGTTACTTGGTGTCAGTGTATGTCTTTGTTACTTGGTGTCAGTGTGTGTCTTTTTTACTTGGTGTCAGTGTATGTCTTTATTACTTGGTGTCAGTGCGTGTCTTTGTTACTTGGTGTCAGTGTGTGTCTGTGTTACTGGGTGTCAGTGAGTGTCTTTGTTACTTGGTGTCAGTGTGTGTCTTTGTTACTTGGTGTCAGTGTATGTCTTTGTTACTGGGTGTCAGTGTGTGTCTTTGTTACTTGGTGTATGTGTGTGTCTCTGTTACTGGGTGTCAGTGTGTGTCTGTGTTACTCGGTGTAAGTTTGTGTCTTTGTTACTGGGTGTCAGTGTATGTCTTTGTTACTTGGTGTCAGTGTCTGTCTTTGTTACTGGGTGTCAGTGTTTGTCTTTGTTACTTGGTGTAAGTGTGTGTCTGTGTTTCTGGCTGTCAGTGTATGTCTTTATTACTGGGTGTCACTGTATGTCTTTGTTACTTGGTGTCAGTGTATGTCTTTGTTACTGGGTGTCAGTGTGTGTCTTTGTTAATTGGTGTCAGTGTGTGTCTGTGTTACTGGGTGTCAGTGTATTTCTTGTTACTTGGTGTCAGTGTGTGTATTTTTTACTTGGTGTCAGTGTATGTCTATATTACTTGGTGTCAGTGTATGTCTTTGTTACAAGGTGTCAGTGTATGTCTCTGTTACTGGGTGTAAGTGTATGTCTTTGTTACTGGGTGTCAGTGCGTGACTTTGTTACTTGGTGTCAGTGTGTGTCTGTGTTACTGGGTGTCAGTGTGTGTCTTTGTTACTTGGTGTCAGTGTGTGTCTTTGTTACTTGGTGTCAGGGTATGTCTGTGTTACTGGGTGTAAGTGATTGTCTTTGTTACTGGGTGTCACTGTATGTCTTTGTTACTTGGTGTCAGTGTGTATCTGTGTTACTGGGTGTCAGTGTATGTCTTTGTTACTTGGTGTCAGTGCATGTCTTTGTTGCTGGGTGTCAGTGTGTGTCTTTGTTAATTGGTGTCAGTGAGTGTCTGTGTTACTGGGTGTCAGTGTATGTCTTTGTTACTTGGTTTCAGTGTGTGTCTTTTTTACTTGGTGCCAGTTTATGTCTTTATTACTTGGTATCAGTGTCTGTCTTTGTTACAAGGTGTCAGTGTATTTCTCTGTTACTGGGTGTAAGTGTATGTCTTTGTTACTGGGTGTCAGTGCGTGACTTTGTTACTTGGTGTCAGTGTGTGTCTGTGTTACTGGGTGTCAGTGTGTGTCTTTGTTACTTGGTGTCAGTGTGTGTCGTTGTTACTTGGTGTCAGGGTATGTCTGTGTTACTGGGTGTAAGTGATTGTCTTTGTTACTGGGTGTCAGTGTGTGTCTTTGTTCCTTGGTGTATGTGTGTGTCTGTGTTACTGGGTGGCATTGTGTGTCTGTGTTACGGGGTGGCAGTGTGTGTCTGTGTTACTGGGTGTAAGTGTGTGTCTGTGTTACTGGGTGTCAGAGTATGTCTTTGTTACTGAGTGTCAGTGTATGTCTTTGTTGCTTGGTGTAAGTAGGTGTCTGTGTTACTGGGTGTCAGTGTCTGTCTGTGTTACTAGCTGTAAGTGTGTGTCTGTGATACTAGGTGGCATTGTGTGTCTGTGTTACGGGGTGGCACAGTGTGTCTGTGTTACTGGGTGTCAGTGTATGTCTTTGTTACTTGGTGTAAGTGTGTGTCTGTGTTACTGGGTGTCAGTGTGTGTCTTTGTTAAAGGGTGTATGTGTATGTCTTTGTTACTTGGTGTCAGTGTGTGTCTTTATTACTTGGTGTAAGTGTGTGCCTTTGTTACTGGGTGTCAGTGTATGTCTTTGTCACTTGGTGTCAGTGTATGTCTTTGTTACTGGATGTCAGTGTGTGTCTTTGTTACTTGGTGTAACTGTGTGTCTTTGTTACTGTGTGTCAGTGTATGCCTTTGTTACTTGGTGTCAGTGCATCTCTTTGTTACTTGGTGTCAGTGTGTGTCTTTGTTACTTGGTGTAAGTGTGTGTCTGTGTTACTGGGTGTCAGTGTATGTCTTTGTTACTGGGTGTCAGTGTATGTCTTGGTTACTTGATGTCAGTGTGTGTCTGTGTTACTGGGTGTCAGTGTATGTCTTTGTTACTTGGTGCCAGTGTATGTCTTTGTTACTTGGTGTCAGTGTGTGTCTGTGTTACTGGGTGTCAGTGTATGTCTTTGTTACTTGGTGTCAGTGTATGTCTTTGTTACTTGGTGTCAGTGTGTGTCTTTTTTACTTGGTGTCAGTGTATGTCTTTATTACTTGGTGTCAGTGTATGTCTTTGTTACTGGGTGTAAGTGTATGTCTTTGTTACTGGGTGTCAGTGCGTGTCTTTGTTACTTGGTGTCAGTGTGTGTCTGTGTTACTGGGTGTCAGTGTGTGTCTTTGTTACAAGGTGTCAGTGTGTGTCTTTGTTACTTGGTGTCAGGGTATGTCTGTGTTACTGATTGTAAGTGATTGTCTTTGTTACTGGGTGTCAGTGCATGTCTTTGTTAATTGGTGTCAGTGTTTGTCTTTGTTACTGGGTGTCAGTGTGTGTCTTTGTTACTTGGTGTATGTGTGTGCCTCTGCTACTGGGTGTCAGTGTGTGTCTGTGTTACTTGGTGTAAGTGTGTGTCTTTGTTACTGGGTGTCAGTGTATGTCTTTGTTACTGGGTGTCAGTGTTTGTCTTTGTTACTTGGTGTAAGTGTGTGTCTGTGTTTCTGGTTGTCAGTGTATGTCTTTGTTACTGGGTGTCACTGTACGTCTTTGTTACTTGGTGTCAGTGTGTATCTGTGTTACTGGGTGTCAGTGTATGTCTTTGTTACTTGGTGTCAGTGCATGTCTTTGTTACTGGGTGTCAGTGTGTGTCTTTGTTAATTGGTGTATGTGTGTGTCTGTGTTACTGGGTGTCAGTGTATGTCTTTGTTACTTGGTGTCAGTGTGTGTCTTTTTTACTTGGTGCCAGTTTATGTCTTTATTACTTGGTATCAGTGTCTGTCTTTGTTACAAGGTGTCAGTGTATGTCTCTGTTACTGGGTGTAAGTGTATGTCTTTGTTACTGGGTGTCAGTGCGTGACTTTGTTACTTGGTGTCAGTGTGTGTCTGTGTTACTGGGTGTCAGTGTGTGTCTTTGTTACTTGGTGTCAGTGTGTGTCGTTGTTACTTGGTGTCAGGGTATGTCTGTGTTACTGGGTGTAAGTGATTGTCTTTGTTACTGGGTGTCAGTGTATGTCTTTGTTAATTGGTGTCAGTGTATGTCTTTGTTACTGGGTGTCAGTGTGTGTCTTTGTTCCTTGGTGTCAGTGTATGTCTTTGTTACTTGGCGTAAGTGTGTGTCTGTGTTACGGGGTGGCAGTGTGTGTCTGTGTTACTGGGTGTCAGTGTATGTCTTTGTTACTTGGCGTAAGTGTGTGTCTGTGTTACTGGGTGTCAGTGTGTGTCTTTGTTAAAGGGTGTATGTGTATGTCTTTGTTACTTGGTGTCAGTGTATGTCTTTGTGACTTGGTGTAAGTGTGTGCCTGTGCTACTGGGTGTCAGTGTATGTCTTTGTCACTTGGTGTCAGTGTATGTCTTTGTTACTGGATGTCAGTGTGTGTCTGTGTTACTGGCTGTCAGTGCATGTCTTTGTTACTTGGTGTCAGTGTATGTCTTTGTTACTTGGTGTCAGTGTGTGTCTTTTTTACTTGGTGTCAGTGTATGTCTTTATTACTTGGTGTCAGTGCGTGTCTGTGTTACTTGGTGTCAGTGTGTGTCTTTTTTACTTGGTGTCAGTGTATGTCTTTATTACTTGGTGTCAGTGTGTGTCTGTGTTACTGGGTGTCAGTGAGTGTCTTTGTTACTTGGTGTCAGTGTGTGTCTTTGTTACTTGGTGTCAGGGTATGTCTGTGTTACTGGGTGTAAGTGATTGTCTTTGTTACTGGGTGTCAGTGCATGTCTTTGTTAATTGGTGTCAGTGTATGTCTTTGTTACTGGGTGTCAGTGTGTGTCTTTGTTACTTGGTGTATGTGTGTGTCTCTGTTACTGGGTGTCAGTGTGTGTCTGTGTTACTCGGTGTAAGTTTGTGTCTTTGTTACTGGGTGTCAGTGTATGTCTTTGTTACTTGGTGTCAGTGTATGTCTTTGTTACTGGGTGTCAGTGTTTGTCTTTGTTACTTGGTGTAAGTGTGTGTCTGTGTTTCTGGCTGTCAGTGTATGTCTTTATTACTGGGTGTCACTGTATGTCTTTGTTACTTGGTGTCAGTGTGTATCTGTGTTACTGGGTGTCAGTGTATGTCTTTGTTACTTGGTGTCAGTGTATGTCTTTGTTACTGGGTGTCAGTGTGTGTCTTTGTTAATTGGTGTCAGTGTGTGTCTGTGTTACTGGGTGTCAGTGTATTTCTTGTTACTTGGTGTCAGTGTGTGTATTTTTTACTTGGTGTCAGTGTATGTCTTTATTACTTGGTGTCAGTGTATGTCTTTGTTACAAGGTGTCAGTGTATGTCTCTGTTACTGGGTGTAAGTGTATGTCTTTGTTACTGGGTGTCAGTGCGTGACTTTGTTACTTGGTGTCAGTGTGTGTCTGTGTTACTGGGTGTCAGTGTGTGTCTTTGTTACTTGGTGTCAGTGTGTGTCTTTGTTACTTGGTGTCAGGGTATGTCTGTGTTACTGGGTGTAAGTGATTGTCTTTGTTACTGGGTGTCACTGTATGTCTTTGTTACTTGGTGTCAGTTTGTATCTGTGTTACTGGGTGTCAGTGTATGTCTTTGTTACTTGGTGTCAGTGTGTGTCTGTGTTACTGGGTGTCAGTGTGTGTCTTTGTTACTTGGTGTCAGTGTGTGTCGTTGTTACTTGGTGTCAGGGTATGTCTGTGTTACTGGGTGTAAGTGATTGTCTTTGTTACTGGGTGTCATTGTGTGTCTTTGTTCCTTGGTGTATGTGTGTGTCTGTGTTACTGGGTGGCATTGTGTGTCTGTGTTACGGGGTGGCAGTGTGTGTCTGTGTTACTGGGTGTAAGTGTGTGTCTGTGTTACTGGGTGTCAGAGTATGTCTTTGTTACTGAGTGTCAGTGTATGTCTTTGTTGCTTGGTGTAAGTAGGTGTCTGTGTTACTGGGTGTCAGTGTCTTTCTGTGTTACTAGCTGTAAGTGTGTGTCTGTGATACTGGGTGGCATTGTGTGTCTGTGTTACGGGGTGGCACAGTGTGTCTGTGTTACTGGGTGTCAGTGTATGTCTTTGTTACTTGGTGTAAGTGTGTGTCTGTGTTACTGGGTGTCAGTGTGTGTCTTTGTTAAAGGGTGTATGTGTATGTCTTTGTTACTTGGTGTCAGTGTGTGTCTTTATTACTTGGTGTAAGTGTGTGCCTTTGTTACTGGGTGTCAGTGTATGTCTTTGTCACTTGGTGTCAGTGTATGTCTTTGTTACTGGATGTCAGTGTGTGTCTTTGTTACTTGGTGTAACTGTGTGTCTTTGTTACTGTGTGTCAGTGTATGCCTTTGTTACTTGGTGTCAGTGCATCTCTTTGTTACTTGGTGTCAGTGTGTGTCTTTGTTACTTGGTGTAAGTGTGTGTCTGTGTTACTGGGTGTCAGTGTATGTCTTTGTTACTGGGTGTCAGTGTATGTCTTGGTTACTTGATGTCAGTGTGTGTCTGTGTTACTGGGTGTCAGTGTATGTCTTTGTTACTTGGTGCCAGTGTATGTCTTTGTTACTTGGTGTCAGTGTGTGTCTGTGTTACTGGGTGTCAGTGTATGTCTTTGTTACTTGGTGTCAGTGTATGTCTTTGTTACTTGGTGTCAGTGTGTGTCTTTTTTACTTGGTGTCAGTGTATGTCTTTATTACTTGGTGTCAGTGTATGTCTTTGTTACTGGGTGTAAGTGTATGTCTTTGTTACTGGGTGTCAGTGCGTGTCTTTGTTACTTGGTGTCAGTGTGTGTCTGTGTTACTGGGTGTCAGTGTGTGTCTTTGTTACAAGGTGTCAGTGTGTGTCTTTGTTACTTGGTGTCAGGGTATGTCTGTGTTACTGATTGTAAGTGATTGTCTTTGTTACTGGGTGTCAGTGCATGTCTTTGTTAATTGGTGTCAGTGTTTGTCTTTGTTACTGGGTGTCAGTGTGTGTCTTTGTTACTTGGTGTATGTGTGTACCTCTGCTACTGGGTGTCAGTGTGTGTCTGTGTTACTTGGTGTAAGTGTGTGTCTTTGTTACTGGGTGTCAGTGTATGTCTTTGTTACTGGGTGTCAATGTTTGTCTTTGTTACTTGGTGTAAGTGTGTGTCTGTGTTTCTGGTTGTCAGTGTATGTCTTTGTTACTGGGTGTCACTGTATGTCTTTGTTACTTGGTGTCAGTGTGTATCTGTGTTACTGGGTGTCAGTGTATGTCTTTGTTACTTGGTGTCAGTGCATGTCTTTGTTACTGGGTGTCAGTGTGTGTCTTTGTTAATTGGTGTATGTGTGTGTCTGTGTTACTGGGTGTCAGCGTATGTCTTTGTTACTTGGTGTCAGTGTGTGTCTTTTTTACTTGGTGCCAGTTTATGTCTTTATTACTTGGTATCAGTGTCTGTCTTTGTTACAAGGTGTCAGTGTATGTCTCTGTTACTGGGTGTAAGTGTATGTCTTTGTTACTGGGTGTCAGTGCGTGACTTTGTTACTTGGTGGCAGTGTGTGTCTGTGTTACTGGGTGTCAGTGTGTGTCTTTGTTACTTGGTGTCAGTGTGTGTCTTTGTTACTTGGTGTCAGTGTATGTCTTTGTTACTGGGTGTCAGTGTGTGTCTTTGTTCCTTGGTGTATGTGTGTGTCTGTGTTACTGGGTGGCATTGTGTGTCTGTGTTACGGGGTGGCAGTGTGTGTCTGTGTTACTGGGTGTCAGTGTATGTCTTTGTTACTTGGCGTAAGTGTGTGTCTGTGTTACTGGGTGTCAGTGTGTGTCTTTGTTAAAGGGTGTATGTGTATGTCTTTGTTACTTGGTGTCAGTGTATGTCTTTGTGACTTGGTGTAAGTGTGTGCCTGTGCTACTGGGTGTCAGTGTATGTCTTTGTCACTTGGTGTCAGTGTATGTCTTTGTTACTGGATGTCAGTGTGTGTCTTTGTTACTTGGTGTAACTGTGTGTCCGTGTTACTGGGTGTCAGTGCATGTCTGTGTTACTTGGTGTAAGTGTGTGTCTTTGTTACTGGGTGTCAGTGTATGCCTTTGTTACTTGGTGTCAGTGCATGTCTTTGTTACTTGGTGTCAGTGTGTGTCTGTGTTACTGGGTGTCAGTGTGTGTCTGTGTTACTGGGTGTCAGTGTATGTCTTTGTTCCTTGGTGTCATTGTATGTCTTTGTTACTTGGTGTCAGTGTGTGTCTTTTTTACTTGGTGTCAGTGTATGTCTTTATTACTTGGTGTCAGTGTATGTCTTTGTTACAAGGTGTCAGTGTATGTCTCTGTTACTGGGTGTAAGTGTATGCCTTTGTTACTGGGTTTCAGTCTGTGTCTGTGTTACTGGGTGTCAGTGTGTGTCTTTGTTACTTGGTGTCAGTGTGTGTCTTTGTGACTTGGTGTCAGGGTATGTCTGTCTTACTGGGTGTAAGTGATTGTCTTTGTTAATTGGTGTCAGTGTATGTCTTTGTTCTTGGGTGTCAGTGTGTGTCTTTGTTACTTGTTGTATGTGTGTGTCTGTGTTACTGGGTGTCAGTGTGTGTCTGTGTTACTTGATGCAAGTGTGTGTCTTTGTTACTGGGTGTCAGTGTATGTCTTTGTTACTTGGTGTCAGTGTATGTCTTTGTTACTGGGTGTCAGTGTTTGTCTTTGTTACTTGGTGTAAGTGTGTGTCTGTGTTTCTGGCTGTCAGTGTATGGCTTTGTTACTGGGTGTCACTGTATGTCTTTGTTACTTGGTGTCAGTGTGTATCTGTGTTACTGGGTGTCAGTGTATATCTTTGTTACTTGGTGTCAGTGTATGTCTTTGTTAGTGGGTGTCTGTGTGTTTCTTTGTTAATTGGTGTCAGTGTGTGTCTGTGTTACCGGGTGTCAGTGTATGTCTTTGTTACTTGGTGTCAGTGTGTGTCTTTTTTACTTGGTGTCAGTGTATGTCTTTATTACTTTGTGTCAGTGTATGTCTTTGTTACAAGGTGTCAGTGTATGTCTCTGTTACTGGGTGTAAGTGTATGTCTTTGTGACTGGGTGTCAGTGCGTGACTTTGTTACTTGGTGTCAGTGTGTGTCTGTGTTACTGGGTGTCAGTGTGTGTCTTTGTTACCTGGTGTCAGTGTATGTCTTTGTTAATTGGTGTCAGTGTATGTCTTTGTTACTGGGTGTCAGTGTGTGTCTTTGTTACTTGGTGTATATGTGTGTCTGTGTTACTGGGTGTCAGTGTGTGTCTGTGTTACTTGGTGTAAGTGTGTGTCTTTGTTACTGGGTGTCAGTGTATGTCTTCGTTACTTGGTGTAAGTGTGTGTCTGTGTTTCTGGCTGTCAGTGTATGTCTTTGTTACTGGGTGTCAGTGCGTGACTTTGTTACTTAGTGTCAGTGTGTGTCTGTGTTACTGGGTGTCAGTGTGTGTCTTTGTTACTTGGTGTCAGTGTGTGTCTTTGTTACTTGGTGTCAGGGTATGTCTGTGTTACTGGGTGTAAGTGATTGTCTTTGTTACTGGGTGTCAGTGTATGTCTTTGTTAATTGGTGTCAGTGTTTGTCTTTGTTACTGGGTGTCAGTGTGTGTCTTTGTTACTTGGTGTATATGTGTGTCTGTGTTACTGGGTGTCAGTGTCTGTCTTTGTTACTTGGTGTCAGTGTATGTCTTTGTTACTGGGTGTCAGTGTTTGTCTTTGTTACTTGGTGTAAGTGTGTGTCTGTGTTTCTGGCTTTCAGTGTATGTCTTTGTTACTGGGTGTCACTGTATGTCTTTGTTACTTGGTGTCAGTGTGTATCTGTGTTACTGGGTGTCAGTGTATGTCTTTGCTACTTGGTGTCAGTGCATGTCTTTGTTACTGGGTGTCAGTGTGTGTCTTTGTTAATTGGTGTCAGTGTGTGTCTGTGTTACTGGGTGTCAGTGTATGTCTTTGTTACTTGGTGTCAGTGTGTATCTGTGTTACTGGGTGTCAGTGTATGTCTTTGTTACTTGGTGTCAGTGTATGTCTTTGTTACTGGGTGTCAGTGTGTGTCTTTGTTAATTGGTGTCAGTGTGTGTCTATGTTACTGGGTGTCAGTGTATTTCTTGTTACTTGGTGTCAGTGTGTGTCTTTTTTACTTGGTGTCAGTGTATGTCTTTATTACTTGGTGTCAGTGTATGTCTTTGTTACAAGGTGTCAGTGTATGTCTCTGTTACTGGGTGTAAGTGTATGTCTTTGTTACTGGGTGTCAGTGCGTGACTTTGTTACTTGGTGTCAGTGTGTGTCTGTGTTACTGGGTGTCAGTGTGTGTCTTTGTTACTTGGTGTCAGTGTGTGTCTTTGTTACTTGGTGTCAGTGTATGTCTTTGTTACTGGGTGTCAGTGTGTGTCTTTGTTACTTGGTGTATATGTGTGTCTGTGTTACTGGGTGTCAGTGTGTGTCTGTGTTACTTGGTGTAAGTGTGTGTCTGTGTTACTGGTTGTCAGAGTATGTCTTTGTTACTGAGTGTCAGTGTATGTCTTTGTTGCTTAGTGTAAGTAGGTGTCTGTGTTACTGGGTGTCAGTGTCTGTCTGTGTTACTAGCTGTAAGTGTGTGTCTGTGATACTGGGTGGCATTGTGTGTCTGTGTTACGGGATGGCACAGTGTGTCTGTGTTACTGGGTGTCAGTGTATGTCTTTGTTACTTGGTGTAAGTGTGTGTCTGTGTTACTGGGTGTCAGTGTGTGTCTTTGTTAAAGGGTGTATGTGTATGTCTTTGTTACTTGGTGTCAGTGTGTGTCTTTATTACTTGGTGTAAGTGTGTGCCTTTGTTACTGGGTGTCAGTGTATGTCTTTGTCACTTGGTGTCAGTGTATGTCTTTGTTACTGGATGTCAGTGTGTGTCTTTGTTACATGGTGTAACTGTGTGTCTTTGTTACTGTGTGTCAGTGTATGCCTTTGTTACTTGGTGTCAGTGCATCACTTTGTTACTTGGTGTCAGTGTGTGTCTTTGTTACTTGGTGTAAGTGTGTGTCTGTGTTACTGGGTGTCAGTGTATGTCTGTGTTACTGGGTGCCAGTGTATGTCTTGGTTACTTGATGTCAGTGTGTGTCTGTGTTACTGGGTGTCAGTGTATGTCTTTGTTACTTGGTGCCAGTGTATGTCTTTGTTACTTGGTGTCAGTGTGTGTCTGTGTTACTGGGTGTCAGTGTATGTCTTTGTTACTTGGTGTCAGTGTATGACTTTGTTACTTGGTGTCAGTGTGTGTCTTTTTTACTTGGTGTCAGTGTATGTCTTTATTACTTGGTGTCAGTGTATGTCTTTGTTACTGGGTGTAAGTGTATGTCTTTGTTACTGGGTGTCAGTGCGTGTCTTTGTTACTTGGTATCAGTGTGTGTCTGTGTTACTGGGTGTCAGTGTGTGTCTTTGTTACAAGGTGTCAGTGTGTGTCTTTGTTACTTGGTGTCAGGGTATGTCTGTGTTACTGATTGTAAGCGATTGTCTTTGTTACTGGGTGTCAGTGCATGTCTTTGTTAATTGGTGTCAGTGTTTGTCTTTGTTACTGGGTGTCAGTGTGTGTCTTTGTTACTTGGTGTATGTGTGTGCCTCTGCTACTGGGTGTCAGTGTGTGTCTGTGTTACTTGGTGTAAGTGTGTGTCTGTGTTTCTGGTTGTCAGTGTATGTCTTTGTTACTGGGTGTCAGTGTTTGTCTTTGTTACTTGGTGTCAGTGTGTATCTGTGTTACTGGGTGTCAGTGTATGTCTTTGTTACTTGGTGTCAGTGCATGTCTTTGTTACTGGGTGTCAGTGTGTGTCTTTGTTAATTGTTGTATGTGTGTGTCTGTGTTACTGGGTGTCAGTGTATGTCTTTGTTACTTGGTGTCAGTGTGTGTCTTTTTTACTTGGTGCCAGTTTATGTCTTTATTACTTGGTATCAGTGTCTGTCTTTGTTACAAGGTGTCAGTGTATGTCTCTGTTACTGGGTGTAAGTGTATGTCTTTGTTACTGGGTGTCAGTGCGTGACTTTGTTACTTGGTGTCAGTGTGTGTCTGTGTTACTGGGTGTCAGTGTGTGTCTTTGTTACTTGGTGTCAGTGTGTGTCGTTGTTACTTGGTGTCAGGGTATGTCTGTGTTACTGGGTGTAAGTGATTGTCTTTGTTACTGGGTGTCAGTGTATGTCTTTGTTAATTGGTGTCAGTGTATGTCTTTGTTACTGGGTGTCAGTGTGTGTCTTTGTTCCTTGGTGTATGTGTGTGTCTGTGTTACTGGGTGGCATTGTGTGTCTGTGTTACGGGGTGGCAGTGTGTGTCTGTGTTACTGGGTGTCAGTGTATGTCTTTGTTACTTGGCGTAAGTGTGTGTCTGTGTTACTGGGTGTCAGTGTGTGTCTTTGTTAAAGGGTGTATGTGTATGTCTTTGTTACTTGGTGTCAGTGTATGTCTTTGTGACTTGGTGTAAGTGTGTGCCTGTGCTACTGGGTGTCAGTGTATGTCTTTGTCACTTGGTGTCAGTGTATGTCTTTGTTACTGGATGTCAGTGTGTGTCTTTGTTACTTGGTGTAACTGTGTGTCCGTGTTACTGGGTGTCAGTGCATGTCTGTGTTACTTGGTGTAAGTGTGTGTCTTTGTTACTGGGTGTCAGTGTATGCCTTTGTTACTTGGTGTCAGTGCATGTCTTTGTTACTTGGTGTCAGTGTGTGTCTGTGTTACTGGGTGTCAGTGTGTGTCTGTGTTACTGGGTGTCAGTGTATGTCTTTGTTCCTTGGTGTCATTGTATGTCTTTGTTACTTGGTGTCAGTGTGTGTCTTTTTTACTTGGTGTCAGTGTATGTCTTTATTACTTGGTGTCAGTGTATGTCTTTGTTACAAGGTGTCAGTGTATGTCTCTGTTACTGGGTGTAAGTGTATGCCTTTGTTACTGGGTTTCAGTGTGTGTCTGTGTTACTGGGTGTCAGTGTGTGTCTTTGTTACTTGGTGTCAGTGTGTGTCTTTGTGACTTGGTGTCAGGGTATGTCTGTCTTACTGGGTGTAAGTGATTGTCTTTGTTAATTGGTGTCAGTGTATGTCTTTGTTCTTGGGTGTCAGTGTGTGTCTTTGTTACTTGTTGTATGTGTGTGTCTGTGTTACTGGGTGTCAGTGTGTGTCTGTGTTACTTGATGCAAGTGTGTGTCTTTGTTACTGGGTGTCAGTGTATGTCTTTGTTACTTGGTGTCAGTGTATGTCTTTGTTACTGGGTGTCAGTGTTTGTCTTTGTTACTTGGTGTAAGTGTGTGTCTGTGTTTCTGGCTGTCAGTGTATGGCTTTGTTACTGGGTGTCACTGTATGTCTTTGTTACTTGGTGTCAGTGTGTATCTGTGTTACTGGGTGTCAGTGTATATCTTTGTTACTTGGTGTCAGTGTATGTCTTTGTTAGTGGGTGTCTGTGTGTTTCTTTGTTAATTGGTGTCAGTGTGTGTCTGTGTTACCGGGTGTCAGTGTATGTCTTTGTTACTTGGTGTCAGTGTGTGTCTTTTTTACTTGGTGTCAGTGTATGTCTTTATTACTTTGTGTCAGTGTATGTCTTTGTTACAAGGTGTCAGTGTATGTCTCTGTTACAGGGTGTAAGTGTATGTCTTTGTGACTGGGTGTCAGTGCGTGACTTTGTTACTTGGTGTCAGTGTGTGTCTGTGTTACTGGGTGTCAGTGTGTGTCTTTGTTACCTGGTGTCAGTGTATGTCTTTGTTAATTGGTGTCAGTGTATGTCTTTGTTACTGGGTGTCAGTGTGTGTCTTTGTTACTTGGTGTATATGTGTGTCTGTGTTACTGGGTGTCAGTGCGTGTCTGTGTTACTTGGTGTAAGTGTGTGTCTTTGTTACTGGGTGTCAGTGTATGTCTTCGTTACTTGGTGTAAGTGTGTGTCTGTGTTTCTGGCTGTCAGTGTATGTCTTTGTTACTGGGTGTCAGTGCGTGACTTTGTTACTTAGTGTCAGTGTGTGTCTGTGTTACTGGGTGTCAGTGTGTGTCTTTGTTACTTGGTGTCAGTGTGTGTCTTTGTTACTTGGTGTCAGGGTATGTCTGTGTTACTGGGTGTAAGTGATTGTCTTTGTTACTGGGTGTCAGTGTATGTCTTTGTTAATTGGTGTCAGTGTTTGTCTTTGTTACTGGGTGTCAGTGTGTGTCTTTGTTACTTGGTGTATATGTGTGTCTGTGTTACTGGGTGTCAGTGTCTGTCTTTGTTACTTGGTGTCAGTGTATGTCTTTGTTACTGGGTGTCAGTGTTTGTCTTTGTTACTTGGTGTAAGTGTGTGTCTGTGTTTCTGGCTTTCAGTGTATGTCTTTGTTATTGGGTGTCACTGTATGTCTTTGTTACTTGGTGTCAGTGTGTATCTGTGTTACTGGGTGTCAGTGTATGTCTTTGCTACTTGGTGTCAGTGCATGTCTTTGTTACTGGGTGTCAGTGTGTGTCTTTGTTAATTGGTGTCAGTGTGTGTCTGTGTTACTGGGTGTCAGTGTATGTCTTTGTTACTTGGTGTCAGTGTGTATCTGTGTTACTGGGTGTCAGTGTATGTCTTTGTTACTTGGTGTCAGTGTATGTCTTTGTTACTGGGTGTCAGTGTGTGTCTTTGTTAATTGGTGTCAGTGTGTGTCTGTGTTACTGGGTGTCAGTGTATTTCTTGTTACTTGGTGTCAGCGTGTGTCTTTTTTACTTGGTGTCAGTGTATGTCTTTATTACTTGGTGTCAGTGTATGTCTTTGTTACAAGGTGTCAGTGTATGTCTCTGTTACTGGGTGTAAGTGTATGTCTTTGTTACTGGGTGTCAGTGCGTGACTTTGTTACTTGGTGTCAGTGTGTGTCTGTGTTACTGGGTGACAGTGTGTGTCTTTGTTACTTGGTGTCAGTGTGTGTCTTTGTTACTTGGTGTCAGTGTATGTCTTTGTTACTGGGTGTCAGTGTGTGTCTTTGTTACTTGGTGTATATGTGTGTCTGTGTTACTGGGTGTCAGTGTGTGTCTGTGTTACTTGGTGTAAGTGTGTGTCTGTGTTACTGGTTGTCAGAGTATGTCTTTGTTACTGAGTGTCAGTGTATGTCTTTGTTGCTTGGTGTAAGTAGGTGTCTGTGTTACTGGGTGTCAGTGTCTGTCTGTGTTACTAGCTGTAAGTGTGTGTCTGTGATACTGGGTGGCATTGTGTGTCTGTGTTACGGGGTGGCACAGTGTGTCTGTGTTACTGGGTGTCAGTGTATGTCTTTGTTACTTGGTGTAAGTGTGTGTCTGTGTTACTGGGTGTCAGTGTGTGTCTTTGTTAAAGGGTGTATGTGTATGTCTTTGTTACTTGGTGTCAGTGTGTGTCTTTATTACTTGGTGTAAGTGTGTGCCTTTGTTACTGGGTGTCAGTGTATGTCTTTGTCACTTGGTGTCAGTGTATGTCTTTGTTACTGGATGTCAGTGTGTGTCTTTGTTACTTGGTGTAACTGTGTGTCTTTGTTACTGTGTGTCAGTGTATGCCTTTGTTACTTGGTGTCAGTGCATCTCTTTGTTACTTGGTGTCAGTGTGTGTCTTTGTTACTTGGTGTAAGTGTGTGTCTGTGTTACTGGGTGTCAGTGTATGTCTGTGTTACTGGGTGCCAGTGTATGTCTTGGTTACTTGATGTCAGTGTGTGTCTGTGTTACTGGGTGTCAGTGTATGTCTTTGTTACTTGGTGCCAGTGTATGTCTTTGTTACTTGGTGTCAGTGTGTGTCTGTGTTACTGGGTGTCAGTGTATGTCTTTGTTACTTGGGGCCAGTGTATGTCTTTGTTACTTGGTGTCAGTGTGTGTCTGTGTTACTGGGTGTCAGTGCATGTCTTTGTTAATTGGTGTCAGTGTTTGTCTTTGTTACTGGGTGTCAGTGTGTGTCTTTGTTACTTGGTGTATGTGTGTGCCTCTGCTACTGGGTGTCAGTGTGTGTCTGTGTTACTTGGTGTAAGTGTGTGTCTTTGTTACTGGGTGTCAGTGTATGTCTTTGTTACTGGGTGTCAGTGTTTGTCTTTGTTACGTGGTGTAAGTGTGTGTCTGTGTTTCTGGCTGTCAGTGTATGTCTTTGTTACTGGGTGTCACTGTATGTCTTTGTTACTTGGTGTCAGTGTGTATCTGTGTTACTGGGTGTCAGTGTATGTCTTTGTTACTTGGTGTCAGTGCATGTCTTTGTTACTGGGTGTCAGTGTGTGTCTTTGTTAATTGGTGTCTGTGTGTGTCTGTGTTACTGGGTGTCAGTGTATGTCTTTGTTACTTGGTGTCAGTGTGTGTCTTTTTTACTTGGTGCCAGTTTATGTCTTTATTACTTGGTATCAGTGTCTGTCTTTGTTACAAGGTGTCAGTGTATGTCTCTGTTACTGGGTGTAAGTGTATGTCTTTGTTACTGGGTGTCAGTGCGTGACTTTGTTACTTGGTGTCAGTGTGTGTCTGTGTTACTGGGTGTCAGTGTGTGTCTTTGTTACTTGGTGTCAGTGTGTGTCGTTGTTACTTGGTGTCAGGGTCTGTCTGTGTTACTGGGTGTAAGTGATTGTCTTTGTTACTGGGTGTCAGTGTATGTCTTTGTTAATTGGTGTCAGTGTATGTCTTTGTTACTGGGTGTCAGTGTGTGTCTTTGTTCCTTGGTGTATGTGTGTGTCTGTGTTACTGGGTGGCATTGTGTGTCTGTGTTACGGGGTGGCAGTGTGTGTCTTTGTTAAAGGGTGTATGTGTATGTCTTTGTTACTTGGTGTCAGTGTATGTCTTTGTGACTTGGTGTAAGTGTGTGCCTGTGCTACTGGGTGTCAGTGTATGTCTTTGTCACTTGGTGTCAGTGTATGTCTTTGTTACTGGATGTCAGTGTGTGTCTTTGTTACTTGGTGTAACTGTGTGTCCGTGTTACTGGGTGTCAGTGCATGTCTGTGTTACTTGGTGTAAGTGTGTGTCTTTGTTACTGGGTGTCAGTGTATGCCTTTGTTACTTGGTGTCAGTGCATGTCTTTGTTACTTGGTGTCAGTGTGTGTCTTTTTTACTTGGTGTCAGTGTATGTCTTTATTACTTGGTGTCAGTGTATGTCTTTGTTACAAGGTGTCAGTGTATGTCTCTGTTACTGGGTGTAAGTGTTTGCCTTTGTTACTGGGTTTCAGTGCGTGTCTTTGTGACTTGGTTTCAGTGTGTGTCTGTGTTACTGCGTGTCAGTGTGTGTCTTTGTTACTTGGTGTCAGTGTGTGTCTTTGTGACTTGGTGTCAGGGTATGTCTGTCTTACTGGGTGTAAGTGATTTTCTTTGTTAATTGGTGTCAGTGTATGTCTTTGTTCTTGGGTGTCAGTGTGTGTCTTTGTTACTTGTTGTATGTGTGTGTCTGTGTTACTGGGTGTCAGTGTGTGTCTGTGTTACTTGGTGCAAGTGTGTGTCTTTGTTACTGGGTGTCAGTGTATGTCTTTGTTACTTGGTGTCAGTGTATGTCTTTGTTACTGGGTGTCAGTGTTTGTCTTTGTTACTTGGTGTAAGTGTGTGTCTGTGTTTCTGGCTGTCAGTGTATGGCTTTGTTACTTGGTGTCACTGTATGTCTTTGTTACTTGGTGTCAGTGTGTATCTGTGTTACTGGGTGTCAGTGTATATCTTTGTTACTTGGTGTCAGTGTATGTCTTTGTTAGTGGGTGTCTGTGTGTTTCTTTGTTAATTGGTGTCAGTGTGTGTCTGTGTTACCGGGTGTCAGTGTATGTCTTTGTTACTTGGTGTCAGTGTGTGTCTTTTTTACTTGGTGTCAGTGTATGTCTTTATTACTTGGTGTCAGTGTATGTCTTTGTTACAAGGTGTCAGTGTATGTCTCTGTTACTGGGTGTAAGTGTATGTCTTTGTGACTGGGTGTCAGTGCGTGACTTTGTTACTTGGTGTCAGTGTGTGTCTGTGTTACTGAGTGTCAGTGTGTGTCTTTGTTACCTGGTGTCAGTGTATGTCTTTGTTAATTGGTGTCAGTGTATGTCTTTGTTACTGGGTGTCAGTGTGTGTCTTTGTTACTTGGTGTATATGTGTGTCTGTGTTACTGGGTGTCAGTGTGTGTCTGTGTTACTTGGTGTAAGTGTGTGTCTTTGTTACTGGGTGTCAGTGTATGTCTTCGTTACTTGGTGTAAGTGTGTGTCTGTGTTTCTGGCTGTCAGTGTATGTCTTTGTTACTGGGTGTCAGTGCGTGACTTTGTTACTTAGTGTCAGTGTGTGTCTGTGTTACTGGGTGTCAGTGTGTGTCTTTGTTACTTGGTGTCAGTGTGTGTCTTTGTTACTTGGTGTCAGGGTATGTCTGTGTTACTGGGTGTAAGTGATTGTCTTTGTTACTGGGTGTCAGTGTATGTCTTTGTTAATTGGTGTCAGTGTATGTCTTTGTTACTGGGTGTCAGTGTGTGTCTTTGTTACTTGGTGTATATGTGTGTCTGTGTTAATGGGTGTCAGTGTGTGTCTGTGTTACTTGGTGTAAGTGTGTGTCTTTGTTACTGGGTGTCAGTGTCTGTCTTTGTTACTTGGTGTCAGTGTATGTCTTTGTTACTGGGTGTCAGTGTTTGTCTTTGTTACTTGGTGTAAGTGTGTGTCTGTGTTTCTGGCTTTCAGTGTATGTCTTTGTTACTGGGTGTCACTGTATGTCTTTGTTACTTGGTGTCAGTGTGTATCTGTGTTACTGGGTGTCAGTGTATGTCTTTGCTACTTGGTGTCAGTGTATGTCTTTGTTACTGGGTGTCAGTGTGTGTCTTTGTTAATTGGTGTCAGTGTGTGTCTGTGTTACTGGGTGTCAGTGTATGTCTTTGTTACTTGGTGTCAGTGTGTATCTGTGTTACTGGGTGTCAGTGTATGTCTTTGTTACTTGGTGTCAGTGTATGTCTTTGTTACTGGGTGTCAGTGTGTGTCTTTGTTAATTGGTGTCAGTGTGTGTCTGTGTTACTGGGTGTCAGTGTATTTCTTGTTACTTGGTGTCAGTGTGTGTCTTTTTACTTGGTGTCAGTGTATGTCTTTATTACTTGGTGTCAGTGTATGTCTTTGTTACAAGGTGTCAGTGTATGTCTCTGTTACTGGGTGTAAGTGTATGTCTTTGTTACTGGGTGTCAGTGCGTGACTTTGTTACTTGGTGTCAGTGTGTGTCTGTGTTACTGGGTGTCAGTGTGTGTCTTTGTTACTTGGTGTCAGTGTGTGTCTTTGTTAATTGGTGTCAGTGTATGTCTTTGTTACTGGGTGTCAGTGTGTGTCTTTGTTACTTGGTGTATATGTGTGTCTGTGTTACTGGGTGTCAGTGTGTGTCTGTGTTACTTGGTGTATGTGTGTGTCTTTGATACTGGGTGTCAGTGTATGTCTTTGTTACTGGGTCTGTGTGTGTCTTAGTTTCTTGGTGTAAGTATGTGTCTATGTTACTGGGTGTCAGTGTATGTCTTTGATACTTGGTGTAAGTGTGTATCTGTGTTACTGGGAGTCAGTGTGTGTCTTTGTTACTTGTTGTAAGTGTATGTCTGTGTTACTGGGTGTCAGTGTATGTCTGTGATGCTGGGTGTCAGTGTATGTCTCTGTTACTGGGTGTAAGTGTATGTCTTTGTTACTGGGTGTCAGTGCGTTTCTTTGTTACTTGGTATCAGTGTGTGGCTGTGTTACTGGGTGTCAGTGTATGTCTTTGACACTTGGAATAAGTGTGTGTCTCTGTTACTGGGTGACAGTGTGTGTCTTTGTTACTTGGTGTAAGTGTGTGTCTGTGTTACTGGGTGTCAGAGTATGACTTTGTTACTGAGTGTCAGTG
This sequence comes from Heterodontus francisci, assembly GCF_036365525.1. Classification (NCBI taxonomy): domain Eukaryota; kingdom Metazoa; phylum Chordata; class Chondrichthyes; order Heterodontiformes; family Heterodontidae; genus Heterodontus; species Heterodontus francisci. The sequence goes on along the minus strand of NW_027141295.1, from coordinate 552,750 downwards.
TATGTCTTTGTTGCTTGGTGTAAGTGTGTGTCTGTGTTACTGGGTGGCATTGTCTGTCTGTGTTACGGGGTGGCAGTGTGTGTCTGTGTTACTGGGTGTCAGTGTATGTCTTTGTTACTTGGTGTAAGTGTGTGTCTGTGTTACTGGGTGTCAGTGTGTGTCTTTGTTACTTGGTGTCAGGGTATGTCTGTGTTACTGGGTGTAAGTGATTGTCTTTGTTACTGGGTGTCAGTGCATGTCTTTGGTAATTGGTGTCAGTGTATGTCTTTGCTACTGGGTGTCAGTGTGTGTCTTTGTTACTTGGTGGATGTGTGTGTCTGTGTTACTGGGTGTCAGTGTGTGTCTGTGTTACTTGGTGTAAGTGTGTGTCTGTGTTACGGGGTGGCAGTGTGTGTCTGTGTTACTGGGTGTCAGTGTATGTCTTTGTTACTTGGCGTAAGTGTGTGTCTGTGTTACTGGGTGTCAGTGTGTGTCTTTGTTAAAGGGTGAATGTGTATGTCTTTGTTACTTGGTGTCAGCGTATGTCTTTGTGACTTGGTGTAAGTGTGTGCCTGTGCTACTGGGTGTCAGAGTATGTCTTTGTCACTTGGTGTCAGTGTATGTCTTTGTTACTGGATGTCAGTGTGTGTCTTTGTTACTTGGTGTAACTGTGTGTCCGTGTTACTGGGTGTCAGTGCATGTCTGTATTACTTGGTGTAAGTGTGTGTCTTTGTTACTGGTTGTCAGTGTATGCCTTTGTTACTTGGTGTCAGTGCATGTCTTTGTTACTTGGTGTCAGTGTGTGTCTGTGTTACTGGGTGTCAGTGTGTGTCTGTGTTACTTGGTGTCAGTGTATGTCTTTGTTCCTTGGTGTCAGTGTATGTCTTTGTTACTTGGTGTCAGTGTGTGTCTTTGTTACTTGGTGTCAGTGTATGTCTTTATTACTTGGTGTCAGTGTATGTCTTTGTTACAAGGTGTCAGTGTATGTCTTGGTTACTTGGTGTAACTGTGTGTCCGTGTTACTGGGTGTCAGTGCACGTCTGTGTTACTTGGTGTAAGTGTGTGTCTTTGTTACTGGGTGTAAGTGTATGCCTTTGTTACTGGGTGTCAGTGCGTGTCTTTGTTACTTGGTGTCAGTGTGTGTCTGTGTTACTGGGTGTCAGTGTGTGTCTTTGTTACTTGGTGTCAGTGTGTGTCTTTGTGACTTTGTGTCAGGGTATGTCTGTGTTACTGGGTGTAAGTGATTGTCTTTGTTAATTGGTGTCAGTGTATGTCTTTGTTCTTGGGTGTCAGTGTGTGTCTTTGTTACTTGTTGTATGTGTGTGTCTGTGTTACTGGGTGTCAGTGTGTGTCTGTGTTACTGGGTGTCAGTGTATTTCTTGTTACTTGGTGTCAGTGTGTGTCTTTTTTACTTGGTGTCAGTGTATGTCTTTATTACTTGGTGTCAGTGTATGTCTTTGTTACAAGGTGTCAGTGTATGTCTCTGTTACTGGGTGTAAGTGTATGTCTTTGTTACTGGGTGTCAGTGCGTGACTTTGTTACTTGGTGTCAGTGTGTGTCTGTGTTACTGGGTGTCAGTGTGTGTCTTTGTTACTTGGTGTCAGTGTGTGTCTTTGTTAATTGGTGTCAGTGTATGTCTTTGTTACTGGGTGTCAGTGTGTGTCTTTGTTACTTGGTGTATATGTGTGTCTGTGTTACTGGGTGTCAGTGTGTGTCTGTGTTACTTGGTGTAAGTGTGTGTCTTTGATACTGGGTGTCAGTGTATGTCTTTGTTACTGGGTCTGTGTGTGTCTTAGTTTCTTGGTGTAAGTGTGTGTCTATGTTACTGGGTGTCAGTGTATGTCTTTGATACATGGTGTAAGTGTGTATCTGTGTTACTGGGAGTCAGTGTGTGTCTTTGTTACTTGTTGTAAGTGTATGTCTGTGTTACTGGGTGTCAGTGTATGTCTGTGATGCTGGGTGTCAGTGTATGTCTCTGTTACTGGGTGTAAGTGTATGTCTTTGTTACTGGGTGTCAGTGCGTTTCTTTGTTACTTGGTATCAGTGTGTGGCTGTGTTACTGGGTGTCAGTGTATGTCTTTGACACTTGGAATAAGTGTGTGTCTCTGTTACTGGGTGACAGTGTGTGTCTTTGTTACTTGGTGTAAGTGTGTGTCTGTGTTACTGGGTGTCAGAGTATGTCTTTGTTGCTGAGTGTCAGTGTATGTCTTTGTTGCTTGGTGTAAGTGTGTGTCTGTGTTACTGGGTGGCATTGTCTGTCTGTGTTACGGGGTGGCAGTGTGTGTCTGTGTTACTGGGTGTCAGTGTATGTCTTTGTTACTTGGTGTAAGTGTGTGTCTGTGTTACTGGGTGTCAGTGTGTGACTTTGTTACTTGGTGTCAGGGTATGTCTGTGTTACTGGGTGTAAGTGATTGTCTGTGTTACTGGGTGTCAGTGCATGTCTTTGGTAATTGGTGTCACTGTATGTCTTTGCTACTGGGTGTCAGTGTGTGTCTTTGTTACTTGGTGTATGTGTGTGTCTGTGTTACTGGGTGTCAGCGTGTGTCTGTGTTACTTGGTGTAAGTGTGTGTCTGTGTTACGGGGTGGCAGTGTGTGTCTGTGTTACTGGGTGTCAGTGTATGTCTTTGTTACTTGGCGTAAGTGTGTGTCTGTGTTACTGGGTGTCAGTGTGTGTCTTTGTTAAAGGGTGAATGTGTATGTCTTTGTTACTTGGTGTCAGTGTATGTCTTTGTGACTTGGTGTAAGTGTGTGCCTGTGCTACTGGGTGTCAGAGTATGTCTTTGTCACTTGGTGTCAGTGTATGTCTTTGTTACTGGATGTCAGTGTGTGTCTTTGTTACTTGGTGTAACTGTGTGTCCGTGTTACTGGGTGTCAGTGCATGTCTGTATTACTTGGTGTAAGTGTGTGTCTTTGTTACTGGGTGTCAGTGTATGCCTTTGTTACTTGGTGTCAGTGCATGTCTTTGTTACTTGGTGTCAGTGTGTGTCTGTGTTACTGGGTGTCAGTGTGTGTCTGTGTTACTTGGTGTCAGTGTATGTCTTTGTTCCTTGGTGTCAGTGTATGTCTTTGTTACTTGGTGTCAGTGTGTGTCTTTTTTACTTGGTGTCAGTGTATGTCTTTATTACTTGGTGTCAGTGTATGTCTTTGTTACAAGGTGTCAGTGTATGTCTTTGTTACTTGGTGTAACTGTGTGTCCGTGTTACTGGGTGTCAGTGCACGTCTGTGTTACTTGGTGTAAGTGTGTGTCTTTGTTACTGGGTGTAAGTGTATGCCTTTGTTACTGGGTGTCAGTGCGTGTCTTTGTTACTTGGTGTCAGTGTGTGTCTGTGTTACTGGGTGTCAGTGTGTGTCTTTGTTACTTGGTGCCAGTGTGTGTCTTTGTGACTTGGTGTCAGGGTATGTCTGTGTTACTGGGTGTACGTGATTGTCTTTGTTAATTGGTGTCAGTGTATGTCTTTGTTCTTGGGTGTCAGTGTGTGTCTTTGTTACTTGTTGTATGTGTGTGTCTGTGTTACTGGGTGTCAGTGTGTGTCTGTGTTACTTGGTGCAAGTGTGTGTCTTTGTTACTGGGTGTCAGTGTATGTCTTTGTTACTTGGTGTCAGTGTATGTCTTTGTTACTGGGTGTCAGTGTTTGTCTTTGTTACTTGGTGTAAGTGTGTGTCTGTGTTTCTGGCTGTCAGTGTATGTCTTTGTTACTGGGTGTCACTGTATGTCTTTGTTACTTGGTGTCAGTGTGTATCTGTGTTCCTGGGTGTCAGTGTATATCTTTGTTACTTGGTGTCAGTGTATGTCTTTGTTAGTGGGTGTCTGTGTGTGTCTTTGTTAATTGGTGTCAGTGTGTGTCTGTGTTACCGGGTGTCAGTGTATGTCTTTGTTACTTGGTGTCAGTGTGTATCGTTTTTGCTTGGTGTCTGTGTATGTCTTTATTACTTGGTGTCAGTGTATGTCTTTGTTACAAGGTGTCAGTGTATGTCTCTGTTACTGGGTGTAAGTGTATGTCTTTGTTACTGGGTGTCAGTGCGTGACTTTGTTACTTGGTGTCAGTGTGTGTCTGTGTTACTGGGTGTCAGTGTGTGTCTTTGTTACCTGGTGTCAGTGTATGTCTTTGTTAATTGGTGTCAGTGTATGTCTTTGTTACTGGGTGTCATTGTGTGTCTTTGTTACTTGGTGTATATGTGTGTCTGTGTTACTGGGTGTCAGTGTGTGTCTGTGTTACTTGGTGTAAGTGTGTGTCTTTGTTACTGGGTGTCAGTGTATGTCTTTGTTACTTGGTGTCAGTGTGGGTCTGTGTTTCTGGCTGTCAGTGTATGTCTTTGTTACTGGGTGTCAATGTATGTCTTTGTTACTTGGTGTCAGTGTATGTCTTTGTTACTGGGTGTCAGTGTTTGTCTTTGTTACTTGGTGTAAGTGTGTGTCTGTGTTTCTGGCTGTCAGTGTATGTCTTTGTTACTGGGTGTCACTGTATGTCTTTGTTACTTGGTGTCAGTGTGTATCTGTGTTACTGGGTGTCAGTGTATATCTTTGTAACTTGGTGTCAGTGTATGTCTTTGTTAGTGGGTGTCTGTGTGCGTCTTTGTTAATTGGTGTCAGTATGTGTCTGTGTTACCGGGTGTCAGTGTATGTCTTTGTTACTTTGTGTCAGTGTGTGTCTTTTTTACTTGGTGTCAGTGTATGTCTTTATTACTTGGTGTCAGTGTATGTCTTTGTTACAAGGTGTCAGTGTATGTCTCTGTTACTGGGTGTAAGTGTATGTCTTTGTTACTGGGTGTCAGTGCGTGACTTTGTTACTTGGTGTCAGTGTGTGTCTGTGTTACTGGGTTTCAGTGTATGTCTTTGTTACTTGGTGTAAGTGTGTGTCTGTGTTACTGGGTGTCAGTGTGTCTCTTTGTTAAAGGGTGTATGTGTATGTCTTTGTTACTTGGTGTCAGTGTATGTCTTTGTTACTTGGTGTAAGTGTGTGCCTGTGTTACTGCGTGTCAGTGTATGTCTTTGTCACTTGGTGTCAGTGTATGTCTTTGTTACTGGATGTCAGTGTTTGTCTTTGTTACTTGGTGTAACTGTGTGTCCGTGTTTCTGGGTGTCAGTGTATGTCTGTGTTACTTGGTGTAAGTGTGTGTCTTTGTTACAGGGTGTCAGTGTATGCCTTTGTTACTTGGTGTCAGTGCATGTCTTTGTTACTTGGTGTCAGTGTGTGTCTTTGTTACTTGTTGTAAGTGTGTGTCTGTGTTACTGGGTGTCAGTGTCTGTCTTTGTTACTGGGTGTCAGTGTATGTCTTTGTTACTTGATGTCAGTGTGTGTCTGTGTTACTGGGTGTCAGTGTATGTCTTTGTTACTTGGTGCCAGTGTATGTCTTTGTTACTTGGTGTCAGTGTGTGTCTGTGTTACTGGGTGTCAGTGTATGTCTTTGTTACTTGGTGTCAGTGTATGTCTTTGTTACTTGGTGTCAGTGTTTGTCTTTTTTACTTGGTGTCAGGGTATGTCTGTGTTACTGGGTGTAAGTGATTGTCTTTGTTACTGGGTGTCAGTGCATGTCTTTGGTAATTGGTGTCAGTGTATGTCTTTGCTACTGGGTGTCAGTGTGTGTCTTTGTTACTTGGTGTATGTGTGTGTCTGTGTTACTGGGTGTCAGTGTGTGTCTGTGTTACTTGGTGTAAGTGTGTGTCTGTGTTACGGGGTGGCAGTGTATGTCTTTGTTACTTGGCGTAAGTGTGTGTCTGTGTTACTGGGTGTCAGTGTGTGTCTTTGTTAAAGGGTGTATGTGTATGTCTTTGTTACTTGGTGTCAGTGTATGTCTTTGTGACTTGGTGTAAGTGTGTGCCTGTGCTACTGGGTGTCAGTGTATGTCTTTATTACTTGGTGTTTAGTGTATGTCTTTGTTACTGGATGTCAGTGTGTGTCTTTGTTACTTGGTGTAACTGTGTGTCCGTGTTACTGGGTGTCAGTGCATGTCTGTGTTACTTGGTGAAAGTGTGTGTCTTTGTTACAGAGTGTCAGTGTATGCCTTTGTTACTTGGTGTCAGTGCATGTCTTTGTTACTTGGTGTCAGTGTATGTCTGTGTTACTGGGTGTCAGTGTGTGTATGTGTTACTGGGTGTCAGTGTATGTCTTTGTTCCTTGGTGTCAGTGTATGTCTTTGTTACTTGGTGTCAGTGTGTGTCTTTTTTACTTGGTGTCAGTGTATGTCTTTATTACTTGGTGTCAGTGTATGTCTTTGTTACAAGGTGTCAGTGTATGTCTTTGTTACTTGGTGTAACTGTGTGTCCGTGTTACTGGGTGTCAGTGCATGTCTGTGTTACTTGGTGTAAGTGTGTGTCTTTGTTACTGGGTGTAAGTGTATGCCTTTGTTACTGGGTTTCAGTGCGTGTCTTTGTTACTTGGTGTCAGTGTGTGTCTGTGTTACTGGGTGTCAGTGTGTGTCTTTGTTACTTGGTGTCAGTGTGTGTCTTTGTGACTTGGTGTCAGGGTATGTCTGTGTTACTGGGTGTAAGTGATTGTCTTTGTTAATTGGTGTCAGTGTATGTCTTTGTTCTTGGGTGTCAGTGTATGTCTTTGTTACTTGGTGTAAGTGTGTATCTGTGTTACTGGGAATCAGTGTATGTCTTTGTTACTTGTTGTAAGTGTATGTCTGTGTTACTGGGTGTCAGTGTATGTCTGTGATGCTGGGTGTCAGTCTATGTCTCTGTTACTGGGTGTAAGTGTATGTCTTTGTTGCTTGGTGTAAGTAGGTGTCTGTGTTACTGGGTGTCAGTGTCTGTCTGTGTTACTTGGTGTAAGTGTGTGTCTGTGTTACTGGGTGGCATTGTGTGTCTGTGTTACGGTGTGGCAGTGTGTGTCTGTGTTACTGGGTGTCAGTGTATGTCTTTGTTACTTGGTGTAAGTGTGTGTCTGTGTTACTGGGTGTCAGTGTGTGTCTTTGTTAAAGGGTGTATGTGTATGTCTTTGTTACTTGGTGTCATTGTATGTCTTTATTACTTGGTGTAAGTGTGTGCCTGTGTTACTGGGTGTCAGTGTATGTCTTTGTCACTTGGTGTCAGTGTATGTCTTTGTTACTGGATGTCAGTGTGTGTCTTTGTTACTTGGTGTAACTGTGTGTCTGTGTTTCTGGGTGTCAGTGTATGACTGTGTTACTTGGTGTAAGTGTGTGTCTTTGTTACTGGGTGTCAGTGTATGCCTTTGTTACTTGATGGCAGTGCATGTCTTTGTTACTTGGTGTCAGTGTGTGTCTTTGTTACTTGGTGTAAGTGTGTGTCTGTGTTACTGGGTGTCAGTGTATGTCTTTTTTACTGGGTGTCAGTGTATGTCTTTGTTACTTGATGTCGGTGTGTGTCTGTGTTACTGGGTGTCAGTGTATGTCTTTGTTACTTGGTGCCAGTGTATGTCTTTGTTACTTGGTGCCAGTGTGTGTCTGTGTTACTGGCTGTCAGTGCATGTCTTTGTTACTTGGTGTCAGTGTATGTCTTTGTTACTTGGTGTCAGTGTGTGTCTTTTTTACTTGGTGTCAGTGTATGTCTTTATTACTTGGTGTCAGTGCGTGTCTTTGTTACTTGGTGTCAGTGTGCGTCTGTGTTACTGGGTGTCAGTGAGTGTCTTTGTTACTTGGTGTCAGTGTGTGTCTTTGTTACTTGGTGTCAGGGTATGTCTGTGTTACTGGGTGTAAGTGATTGTCTTTGTTACTGGGTGTCAGTGCATGTCTTTTTTAATTGGTGTCAGTGTATGTCTTTGTTACTGGGTGTCAGTGTGTGTCTTTGTTACTTGGTGTATGTGTGTGTCTCTGTTACTGGGTGTCAGTGTATGTCTGTGTTACTCGGTGTAAGTTTGTGTCTTTGTTACTGGGTGTCAGTGTATGTCTTTGTTACTTGGTGTCAGTGTATGTCTTTGTTACTGGGTGTCAGTGTTTGTCTTTGTTACTTGGTGTAAGTGTGTGTCTGTGTTTCTGGCTGTCAGTGTATGTCTTTATTACTGGGTGTCACTGTATGTCTTTGTTACTTGGTGTCAGTGTGTATCTGTGTTACTGGGTGTCAGTGTATGTCTTTGTTACTTGGTGTCAGTGTATGTCTTTGTTACTGGGTGTCAGTGTGTGTCTTTGTTAATTGGTGTCAGTGTGTGTCTGTGTTACTGGGTGTCAGTGTATTACTTGTTACTTGGTGTCAGTGTGTGTATTTTTTACTTGGTGTCAGTGTATGTCTTTATTACTTGGTGTCAGTGTATGTCTTTGTTACAAGGTGTCAGTGTATGTCTCTGTTACTGGGTGTAAGTGTATGTCTTTGTTACTGGGTGTCAGTGCGTGACTTTGTTACTTGGTGTCAGTGTGTGTCTGTGTTACTGGGTGTCAGTGTGTGTCTTTGTTACTTGGTGTCAGTGTGTGTCTTTGTTACTTGGTGTCAGGGTATGTCTGTGTTACTGGGTGTAAGTGATTGTCTTTGTTACTGGGTGTCACTGTATGTCTTTGTTACTTGGTGTCAGTGTGTATCTGTGTTACTGGGTGTCAGTGTATGTCTTTGTTACTTGGTGTCAGTGCATGTCTTTGTTGCTGGGTGTCAGTGTGTGTCTTTGTTAATTGGTGTCAGTGTGTGTCTGTGTTACTGGGTGTCAGTGTGTGTCTTTGTTACTTGGTGTCAGTGTGTGTCGTTGTTACTTGGTGTCAGGGTATGTCTGTGTTACTGGGTGTAAGTGATTGTCTTTGTTACTGGGTGTCAGTGTGTGTCTTTGTTCCTTGGTGTATGTGTGTGTCTGTGTTACTGGGTGGCATTGTGTGTCTGTGTTACGGGGTGGCAGTGTGTGTCTGTGTTACTGGGTGTAAGTGTGTGTCTGTGTTACTGGGTGTCAGAGTATGTCTTTGTTACTGAGTGTCAGTGTATGTCTTTGTTGCTTGGTGTAAGTAGGTGTCTGTGTTACTGGGTGTCAGTGTCTGTCTGTGTTACTAGCTGTAAGTGTGTGTCTGTGATACTGGGTGGCATTGTGTGTCTGTGTTACGGGGTGGCACAGTGTGTCTGTGTTACTGGGTGTCAGTGTATGTCTTTGTTACTTGGTGTAAGTGTGTGTCTGTGTTACTGGGTGTCAGTGTGTGTCTTTGTTAAAGGGTGTATGTGTATGTCTTTGTTACTTGGTGTCAGTGTGTGTCTTTATTACTTGGTGTAAGTGTGTGCCTTTGTTACTGGCTGTCAGTGTATGTCTTTGTCACTTGGTGTCAGTGTATGTCTTTGTTACTGGATGTCAGTGTGTGTCTTTGTTACTTGGTGTAACTGTGTGTCTTTGTTACTGTGTGTCAGTGTATGCCTTTGTTACTTGGTGTCAGTGCATCTCTTTGTTACTTGGTGTCAGTGTGTGTCTTTGTTACTTGGTGTAAGTGTGTGTCTGTGTTACTGGGTGTCAGTGTATGTCTTTGTTACTGGGTGTCAGTGTATGTCTTGGTTACTTGATGTCAGTGTGTGTCTGTGTTACTGGGTGTCAGTGTATGTCTTTGTTACTTGGTGCCAGTGTATGTCTTTGTTACTTGGTGTCAGTGTGTGTCTGTGTTACTGGGTGTCAGTGTATGTCTTTGTTACTTGGTGTCAGTGTATGTCTTTGTTACTTGGTGTCAGTATGTGTCTTTTTTACTTGGTGTCAGTGTATGTCTTTATTACTTGGTGTCAGTGTATGTCTTTGTTACTGGGTGTAAGTGTATGTCTTTGTTACTGGGTGTCAGTGCGTGTCTTTGTTACTTGGTGTCAGTGTGTGTCTGTGTTACTGGGTGTCAGTGTGTGTCTTTGTTACAAGGTGTCAGTGTGTGTCTTTGTTACTTGGTGTATGTGTGTGCCTCTGCTACTGGGTGTCAGTGTGTGTCTGTGTTACTTGGTGTTAGTGTGTGTCTGTGTTTCTGGCTGTCAGTGTATGTCTTTGTTACTGGGTGTCACTGTATGTCTTTGTTACTTGGTGTCAGTGTGTATCTGTGTTACTGGGTGTCAGTGTATGTCTTTGTTACTTGGTGTCAGTGCATGTCTTTGTTGCTGGGTGTCAGTGTGTATCTTTGTTAATTGGTGTCAGTGTGTGTCTGTGTTACTGGGTGTCAGTGTATGACTTTGTTACTTGTTTTCAGTGTGTGTCTTTTTTACTTGGTGCCAATTTATGTCTTTATTACTTGGTATTAGTGTCTGTCTTTGTTACAAGGTGTCAGTGTATGTCTCTGTTACTGGGTGTAAGTGTATGTCTTTGTTACTGGGTGTCAGTGCGTGACTTTGTTACTTGGTGTCAGTGTGTGTCTGTGTTACTGGGTGTCAGTGTGTGTCTTTGTTACTTGGTGTCAGTGTGTGTCGTTGTTACTTGGTGTCAGGGTATGTCTGTGTTACTGGGTGTAAGTGATTGTCTTTGTTACTGGGTGTCAGTGTGTGTCTTTGTTCCTTGGTGTATGTGTGTGTCTGTGTTACTGGGTGGCATTGTGTGTCTGTGTTACGGGGTGGCAGTGTGTGTCTGTGTTACTGGGTGTAAGTGTGTGTCTGTGTTACTGGGTGTCAGAGTATGTCTTTGTTACTGAGTGTCAGTGTATGTCTTTGTTGCTTGGTGTAAGTAGGTGTCTGTGTTACTGGGTGTCAGTGTCTGTCTGTGTTACTACCTGTAAGTGTGTGTCTGTGATACTGGGTGGCATTGTGTGTCTGTGTTACGGGGTGGCACAGTGTGTCTGTGTTACTGGGTGTCAGTGTATGTCTTTGTTACTTGGTGTAAGTGTGTGTCTGTGTTACTGGGTGTCAGTGTGTGTCTTTGTTAAAGGGTGTATGTGTATGTCTTTGTTACTTGGTGTCAGTGTGTGTCTTTATTACTTGGTGTAAGTGTGTGCCTTTGTTACTGGGTGTCAGTGTATGTCTTTGTCACTTGGTGTCAGTGTATGTCTTTGTTACTGGATGTCAGTGTGTGTCTTTGTTACTTGGTGTAACTGTGTGTCTTTGTTACTGTGTGTCAGTGTATGCCTTTGTTACTTGGTGTCAGTGCATCTCTTTGTTACTTGGTGTCAGTGTGTGTCTTTGTTACTTGGTGTAAGTGTGTGTCTGTGTTACTGGGTGTCAGTGTATGTCTTTGTTACTGGGTGTCAGTGTATGTCTTGGTTACTTGATGTCAGTGTGTGTCTGTGTTACTGGGTGTCAGTGTATGTCTTTGTTACTTGGTGCCAGTGTATGTCTTTGTTACTTGGTGTCAGTGTGTGTCTGTGTTACTGGGTGTCAGTGTATGTCTTTGTTACTTGGTGTCAGTGTATGTCTTTGTTACTTGGTGTCAGTGTGTGTCTTTTTTACTTGGTGTCAGTGTATGTCTTTATTACTTGGTGTCAGTGTATGTCTTTGTTACTGGGTGTAAGTGTATGTCTTTGTTACTGGGTGTCAGTGCGTGTCTTTGTTACTTGGTGTCAGTGTGTGTCTGTGTTACTGGGTGTCAGTGTGTGTCTTTGTTACAAGGTGTCAGTGTGTGTCTTTGTTACTTGGTGTCAGGGTATGTCTGTGTTACTGATTGTAAGTGATTGTCTTTGTTACTGGGTGTCAGTGCATGTCTTTGTTAATTGGTGTCAGTGTTTGTCTTTGTTACTGGGTGTCAGTGAGTGTCTTTGTTACTTGGTGTATGTGTGTGCCTCTGCTACTGGGTGTCAGTGTGTGTCTGTGTTTCTGGCTGTCAGTGTATGTCTTTGTTACTGGGTGTCACTGTCTGTCTTTGTTACTTGGTGTCAGTGTGTATCTGTGTTACTGGGTGTCAGTGTATGTCTTTGCTACTTGGTGTCAGTGCATGTCTTTGTTACTGGGTGTCAGTGTGTGTCTTTGTTAATTGGTGTCTGTGTGTGTCTGTGTTACTGGGTGTCAGTGTATGTCTTTGTTACTTGGTGTCAGTGTGTGTCTTTTTTACTTGGTGCCAGTTTATGTCTTTATTACTTGGTATCAGTGTCTGTCTTTGTTACAAGGTGTCAGTGTATGTCTCTGTTACTGGGTGTAAGTGTATGTCTTTGTTACTGGGTGTCAGTGCGTGACTTTGTTACTTGGTGTCAGTGTGTGTCTGTGTTACTGGGTGTCAGTGTGTGTCTTTGTTACTTGGTGTCAGTGTGTGTCGTTGTTACTTGGTGTCAGGGTATGTCTGTTGTACTGGGTGTAAGTGATTGTCTTTGTTACTGGGTGTCAGTGTATGTCTTTGTTAATTGGTGTCAGTGTATGTCTTTGTTACTGGGTGTCAGTGTGTGTCTTTGTTCCTTGGTGTATGTGTGTGTCTGTGTTACTGGGTGGCATTGTGTGTCTGTGTTACGGGGTGGCAGTGTGTGTCTGTGTTACTGGGTGTCAGTGTATGTCTTTGTTACTTGGCGTAAGTGTTTGTCTGTGTTACTGGGTGTCAGTGTGTGTCTTTGTTAAAGGGTGTATGTGTATGTCTTTGTTACTTGGTGTCAGTGTATGTCTTTGTGACTTGGTGAAAGTGTGTGCCTGTGCTACTGGGTGTCAGTGTATGTCTTTGTCACTTGGTGTCAGTGTATGTCTTTGTTACTGGATGTCAGTGTGTGTCTTTGTTACTTGGTGTAACTGTGTGTCCGTGTTACTGGGTGTCAGTGCATGTCTGTGTTACTTGGTGTAAGTGTGTGTCTTTGTTACTGGGTGTCAGTGTATGCCTTTGTTACTTGGTGTCAGTGCATGTCTTTGTTACTTGGTGTCAGTGTGTGTCTGTGTTACTGGGTGTCAGTGTGTGTCTGTGTTACTGGGTGTCAGTGTATGTCTTTGTTCCTTGGTGTCATTGTATGTCTTTGTTACTTGGTGTCAGTGTGTGTCTTTTTTACTTGGTGTCAGTGTATGTCTTTATTACTTGGTGTCAGTGTATGTCTTTGTTACAAGGTGTCAGTGTATGTCTCTGTTACTGGGTGTAAGTGTATGCCTTTGTTACTGGGTTTCAGTGCGTGTCTTTGTGACTTGGTTTCAGTGTGTGTCTGTGTTACTGGTTGTCAGTGTGTGTCTTTGTTACTTGGTGTCAGTGTGTGTCTTTGTGACTTGGTGTCAGGGTATGTCTGTCTTACTGGGTGTAAGTGATTGTCTTTGTTAATTGGTGTCAGTGTATGTCTTTGTTCTTGGGTGTCAGTGTGTGTCTTTGTTACTTGTTGTATGTGTGTGTCTGTGTTACTGGGTGTCAGTGTGTGTCTGTGTTACTTGGTGCAAGTGTGTGTCTTTGTTACTGGGTGTCAGTGTATGTCTTTGTTACTTGGTGTCAGTGTATGTCTTTGTTACTGGGTGTCAGTGTTTGTCTTTGTTACTTGGTGTAAGTGTGTGTCTGTGTTTCTGGCTGTCAGTGTATGGCTTTGTTACTGGGTGTCACTGTATGTCTTTGTTACTTGGTGTCAGTGTGTATCTGTGTTACTGGGTGTCAGTGTATATCTTTGTTACTTGGTGTCAGTGTATGTCTTTGTTAGTGGGTGTCTGTGTGTTTCTTTGTTAATTGGTGTCAGTGTGTGTCTGTGTTACCGGGTGTCAGTGTATGTCTTTGTTACTTGGTGTCAGTGTGTGTCTTTTTTACTTGGTGTCAGTGTATGTCTTTATTACTTGGTGTCAGTGTATGTCTTTGTTACAAGGTGTCAGTGTATGTCTCTGTTACTGGGTGTAAGTGTATGTCTTTGTGACTGGGTGTCAGTGCGTGACTTTGTTACTTGGTGTCAGTGTGTGTCTGTGTTACTGGGTGTCAGTGTGTGTCTTTGTTACCTGGTGTCAGTGTATGTCTTTCTAATTGGTGTCAGTGTATGTCTTTGTTACTGGGTGTCAGTGTGTGTCTTTGTTACTTGGTGTATATGTGTGTCTGTGTTACTGGGTGTCAGTGTGTGTCTGTGTTACTTGGTGTAAGTGTGTGTCTTTGTTACTGGGTGTCATTGCATGTCTTCGTTACTTGGTGTAAGTGTGTGTCTGTGTTTCTGGCTGTCAGTGTATGTCTTTGTTACTGGGTGTCAGTGCGTGACTTTGTTACTTAGTGTCAGTGTGTGTCTGTGTTACTGGGTGTCAGTGTGTGTCTTTGTTACTTGGTGTCTGTGTGTGTCTTTGTTACTTGGTGTCAGGGTATGTCTGTGTTACTGGGTGTAAGTGATTGTCTTTGTTACTGGGTGTCAGTGTATGTCTTTGTTAATTGGTGTCAGTGTATGTCTTTGCTACTTGGTGTCAGTGTATGTCTTTGTTACTGGGTGTCAGTGTGTGTCTTTGTTAATTGGTGTCAGTGTGTGTCTGTGTTACTGGGTGTCAGTGTATGTCTTTGTTACTTGGTGTCAGTGTGTATCTGTGTTACTGGGTGTCAGTGTATGTCTTTGTTACTTTGTGTCAGTGTATGTCTTTGTTACTGGGTGTCAGTGTGTGTCTTTGTTAATTGGTGTCAGTGTGTGTCTGTGTTACTGGGTGTCAGTGTATTTCTTGTTACTTGGTGTCAGTGTGTGTCTTTTTTACTTGGTGTCAGTGTATGTCTTTATTACTTGGTGTCAGTGTATGTCTTTGTTACAAAGTGTCAGTGTATGTCTCTGTTACTGGGTGTAAGTGTATGTCTTTGTTACTGGGTGTCAGTGCGTGACTTTGTTACTTGGTGTCAGTGTGTGTCTGTGTTACTGGGTGTCAGTGTGTGTCTTTGTTACTTGGTGTCAGTGTGTGTCTTTGTTAATTGGTGTCAGTGTATGTCTTTGTTACTGGGTGTCAGTGTGTGTCTTTGTTACTTGGTGTATATGTGTGTCTGTGTTACTGGGTGTCAGTGTGTGTCTGTGTTACTTGGTGTAAGTGTGTGTCTTTGATACTGGGTGTCAATGTATGTCTTTGTTACTGGGTCTGTGTGTGTCTTAGTTTCTTGGTGTAAGTGTGTGTCTATGTTACTGGGTGTCAGTGTATGTCTTTGATACTTGGTGTAAGTGTGTATCTGTGTTACTGGGAGTCAGTGTGTGTCTTTGTTACTTGTTGTAAGTGTATGTCTGTGTTACTGGGTGTCAGTGTATGTCTGTGATGCTGGGTGTCAGTGTATGTCTCTGTTACTGGGTGTAAGTGTATGTCTTTGTTACTGGGTGTCAGTGCGTTTCTTTGTTACTTGGTATCAGTGTGTGGCTGTGTTACTGGGTGTCAGTGTATGTCTTTGACACTTGGAATAAGTGTGTGTCTCTGTTACTGGGTGACAGTTTGTGTCTTTGTTACTTGGTGTAAGTGTGTGTCTGTGTTACTAGGTGTCAGAGTATGTCTTTGTTACTGAGTGTCAGTGTATGTCTTTGTTGCTTGGTGTAAGTGTGTGTCTGTGTTACTGGGTGGCATTGTCTGTCTGTGTTACGGGGTGGCAGTGTGTGTCTGTGTTACTGGGTGTCAGTGTATGTCTTTGTTACTTGGTGTAAGTGTGTGTCTGTGTTACTGGGTGTCAGTGTGTGTCTTTGTTACTTGGTGTCAGGGTATGTCTGTGTTACTGGGTGTAAGTGATTGTCTTTGTTACTGGGTGTCAGTGCATGTCTTTGGTAATTGGTGTCAGTGTATGTCTTTGCTACTGGGTGTCAGTGTGTGTCTTTGTTACTTGGTGTATGTGTGTGTCTGTGTTACTGGGTGTCAGTGTGTGTCTGTTTTACTTGGTGTAAGTGTGTGTCTGTGTTACGGGGTGGCAGTGTGTGTCTGTGTTACTGGGTGTCAGTGTATGTCTTTGTTACTTGGCGTAAGTGTGTGTCTGTGTTACTGGGTGTCAGTGTGTGTCTTTGTTAAAGGGTGAATGTGTATGTCTTTGTTACTTCGAGTCAGTGTATGTCTTTGTGACTTGGTGTAAGTGTGTGCCTGTGCTACTGGGTGTCAGAGTATGTCTTTGTCACTTGGTGTCAGTGTATGTCTTTGTTACTGGATGTCAGTGTGTGTCTTTGTTACTTGGTGTAACTGTGTGTCCGTGTTACTGGGTGTCAGTGCATGTCTGTATTACTTGGTGTAAGTGTGTGTCTTTGTTACTCGGTGTCAGTGTATGCCTTTGTTACTTGGTGTCAGTGCATGTCTTTGTTACTTGGTGTCAGTGTGTGTCTGTGTTACTGGGTGTCAGTGTGTGTCTGTGTTACTTGGTGTCAGTGTATGTCTTTGTTCCTTGGTGTCAGTGTGTGTCTTTTTTACTTGGTGTCAGTGTATGTCTTTATTACTTGGTGTCAGTGTATGTCTTTGTTACAAGGTGTCAGTGTATGTCTTTGTTACTTGGTGTAACTGTGTGTCCGTGTGACTGGGTGTCAGTGCACGTCTGTGTTACTTGGTGTAAGTGTGTGTCTTTGTTACTGGGTGTAAGTGTATGCCTTTGTTACTAGGTGTCAGTGCGTGTCTTTGTTACTTGGTGTCAGTGTGTGTCTGTGTTACTGGGTGTCAGTGTGTGTCTTTGTTACTTGGTGTCAGTGTGTGTCTTTGTGACTTGGTGTCAGGGTATGTCTGTGTTACTGGGTGTAAGTGATTGTCTTTGTTAATTGGTGTCAGTGTATGTCTTTGTTCTTGGGTGTCAGTGTGTGTCTTTGTTACTTGTTGTATGTGTGTGTCTGTGTTACTGGGTGTCAGTGTGTGTCTGTGTTACTGGGTGTCAGTGTATTTCTTGTTACTTGGTGTCAGTGTGTGTCTTTTTTACTTGGTGTCAGTGTATGTCTTTATTACTTGGTGTCAGTGTATGTCTTTGTTACAAGGTGTCAGTGTATGTCTCTGTTACTGGGTGTAAGTGTATGTCTTTGTTACTGGGTGTCAGTGCGTGACTTTGTTACTTGGTGTCAGTGTGTGTCTGTGTTACTGGGTGTCAGTGTGTGTCTTTGTTACTTGGTGTCAGTGTGTGTCTTTGTAAATTGGTGTCAGTGTATGTCTTTGTTACTGGGTGTCAGTGTGTGTCTTTGTTACTTGGTGTATATGTGTGTCTGTGTTACTGGGTGTCAGTGTGTGTCTGTGTTACTTGGTGTAAGTGTGTGTCTTTGATACTGGGTGTCAGTGTATGTCTTTGTTACTGGGTCTGTGTGTGTCTTAGTTTCTTGGTGTAAGTGTGTGTCTATGTTACTGGGTGTCAGTGTATGTCTTTGATACTTGGTGTAAGTGTGTATCTGTGTTACTGGGAGTCAGTGTGTGTCTTTGTTACTTGTTGTAAGTGTATGTCTGTGTTACTGGGTGTCAGTGTATGTCTGTGATGCTGGGTGTCAGTGTATGTCTCTGTTACTGGGTGTAAGTGTATTTCTTTGTTACTGGGTGTCAGTGCGTTTCTTTGTTACTGGGTATCAGTGTATGTCTTTGTTACTTGGTGTCAGTGTATGTCTTTGTTACTTGGTGTCAGTGTGTGTCTGTGTTACTGGGTATCAGTGTATGTCTTTGTTACTTGGTGTCAGTGTATGTCTGTGTTACTTGGTGTAAGTGTGTGTCTGTGGTACTGGGTGTGAGTGTGTGTCTGTGTTACTTGGTGTAAGTGTGTGTCTTTGTTACTAGGTGTCCGTGTGTGTCTGTGTTACTGGGTGTCAGTGCATGTCTTTGTTACTTGGTGTCAGTGTATATCTGTGTTACTTGGTGTAAGTCTGTGTCTTTGTTACTTGGTGTAATTGTATGTCTTTGTTACTTGGTGTCAGTGTATGTCTTTGTTACTTGGTGTCAGTGTATATCTGTGTTACTTGGTGTAAGTGTGTGTCTTTGTTACTTGGTGTAATTGTATGTCTTTGTTACTTGGTGTCAGTGTGTGTCTGTGTTACTTGGTGTAAGTGTGTGTCTGTGTTCCTGAGTATCAGTGTATGTCTTTGTTACTTGGTGTCAGTGTATGTCTGTTTTACTTGGAGTAAGTGTGTGTCTGTGTTACTTGGTATCAGTGTATGTCTTTGTTACTTGGTGTAAGTGTGTGTCTGTGTTACTGGGTGTCAGTGTGTGGCTGTGTTACTGGGTGTCAGTGTATGTCTTTGACACTTGGAATAAGTGTGTGTCTCTGTTACTGGGTGACAGTGTGTGTCTTTGTTACTTGGTGTAAGTGTGTGTCTGTGTTACTGGGTGTCAGAGTATGTCTTTGTTACTGAGTGTCAGTGTATGTCTTTATTACTTGGGGTCAGAGTATGTCTTTGTTACAAGGTGTCAGTGTATGTCTTTGTTACTTGGTGTAACTGTGTGTCCGTGTTACTGGGTGTCAGTGCACGTCTGTGTTACTTGGTGTAAGTGTGTGTCTTTGTTACTGGGTGTAAGTGTATGCCTTTGTTACTGGGTGTCAGTGCGTGTCTTTGTTACTTGGTGTCAGTGTGTGTCTGTGTTACTGGGTGTCAGTGTGTGTCTTTGTTACTTGGTGTCAGTGTGTGTCTTTGTGACTTGGTGTCAGGGTATGTCTGTGTTACTGGGTGTAAGTGATTGTCTTTGTTAATTGGTGTCAGTGTATGTCTTTGTTCTTGGGTGTCAGTGTGTGTCTTTGTTACTTGTTGTATGTGTGTGTCTGTGTTACTGGGTGTCAGTGTGTGTCTGTGTTACTGGGTGTCAGTGTATTTCTTGTTACTTGGTGTCAGTGTGTGTCTTTTTTACTTGGTGTCAGTGTATGTCTTTATTACTTGGTGTCAGTGTATGTCTTTGTTACAAGATGTCAGTGTATGTCTTTGTTACTGGGTGTCAGTGCGTGACTTTGTTACTTGGTGTCAGTGTGTGTCTGTGTTACTGGGTGTCAGTGTGTGTCTTTGTTACTTGGTGTCAGTGTGTGTCTTTGTAAATTGGTGTCAGTGTATGTCTTTGTTACTGGGTGTCAGTGTGTGTCTTTGTTACTTGGTGTATATGTGTGTCTGTGTTACTGGGTGTCAGTGTGTGTCTGTGTTACTTGGTGTAAGTGTGTGTCTTTGATACTGGGTGTCAGTGTATGTCTTTGTTACTGGGTCTGTGTGTGTCTTAGTTTCTTGGTGTAAGTGTGTGTCTATGTTACTGGGTGTCAGTGTATGTCTTTGATACTTGGTGTAAGTGTGTATCTGTGTTACTGGGAGTCAGTGTGTGTCTTTGTTACTTGTTGTAAGTGTATGTCTGTGTTACTGGGTGTCAGTGTATGTCTGTGATGCTGGGTGTCAGTGTATGTCTCTGTTACTGGGTGTAAGTGTATGTCTTTGTTACTGGGTGTCAGTGCGTTTCTTTGTTACTTGGTATCAGTGTGTGGCTGTGTTACTGGGTGTCAGTGTATGTCTTTGTTACTTGGTGTCAGTGTGTGTCTTTGTGACTTGGTGTCAGTGTGTGTCTGTGTTACTGGGTGTCAGTGTGTGTCTTTGTTACTTGGTGTCAGTGTGTGTCTTTGTTAATTGGTGTCAGTGTATGTCTTTGTTACTGGGTGTCAGTGCGTTTCTTTGTTACTTGGTATCAGTGTGTGGCTGTGTTACTGGGTGTCAGTGTATGTCTTTGACACTTGGAATAAGTGTGTGTCTCTGTTACTGGGTGACAGTGTGTGTCTTTGTTACTTGGAGTAAGTGTGTGTCTGTGTTACTGGGTGTCAGAGTATGTCTT
The DNA here is from genome assembly GCF_036365525.1 of Heterodontus francisci. Classification (NCBI taxonomy): domain Eukaryota; kingdom Metazoa; phylum Chordata; class Chondrichthyes; order Heterodontiformes; family Heterodontidae; genus Heterodontus; species Heterodontus francisci. The sequence continues at coordinate 533,359 of NW_027141295.1, read as the reverse complement.
TGTTACTGAGTGTCAGTGTATGTCTTTGTTGCTTGGTGTATGTGTGTGTCTGTGTTACTGGGTGGCATTGTCTGTCTGTGTTACGGGGTGGCAGTGTGTGTCTGTGTTACTGGGTGTCAGTGTATGTCTTTGTTACTTGGTGTAAGTGTGTGTCTGTGTTACTGGGTGTCAGTGTGTGTCTTTGTTACTTGGTGTCAGGGTATGTCTGTGTTACTGGGTGTAAGTGATTGTCTTTGTTACTGGGTGTCAGTGCATGTCTTTGGTAATTGGTGTCAGTGTATGTCTTTGCTACTGGGTGTCAGTGTGTGTCTTTGTTACTTGGTGTATGTGTGTGTCTGTGTTACTGGGTGTCAGTGTGTGTCTGTGTTACTTGGTGTAAGTGTGTGTCTGTGTTACGGGGTGGCAGTGTGTGTCTGTGTTACTGGGTGTCAGTGTATGTCTTTGTTACTTGGCGTAAGTGTGTGTCTGTGTTACTGGGTGTCAGTGTGTGTCTTTGTTAAAGGGTGAATGTGTATGTCTTTGTTACTTGGTGTCAGTGTATGTCTTTGTGACTTGGTGTAAGTGTGTGCCTGTGCTACTGGGTGTCAGAGTATGTCTTTGTCACTTGGTGTCAGTGTATGTCTTTGTTACTGGATGTCAGTGTGTGTCTTTGTTACTTGGTGTAACTGTGTGTCCGTGTTACTGGGTGTCAGTGCATGTCTGTATTACTTGGTGCAAGTGTGTGTCTTTGTTACTGGGTGTCAGTGTATGCCTTTGTTACTTGGTGTCAGTGCATGTCTTTGTTACTTGGTGTCAGTGTGTGTCTGTGTCACTGGGTGTCAGTGTGTGTCTGTGTTACTTGGTGTCAGTGTATGTCTTTGTTCCTTTGTGTCAGTGTATGTCTTTGTTACTTGGTGTCAGTGTATGTCTTTATTACTTGGTGTCAGTGTATGTCTTTGTTACAAGGTGTCAGTGTATGTCTTTGTTACTTGATGTAACTGTGTGTCCGTGTTACTGGGTGTCAGTGCACGTCTGTGTTACTTGGTGTAAGTGTGTGTCTTTGTTACTGGGTGTAAGTGTATGCCTTTGTTACTGGGTGTCAGTGCGTGTCTTTGTTACTTGGTGTCAGTGTGTGTCTGTGTTACTGGGTGTCAGTGTGTGTCTTTGTTACTTGGTGTCAGTGTGTGTCTTTGTGACTTGGTGTCAGGGTATGTCTGTGTTACTGGGTGTAAGTGATTGTCTTTGTTAATTGGTGTCAGTGTATGTCTTTGTTCTTGGGTGTCAGTGTGTGTCTTTGTTACTTGTTGTATGTGTGTGTCTGTGTTACTGGGTGTCAGTGTGTGTCTGTGTTACTTGGTGCAAGTGTGTGTCTTTGTTACTGGGTGTCAGTGTATGTCTTTGTTACTTGGTGTCAGTGTATGTCTTTGTTACTGGGTGTCAGTGTTTGTCTTTGTTACTTGGTGTAAGTGTGTGTCTGTGTTTCTGGCTGTCAGTGTATGTCTTTGTTACTGGGTGTCACTGTATGTCTTTGTTACTTGGTGTCAGTGTGTATCTGTGTTACTGGGTGTCAGTGTATATCTTTGTTACTTGGTGTCAGTGTATGTCTTTGTTAGTGGGTGTCTGTGTGTGTCTTTGTTAATTGGTGTCAGTGTGTGTCTGTGTTACCGGGTGTCAGCGTATGTCTTTGTTACTTGGTGTCAGTGTGTATCGTTTTTGCTTGGTGTCTGTGTATGTCTTTATTACTTGGTGTCAGTGTATGTCTTTGTTGCAAGGTGTCAGTGTATGTCTCTGTTACTGGGTGTAAGTGTATGTCTTTGTTACTGGGTGTCAGTGCGTGACTTTGTTACTTGGTGTCAGTGTGTGTCTGTGTTACTGGGTGTCAGTGTGTGTCTTTGTTACCTGGTGTCAGTGTATGTCTTTGTTAATTGGTGTCAGTGTATGTCTTTGTTACTGGGTGTCATTGTGTGTCTTTGTTACTTGGTGTATATGTGTGTCTGTGTTACTGGGTGTCAGTGTGTGTCTGTGTTACTTGGTGTAAGTGTGTGTCTTTGTTACTGGGTGTCAGTGTATGTCTTTGTTACTTGGTGTCAGTGTGTGTCTGTGTTTCTGGCTGTCAGTGTATGTCTTTGTTACTGGGTGTCAATGTATGTCTTTGTTACTTGGTGTCAGTGTATGTCTTTGTTACTGGGTGTCAGTGTTTGTCTTTGTTACTTGGTGTAAGTGTGTGTCTGTGTTTCTGGCTGTCAGTGTATGTCTTTGTTACTGGGTGTCACTGTATGTCTTTGTTACTTGGTGTCAGTGTGTATCTGTGTTACTGGGTGTCAGTGTATATCTTTGTAACTTGGTGTCAGTGTATGTCTTTGTTAGTGGGTGTCTGTGTGTGTCTTTGTTAATTGGTGTCAGTATGTGTCTGTATTACCGGGTGTCAGTGTATGTCTTTGTTACTTTGTGTCAGTGTGTGTCTTTTTTACTTGGTGTCAGTGTATGTCTTTATTACTTGGTGTCAGTGTATGTCTTTGTTACAAGGTGTCAGTGTATGTCTCTGTTACTGGGTGTAAGTGTATGTCTTTGTTACTGGGTGTCAGTGCGTGACTTTGTTACTTGGTGTCAGTGTGTGTCTGTGTTACTGGGTTTCAGTGTATGTCTTTGTTACTTGGTGTAAGTGTGTGTCTGTGTTACTGGGTGTCAGTGTGTCTCTTTGTTAAAGGGTGTATGTGTATGTCTTTGTTACTTGGTGTCAGTGTATGTCTTTGTTACTTGGTGTAAGTGTGTGCCTGTGTTACTGCGTGTCAGTGTATGTCTTTGTCACTTGGTGTCAGTGTATGTCTTTGTTACTGGATGTCAGTGTTTGTCTTTGTTACTTGGTGTAACTGTGTGTCCGTGTTTCTGGGTGTCTGTGTATGTCTGTGTTACTTGGTGTAAGTGTGTGTCTTTGTTACAGGGTGTCAGTGTATGCCTTTGTTACTTGGTGTCAGTGCATGTCTTTGTTACTTGGTGTCAGTGTGTGTCTTTGTTACTTGTTGTAAGTGTGTGTCTTTGTTACTGGGTGTCAGTGTATGTCTTTGTTACTGGGTGTCAGTGTATGTCTTTGTTACTTGATGTCAGTGTGTGTCTGTGTTACTGGGTGTCAGTGTATGTCTTTCTTACTTGGTGCCAGTGTATGTCTTTGTTACTTGTTGTATGTGTGTGTCTGTGTTACTGGGTGTCAGTGTGTGTCTGTGTTACTTGGTGCAAGTGTGTGTCTTTGTTACTGGGTGTCAGTGTATGTCTTTGTTACTTGGTGTCAGTGTATGTCTTTGTTACTGGGTGTCAGTGTTTGTCTTTGTTACTTGGTGTAAGTGTGTGTCTGTGTTTCTGGCTGTCAGTGTATGTCTTTGTTACTGGGTGTCACTGTATGTCTTTGTTACTTGGTGTCAGTGTGTATCTGTGTTACTGGGTGTCAGTGTATATCTTTGTTACTTGGTGTCAGTGTATGTCTTTGTTAGTGGGTGTCTGTGTGTGTCTTTGTTAATTGGTGTCAGTGTGTGTCTGTGTTACCGGGTGTCAGTGTATGTCTTTGTTACTTGGTGTCAGTGTGTATCGTTTTTGCTTGGTGTATGTGTATGTCTTTATTACTTGGTGTCAGTGTATGTCTTTGTTGCAAGGTGTCAGTGTATGTCTCTGTTACTGGGTGTAAGTGTATGTCTTTGTTACTGGGTGTCAGTGCGTGACTTTGTTACTTGGTGTCAGTGTGTGTCTGTGTTACTGGGTGTCAGTGTGTGTCTTTGTTACCTGGTGTCAGTGTATGTCTTTGTTAATTGGTGTCAGTGTATGTCTTTGTTACTGGGTGTCATTGTGTGTCTTTGTTACTTGGTGTATATGTGTGTCTGTGTTACTGGGTGTCAGTGTGTGTCTGTGTTACTTGGTGTAAGTGTGTGTCTTTGTTACTGGGTGTCAGTGTATGTCTTTGTTACTTGGTGTCAGTGTGTGTCTGTGTTTCTGGCTTTCAGTGTATGTCTTTGTTACTGGGTGTCAATGTATGTCTTTGTTACTTGGTGTCAGTGTATGTCTTTGTTACTGGGTGTCAGTGTTTGTCTTTGTTACTTGGTGTAAGTGTGTGTCTGTGTTTCTGGCTGTCAGTGTATGTCTTTGTTACTGGGTGTCACTGTATGTCTTTGTTACTTGGTGTCAGTGTGTATCTGTGTTACTGGGTGTCAGTGTATATCTTTGTAACTTGGTGTCAGTGTATGTCTTTGTTAGTGGGTGTCTGTGTGTGTCTTTGTTAATTGGTGTCAGTATGTGTCTGTGTTACCGGGTGTCAGTGTATGTCTTTGTTACTTTGTGTCAGTGTGTGTCTTTTTTACTTGGTGTCAGTGTATGTCTTTATTACTTGGTGTCAGTGTATGTCTTTGTTACAAGGTGTCAGTGTATGTCTCTGTTACTGGGTGTAAGTGTATGTCTTTGTTACTGGGTGTCAGTGCGTGACTTTGTTACTTGGTGTCAGTGTGTGTCTGTGTTACTGGGTTTCAGTGTATGTCTTTGTTACTTGGTGTAAGTGTGTGTCTGTGTTACTGGGTGTCAGTGTGTCTCTTTGTTAAAGGGTGTCTGTGTATGTCTTTGTTACTTGGTGTCAGTGTATGTCTTTGTTACTTGGTGTAAGTGTGTGCCTGTGTTACTGCGTGTCAGTGTATGTCTTTGTCACTTGGTGTCAGTGTATGTCTTTGTTACTGGATGTCAGTGTTTGTCTTTGTTACTTGGTGTAACTGTGTGTCCGTGTTTCTGGGTGTCTGTGTATGTCTGTGTTACTTGGTGTAAGTGTGTGTCTTTGTTACAGGGTGTCAGTGTATGCCTTTGTTACTTGGTGTCAGTGCATGTCTTTGTTACTTGGTGTCAGTGTGTGTCTTTGTTACTTGTTGTAAGTGTGTGTCTTTGTTACTGGGTGTCAGTGTATGTCTTTGTTACTGGGTGTCAGTGTATGTCTTTGTTACTTGATGTCAGTGTGTGTCTGTGTTACTGGGTGTCAGTGTATGTCTTTCTTACTTGGTGCCAGTGTATGTCTTTGTTACTTGGTGTCAGTGTGTGTCTGTGTTACTGGGTGTCAGTGTATGTCTTTTTTACTTGGTGTCAGTGTATGTCTGTGTTACTGGGTGTAAGTGATTGTCTTTGTTACTGGGTGTCAGTGCATGTCTTTGGTAATTGGTGTCAGTGTATGTCTTTGCTACTGGGTGTCAGTGTGTGTCTTTGTTACTTGGTGTATGTGTGTGTCTGTGTTACTGGGTGTCAGTGTGTGTCTGTGTTACTTGGTGCAAGTGTGTGTCTGTGTTACGGGGTGGCAGTGGGTGTCTGTGTTACTGGGTGTCAGTGTATGTCTTTGTTACTTGGCGTAAGTGTGTGTCTGTGTTACTGGGTGTCAGTGTGTGTCTTTGTTAAAGGGTGTATGTGTATGTCTTTGTTACTTGGTGTCAGTGTATGTCTTTGTGACTTGGTGTAAGTGTGTGCCTGTGCTACTGGGTGTCAGTGTATGTCTTTGTCACTTGGTGTTTAGTGTATGTCTTTGTTACTGGATGTCAGTGTGTGTCTTTGTTACTTGGTGTAACTGTGTGTCCGTGTTACTGGGTGTCAGTGCATGTCTGTGTTACTTGGTGTATGTGTGTGTCTTTGTTACAGGGTGTCAGTGTATGCCTTTGTTACTTGGTGTCAGTGCATGTCTTTGTTACTTGGTGTCAGTGTATGTCTGTGTTACTGGGTGTCAGTGTGTGTCTGTGTTACTGGGTGTCAGTGTATGTCTTTGTTCCTTGGTGTCAGTGTATGTCTTTGTTACTTGGTGTCAGTGTGTGTCTTTTTTACTTGGTGTCAGTGTATGTCTTTATTACTTGGTGTCAGTGTATGTCTTTGTTACAAGGTGTCAGTGTATGTCTTTGTTACTTGGTGTAACTGTGTGTCCGTGTTACTGGGTGTCAGTGCATGTCTGTGTTACTTGGTGTAAGTGTGTGTCTTTGTTACTGGGTGTAAGTGTATGCCTTTGTTACTGGGTGTCAGTGCGTGGCTTTGTTACTTGGTGTCAGTGTGTGTCTGTGTTACTGGGTGTCAGTGTGTGTCTTTGTTACTTGGTGTCAGTGTGTGTCTTTGTGACTTGGTGTCAGGGTATGTCTGTGTTACTGGGTGTAAGTGATTGTCTTTGTTAATTGGTGTCAGTGTATGTCTTTGTTCTTGGGTGTCAGTGTGTGTCTTTGTTACTTGTTGTATGTGTGTGCCTGTGTTACTGGGTGTCAGTGTGTGTCTGTGTTACTTGGTGCAAGTGTGTGTCTTTGTTACTGGGTGTCAGTGTATGTCTTTGTTACTTGGTGTCAGTGTATGTCTTTGTTACTGGGTGTCAGTGTTTGTCTTTGTTACTTGGTGTAAGTGTGTGTCTGTGTTTCTGGCTGTCAGTGTATGTCTTTGTTACTGGGTGTCACTGTATGTCTTTGTTACTTGGTGTCAGTGTGTATCTGTGTTACTGGGTGTCAGTGTATATCTTTGTTACTTGGTGTCAGTGTATGTCTTTGTTAGTGGGTGTCTGTGTGTGTCTTTGTTAATTGGTGTCAGTGTGTGTCTGTGTTACCGGGTGTCAGTGTATGTCTTTGTTACTTGGTGTCAGTGTGTGTCTTTTTTACTTGGTGTCAGTGTATGTCTTTATTACTTGGTGTCAGTGTATGTCTTTGTTACAAGGTGTCAGTGTATGTCTCTGTTACTGGGTGTATGTGTATGTCTTTGTTACTGGGTGTCAGTGCGTGACTTTGTTACTTGGTGTCAGTGTGTGTCTGTGTTACTGGGTGTCAGTGTGTGTCTTTGTTACCTGGTGTCAGTGTATGTCTTTGTTAATTGGTGTCAGTGTATGTCTTTGTTACTGGGTGTCAGTGTGTGTCTTTGTTACTTGGTGTATATGGTGTCTGTGTTACTGGGTGTCAGTGTGTGTCTGTGTTACTTGGTGTAAGTGTGTGTCTTTGTTACTGGGTGTCAGTGTGTGTCTTTGTTACTTGGTGTCAGTGTGTGTCTGTGTTTCTGGCTGTCAGTGTATGTCTTTGTTACTGGGTGTCAGTGCGTGACTTTGTTACTTAGTGTCAGTGTGTGTCTGTGTTACTGGGTGTCAGTGTGTGTCTTTGTTACTTGGTGTCAGTGTGTGTCTTTGTTACTTGGTGTCAGGGTATGTCTGTGTTACTGGGTGTAAGTGATTGTCTTTGTTACTGGGTGTCAGTGTATGTCTTTGTTAATTGGTGTCAGTGTATGTCTTTGTTACTGGGTGTCAGTGTGTGTCTTTGTTACTTGGTGTATATGTGTGTCTGTGTTACTGGGTGTCAGTGTGTGTCTGTGTTACTTGGTGTAAGTGTGTGTCTTTGTTACTGGGTGTCAGTGTCTGTCTTTGTTACTTGGTGTCAGTGTATGTCTTTGTTACTGGGTGTCAGTGTTTGTCTTTGTTACTTGGTGTAAGTGTGTGTCTGCGTTTCAGGCTGTCAGTGTATGTCTTTGTTACTGGGTGTCACTGTATGTCTTTGTTACTTGGTGTCAGTGTGTATCTGTGTTACTGGGTGTCACTGTATGTCTTTGTTACTTGGTGTCAGTGTATGTCTTTGTTACTGGGTGTCAGTGTGTGTCTTTGTTAATTGGTGTCAGTGTGTGTCTTTGTTACTGGGTGTCAGTGTATGTCTGTGTTACTTGGTGTCAGTGTGTGTCTTTGTTACTTGGTGTCAGTGTCTGTCTTTGTTACTGGGTGTGTGTGTGTCTTAGTTTCTTGGTGTAAGTGTGTGTCTGTGTTACTGGGTGTCAGTGTATGTCTTTGTTACTTGGTGTCAGTGTGTATCTGTGTTACTGGGTGTCAGTGTATGTCTTTGTTACTTGGTGTCAGTGTATGTCTTTGTTACTGGGTGTCAGTGTGTGTCTTTGTTAATTGGTGTCAGTGTGTGTCTGTGTTACTGGGTGTCAGTGTATTTCTTGTTACTTGGTGTCAGTGTGTGTATTTTTTACTTGGTGTCAGTGTATGTCTTTATTACTTGGTGTCAGTGTATGTCTTTGTTACAAGGTGTCAGTGTATGTCTCTGTTACTGGGTGTAAGTGTATGTCTTTGTTACTGGGTGTCAGTGCTTGACTTTGTTACTTGGTGTCAGTGTGTGTCTGTGTTACTGGGTGTCAGTGTGTGTCTTTGTTACTTGGTGTCAGTGTGTGTCTTTGTTACTTGATGTCAGTGTGTGTCTTTGTTACTTGGTGTATATGTGTGTCTGTGTTACTGGGTGTCAGTGTGTGTCTTTGTTAATTTGTGTAAGTGTATGTCTTTGTTACTGGGTGTCAGTGTATTTCTTGTTACTTGGTGTCAGTGTGTGTATTTTTTACTTGGTGTCAGTGTATGTCTTTATTACTTGGTGTCAGTGTATGTCTTTGTTACAAGGTGTCAGTGTATGTCTCTGTTACTGGGTGTAAGTGTATGTCTTTGTTACTGGGTGTCAGTGCTTGACTTTGTTACTTGGTGTCAGTGTGTGTCTGTGTTACTGGGTGTCAGTGTGTGTCTTTGTTACTGGGTGTCAGTGTATGTCTTTGTTACTTGGTGTCAGTGTATGTCTTTGTTACTGGGTGTCAGTGTTTGTCTTTGTTACTTGGTGTAAGTGTGTGTCTGTGTTTCTGGCTGTCAGTGTATGTCTTTGTTACTGGGTGTCACTGTATGTCTTTGTTACTTGGTGTCAGTGTGTATCTGTGTTACTGGGTGTCAGTGTATATCTTTGTTACTTGGTGTCAGTGTATGTCTTTGTTAGTGGGTGTCTGTGTGTGTCTTTGTTAATTGGTGTCAGTGTGTGTCTGTGTTACCGGGTGTCAGTGTATGTCTTTGTTACTTGGTGTCAGTGTGTATCGTTTTTGCTTGGTGTATGTGTATGTCTTTATTACTTGGTGTCAGTGTATGTCTTTGTTGCAAGGTGTCAGTGTATGTCTCTGTTACTGGGTGTAAGTGTATGTCTTTGTTACTGGGTGTCAGTGCGTGACTTTGTTACTTGGTGTCAGTGTGTGTCTGTGTTACTGGGTGTCAGTGTGTGTCTTTGTTACCTGGTGTCAGTGTATGTCTTTGTTAATTGGTGTCAGTGTATGTCTTTGTTACTGGGTGTCATTGTGTGTCTTTGTTACTTGGTGTATATGTGTGTCTGTGTTACTGGGTGTCAGTGTGTGTCTGTGTTACTTGGTGTAAGTGTGTGTCTTTGTTACTGGGTGTCAGTGTATGTCTTTGTTACTTGGTGTCAGTGTGTGTCTGTGTTTCTGGCTTTCAGTGTATGTCTTTGTTACTGGGTGTCAATGTATGTCTTTGTTACTTGGTGTCAGTGTATGTCTTTGTTACTGGGTGTCAGTGTTTGTCTTTGTTACTTGGTGTAAGTGTGTGTCTGTGTTTCTGGCTGTCAGTGTATGTCTTTGTTACTGGGTGTCACTGTATGTCTTTGTTACTTGGTGTCAGTGTGTATCTGTGTTACTGGGTGTCAGTGTATATCTTTGTAACTTGGTGTCAGTGTATGTCTTTGTTAGTGGGTGTCTGTGTGTGTCTTTGTTAATTGGTGTCAGTATGTGTCTGTGTTACCGGGTGTCAGTGTATGTCTTTGTTACTTTGTGTCAGTGTGTGTCTTTTTTACTTGGTGTCAGTGTATGTCTTTATTACTTGGTGTCAGTGTATGTCTTTGTTACAAGGTGTCAGTGTATGTCTCTGTTACTGGGTGTAAGTGTATGTCTTTGTTACTGGGTGTCAGTGCGTGACTTTGTTACTTGGTGTCAGTGTGTGTCTGTGTTACTGGGTTTCAGTGTATGTCTTTGTTACTTGGTGTAAGTGTGTGTCTGTGTTACTGGGTGTCAGTGTGTCTCTTTGTTAAAGGGTGTCTGTGTATGTCTTTGTTACTTGGTGTCAGTGTATGTCTTTGTTACTTGGTGTAAGTGTGTGCCTGTGTTACTGCGTGTCAGTGTATGTCTTTGTCACTTGGTGTCAGTGTATGTCTTTGTTACTGGATGTCAGTGTTTGTCTTTGTTACTTGGTGTAACTGTGTGTCCGTGTTTCTGGGTGTCTGTGTATGTCTGTGTTACTTGGTGTAAGTGTGTGTCTTTGTTACAGGGTGTCAGTGTATGCCTTTGTTACTTGGTGTCAGTGCATGTCTTTGTTACTTGGTGTCAGTGTGTGTCTTTGTTACTTGTTGTAAGTGTGTGTCTTTGTTACTGGGTGTCAGTGTATGTCTTTGTTACTGGGTGTCAGTGTATGTCTTTGTTACTTGATGTCAGTGTGTGTCTGTGTTACTGGGTGTCAGTGTATGTCTTTCTTACTTGGTGCCAGTGTATGTCTTTGTTACTTGGTGTCAGTGTGTGTCTGTGTTACTGGGTGTCAGTGTATGTCTTTTTTACTTGGTGTCAGTGTATGTCTGTGTTACTGGGTGTAAGTGATTGTCTTTGTTACTGGGTGTCAGTGCATGTCTTTGGTAATTGGTGTCAGTGTATGTCTTTGCTACTGGGTGTCAGTGTGTGTCTTTGTTACTTGGTGTATGTGTGTGTCTGTGTTACTGGGTGTCAGTGTGTGTCTGTGTTACTTGGTGCAAGTGTGTGTCTGTGTTACGGGGTGGCAGTGGGTGTCTGTGTTACTGGGTGTCAGTGTATGTCTTTGTTACTTGGCGTAAGTGTGTGTCTGTGTTACTGGGTGTCAGTGTGTGTCTTTGTTAAAGGGTGTATGTGTATGTCTTTGTTACTTGGTGTCAGTGTATGTCTTTGTGACTTGGTGTAAGTGTGTGCCTGTGCTACTGGGTGTCAGTGTATGTCTTTGTCACTTGGTGTTTAGTGTATGTCTTTGTTACTGGATGTCAGTGTGTGTCTTTGTTACTTGGTGTAACTGTGTGTCCGTGTTACTGGGTGTCAGTGCATGTCTGTGTTACTTGGTGTATGTGTGTGTCTTTGTTACAGGGTGTCAGTGTATGCCTTTGTTACTTGGTGTCAGTGCATGTCTTTGTTACTTGGTGTCAGTGTATGTCTGTGTTACTGGGTGTCAGTGTGTGTCTGTGTTACTGGGTGTCAGTGTATGTCTTTGTTCCTTGGTGTCAGTGTATGTCTTTGTTACTTGGTGTCAGTGTGTGTCTTTTTTACTTGGTGTCAGTGTATGTCTTTATTACTTGGTGTCAGTGTATGTCTTTGTTACAAGGTGTCAGTGTATGTCTTTGTTACTTGGTGTAACTGTGTGTCCGTGTTACTGGGTGTCAGTGCATGTCTGTGTTACTTGGTGTAAGTGTGTGTCTTTGTTACTGGGTGTAAGTGTATGCCTTTGTTACTGGGTGTCAGTGCGTGGCTTTGTTACTTGGTGTCAGTGTGTGTCTGTGTTACTGGGTGTCAGTGTGTGTCTTTGTTACTTGGTGTCAGTGTGTGTCTTTGTGACTTGGTGTCAGGGTATGTCTGTGTTACTGGGTGTAAGTGATTGTCTTTGTTAATTGGTGTCAGTGTATGTCTTTGTTCTTGGGTGTCAGTGTGTGTCTTTGTTACTTGTTGTATGTGTGTGCCTGTGTTACTGGGTGTCAGTGTGTGTCTGTGTTACTTGGTGCAAGTGTGTGTCTTTGTTACTGGGTGTCAGTGTATGTCTTTGTTACTTGGTGTCAGTGTATGTCTTTGTTACTGGGTGTCAGTGTTTGTCTTTGTTACTTGGTGTAAGTGTGTGTCTGTGTTTCTGGCTGTCAGTGTATGTCTTTGTTACTGGGTGTCACTGTATGTCTTTGTTACTTGGTGTCAGTGTGTATCTGTGTTACTGGGTGTCAGTGTATATCTTTGTTACTTGGTGTCAGTGTATGTCTTTGTTAGTGGGTGTCTGTGTGTGTCTTTGTTAATTGGTGTCAGTGTGTGTCTGTGTTACCGGGTGTCAGTGTATGTCTTTGTTACTTGGTGTCAGTGTGTGTCTTTTTTACTTGGTGTCAGTGTATGTCTTTATTACTTGGTGTCAGTGTATGTCTTTGTTACAAGGTGTCAGTGTATGTCTCTGTTACTGGGTGTATGTGTATGTCTTTGTTACTGGGTGTCAGTGCGTGACTTTGTTACTTGGTGTCAGTGTGTGTCTGTGTTACTGGGTGTCAGTGTGTGTCTTTGTTACCTGGTGTCAGTGTATGTCTTTGTTAATTGGTGTCAGTGTATGTCTTTGTTACTGGGTGTCAGTGTGTGTCTTTGTTACTTGGTGTATATGGTGTCTGTGTTACTGGGTGTCAGTGTGTGTCTGTGTTACTTGGTGTAAGTGTGTGTCTTTGTTACTGGGTGTCAGTGTGTGTCTTTGTTACTTGGTGTCAGTGTGTGTCTGTGTTTCTGGCTGTCAGTGTATGTCTTTGTTACTGGGTGTCAGTGCGTGACTTTGTTACTTAGTGTCAGTGTGTGTCTGTGTTACTGGGTGTCAGTGTGTGTCTTTGTTACTTGGAGTCAGTGTGTGTCTTTGTTACTTGGTGTCAGGGTATGTCTGTGTTACTGGGTGTAAGTGATTGTCTTTGTTACTGGGTGTCAGTGTATGTCTTTGTTAATTGGTGTCAGTGTATGTCTTTGTTACTGGGTGTCAGTGTGTGTCTTTGTTACTTGGTGTATATGTGTGTCTGTGTTACTGGGTGTCAGTGTGTGTCTGTGTTACTTGGTGTAAGTGTGTGTCTTTGTTACTGGGTGTCAGTGTCTGTCTTTGTTACTTGGTGTCAGTGTATGTCTTTGTTACTGGGTGTCAGTGTTTGTCTTTGTTACTTGGTGTAAGTGTGTGTCTGCGTTTCAGGCTGTCAGTGTATGTCTTTGTTACTGGGTGTCACTGTATGTCTTTGTTACTTGGTGTCAGTGTGTATCTGTGTTACTGGGTGTCACTGTATGTCTTTGTTACTTGGTGTCAGTGTATGTCTTTGTTACTGGGTGTCAGTGTGTGTCTTTGTTAATTGGTGTCAGTGTGTGTCTTTGTTACTGGGTGTCAGTGTATGTCTGTGTTACTTGGTGTCAGTGTGTGTCTTTGTTACTTGGTGTCAGTGTCTGTCTTTGTTACTGGGTGTGTGTGTGTCTTAGTTTCTTGGTGTAAGTGTGTGTCTGTGTTACTGGGTGTCAGTGTATGTCTTTGTTACTTGGTGTCAGTGTGTATCTGTGTTACTGGGTGTCAGTGTATGTCTTTGTTACTTGGTGTCAGTGTATGTCTTTGTTACTGGGTGTCAGTGTGTGTCTTTGTTAATTGGTGTCAGTGTGTGTCTGTGTTACTGGGTGTCAGTGTATTTCTTGTTACTTGGTGTCAGTGTGTGTATTTTTTACTTGGTGTCAGTGTATGTCTTTATTACTTGGTGTCAGTGTATGTCTTTGTTACAAGGTGTCAGTGTATGTCTCTGTTACTGGGTGTAAGTGTATGTCTTTGTTACTGGGTGTCAGTGCTTGACTTTGTTACTTGGTGTCAGTGTGTGTCTGTGTTACTGGGTGTCAGTGTGTGTCTTTGTTACTTGGTGTCAGTGTGTGTCTTTGTTACTTGATGTCAGTGTGTGTCTTTGTTACTTGGTGTATATGTGTGTCTGTGTTACTGGGTGTCAGTGTGTGTCTTTGTTAATTTGTGTAAGTGTATGTCTTTGTTACTGGGTGTCAGTGTATGTCTTTGTTTATTGGTGTCAGTGTATGTCTTTGTTACTGGGTGTCAGTGTGTGTCTTTTTTACTGGGTGTAAGTGATTGTCTTTGTTACTGGGTGTCAGTGTATGTCTTTGTTAATTGGTGTCAGTGTATGTCTTTGTTACTGGGTGTCAGTGTGTGTCTTTGTTACTTGGTGTATATGTGTGTCTGTGTTACTGGGTGTCAGTGTGTGTCTTAGTTTCTTGGTGTAAGTGTGTGTCTATGTTACTGGGTGTCAGTGTATGTCTTTGATACTTGGTGTAAGTGTGTATCTGTGTTACTGGGAGTCAGTGTGTGTCTTTGTTACTTGTTGTAAGTGTATGTCTGTGTTACTGGGTGTCAGTGTATGTCTGTGATGCTGGGTGTCAGTGTATGTCTCTGTTACTGGGTGTAAGTGTATGTCTTTGTTACTGGGTGTCAGTGCGTGTCTTTGTTACTTGGTATCAGTGTGTGGCTGTGTTACTGGGTGACAGTGTGTGTCTTTGTTACTTGGTGTAAGTGTGTGTCTGTGTTAATGGGTGTCAGAGTATGTCTTTGTTACTGAGTGTCAGTGTATGTCTTTGTTGCCTGGTGTAAGTGTGTGTCTGTGTTACTGGGTGGCATTGTCTGTCTGTGTTACGGGGTGGCAGTGTGTGTCTGTGTTACTGGGTGTCAGTGTATGTCTTTGTTACTTGGTGTAAGTGTGTGTCTGTGTTACTGGGTGTCAGTGTGTGTCTTTGTTAAAGGTTGTATGTGTCTGTCTTTGTTACTTGGTGTCAGTGTATGTCTTTGTTACTTGGTGTAAGTGTGTGCCTGTGTTACTGGGTGTCAGTGTATGTCTTTGTCACTTGGTGTCAGTGTATGTCTTTGTTACTGGATGTCAGTGTGTGTCTTTGTTACTTGGTGTAACTGTGTGTCCGTGTTTCTGGGTGTCAGTGTATGTCTGTGTTACTTGGTGTAAGTGTGTGTCTCTGTTACAGGGTGTCAGTGTATGCCTTTGTTACTTGGTGTCAGTGCATGTCTTTGTTACTAGGTGTCAGTGTGTGTCTTTGTTACTTGGTGTAAGTGTGTGTCTGTGTTACTGGGTGTCAGTGTATGTCTTTGTTACTGGGTGTCAGTGTATGTCTTTGTTACTTGATGTCAGTGTGTGTCTGTGTTACTGGGTGTCAGTGTATGTCTTTGTTACTTGGTGCCAGTGTATGTCTTTGTTACTTGGTGTCAGTGTGTGTCTGTGTTACTGGGTGTCAGTGTATGTCTTTGTTACTTGGTGTCAGTGTATGTCTTTGTTACTTGGTGTCAGTGTGTGTCTTTTTTACTTGGTGTCAATGTATGTCTTTATTACTTGGTGTCAGTGTATGTCTTTGTTACAAGGTGTCAGTGTATGTCTCTGTTACTGGGTGTAAGTGTATGTCTTTGTTTCTTGGTGTCAGTGTGTGTCTGTGTTACTGGGTGTCAGTGTTTGTCTTTGTTACTTGGTGTCAGTGTGTGTCTTTGTTACTTGGTGTCAGGGTATGTCTGTGTTACTGGGTGTAAGTGATTGTCTTTGTTACTGGGTGTCAGTGCATGTCTTTGGTAATTGGTGTCAGTGTATGTCTTTGCTACTGGGTGTCAGTGTGTGTCTTTGTTACTTGGTGTAAGTGTGTGTCTTTGTTACTGGGTGTCAGTGTATGTCTTTGTTACTTGGTGTCAGTGTATGTCTTTGTTGCTGGGTGTCAGTGTATGTCTTTGTTACTGGGTGTCAGTGTGTGTCTGTGTTTCTGGCTGTCAGTGTATGTCTTTGATACTGGGTGTCACTGTATGTCTTTGTTACTTGGTGTCAGTGTGTATCTGTGTTACTGGGTGTCAGTGTATGTCTTTGTTACTTGGTGTCAGTGTATGTCTTTGTTACTGGGTGTCAGTGTGTGTCTTTGTTAATTGGTGTCAGTGTGTGTCTGTGTTACTGGGTGTCAGTGTATTTCTTGTTACTTGGTGTCAGTGTGTGTATTTTTTACTTGGTGTCAGTGTATGTCTTTATTACTTGGTGTCAGTGTATGTCTTTGTTACAAGGTGTCAGTGTATGTCTCTGTTACTGGGTGTAAGTGTATGTCTTTGTTACTGGGTGTCAGTGCTTGACTTTGTTACTTGGTGTCAGTGTGTGTCTGTGTTACTGGGTGTCAGTGTGTGTCTTTGTTACTTGGTGTCAGTGTGTGTCTTTGTTACTTGATGTCAGTGTGTGTCTTTGTTACTTGGTGTATATGTGTGTCTGTGTTACTGGGTGTCAGTGTGTGTCTTTGTTAATTGGTGTCAGTGTATGTCTTTGTTACTGGGTGTCAGTGTATGTCTTTGTTTATTGGTGTCAGTGTATGTCTTTGTTACTGGGTGTCAGTGTGTGTCTTTTTTACTGGGTGTAAGTGATTGTCTTTGTTACTGGGTGTCAGTGTATGTCTTTGTTAATTGGTGTCAGTGTATGTCTTTGTTACTGGGTGTCAGTGTGTGTCTTTGTTACTTGGTGTATATGTGTGTCTGTGTTACTGGGTGTCAGTGTGTGTCTTAGTTTCTTGGTGTAAGTGTGTGTCTATGTTACTGGGTGTCAGTGTATGTCTTTGATACTTGGTGTAAGTGTGTATCTGTGTTACTGGGAGTCAGTGTGTGTCTTTGTTACTTGTTGTAAGTGTATGTCTGTGTTACTGGGTGTCAGTGTATGTCTGTGATGCTGGGTGTCAGTGTATGTCTCTGTTACTGGGTGTAAGTGTATGTCTTTGTTACTGGGTGTCAGTGCGTGTCTTTGTTACTTGGTATCAGTGTGTGGCTGTGTTACTGGGTGACAGTGTGTGTCTTTGTTACTTGGTGTAAGTGTGTGTCTGTGTTAATGGGTGTCAGAGTATGTCTTTGTTACTGAGTGTCAGTGTATGTCTTTGTTGCCTGGTGTAAGTGTGTGTCTGTGTTACTGGGTGGCATTGTCTGTCTGTGTTACGGGGTGGCAGTGTGTGTCTGTGTTACTGGGTGTCAGTGTATGTCTTTGTTACTTGGTGTAAGTGTGTGTCTGTGTTACTGGGTGTCAGTGTGTGTCTTTGTTAAAGGTTGTATGTGTCTGTCTTTGTTACTTGGTGTCAGTGTATGTCTTTGTTACTTGGTGTAAGTGTGTGCCTGTGTTACTGGGTGTCAGTGTATGTCTTTGTCACTTGGTGTCAGTGTATGTCTTTGTTACTGGATGTCAGTGTGTGTCTTTGTTACTTGGTGTAACTGTGTGTCCGTGTTTCTGGGTGTCAGTGTATGTCTGTGTTACTTGGTGTAAGTGTGTGTCTCTGTTACAGGGTGTCAGTGTATGCCTTTGTTACTTGGTGTCAGTGCATGTCTTTGTTACTAGGTGTCAGTGTGTGTCTTTGTTACTTGGTGTAAGTGTGTGTCTGTGTTACTGGGTGTCAGTGTATGTCTTTGTTACTGGGTGTCAGTGTATGTCTTTGTTACTTGATGTCAGTGTGTGTCTGTGTTACTGGGTGTCAGTGTATGTCTTTGTTACTTGGTGCCAGTGTATGTCTTTGTTACTTGGTGTCAGTGTGTGTCTGTGTTACTGGGTGTCAGTGTATGTCTTTGTTACTTGGTGTCAGTGTATGTCTTTGTTACTTGGTGTCAGTGTGTGTCTTTTTTACTTGGTGTCAATGTATGTCTTTATTACTTGGTGTCAGTGTATGTCTTTGTTACAAGGTGTCAGTGTATGTCTCTGTTACTGGGTGTAAGTGTATGTCTTTGTTTCTTGGTGTCAGTGTGTGTCTGTGTTACTGGGTGTCAGTGTTTGTCTTTGTTACTTGGTGTCAGTGTGTGTCTTTGTTACTTGGTGTCAGGGTATGTCTGTGTTACTGGGTGTAAGTGATTGTCTTTGTTACTGGGTGTCAGTGCATGTCTTTGGTAATTGGTGTCAGTGTATGTCTTTGCTACTGGGTGTCAGTGTGTGTCTTTGTTACTTGGTGTAAGTGTGTGTCTTTGTTACTGGGTGTCAGTGTATGTCTTTGTTACTTGGTGTCAGTGTATGTCTTTGTTGCTGGGTGTCAGTGTATGTCTTTGTTACTGGGTGTCAGTGTGTGTCTGTGTTTCTGGCTGTCAGTGTATGTCTTTGATACTGGGTGTCACTGTATGTCTTTGTTACTTGGTGTCAGTGTGTATCTGTGTTACTGGGTGTCAGTGTGTGTCTTTGTTACTTGGTGTCAGTGTATGTCTCTGTTAATGGGTGTCAGTGTGTGTCTTTGTTAATTGGTGTCAGTGTGTGTCTGTGTTACTGGGTGTCAGTGTATGTCTTTGTTACTTGGTGTCAGTGTGTGTCTTATTTACTGGGTGTCAGTGTCTGTCTGTGTTACTAGGTGTAAGTGTGTGTCTGTGTTACTGGGTGGCATTGTGTGTCTGTGTTACGGGGTGGCAGTGTGTGTCTGTGTTACTGGGTGTCAGTGTATGTCTTTGTTACTTGGTGTAAGTGTGTGTCTGTGTTACTGGGTGTCAGTGTGTGTCTTTGTGAAAGGGTGTATGTGTATGTCTTTGTTACTTGGTGTCATTGTATGTCTTTATTACTTGGTGTAAGTGTGTGCCTGTGTTACTGGGTGTCAGTGTATGTCTTTGTCACTTGGTGTCAGTGTATGTCTTTGTTACTGGATGTCAGTGTGTGCCTTTGTTACTTGGTGTAACTGTGTGTGTGTGTTTCTGGGTGTCAGTGTATGTCTGTGTTACTTTGTGTAAGTGTGTGTCTTTGTTACTGGGTGTCAGTGTATGCCTTTGTTACTTGGTGTCAGTGCATGTCTTTGTTACTTGGTGTCAGTGTGTGTCTTTGTTACTTGGTGTAAGTGTGTGTCTGTGTTACTGGGTGTCAGTGTATGTCTTTGTTACTGGGTGTCAGTGTATGTCTTTGTTACTTGATGTCAGTGTGTGTCTGTGTTACTGGGTGTCAGTGTATGTCTTTGTTACTTGGTGCCAGTGTATGTCTTTGTTACTTGGTTTCAGTGTGTGTCTGTGTTACTGGGTGTCAGTGTATGTCTTTGTTACTTGGTGTCAGTGTATGTCTTTGTTACTTGGTGTCAGTGTGTGTCTTTTTTACTTGGTGTCAGTTTATGTCTTTATTACTTGGTGTCAGTGTATGTCTTTGTTACAAGGTGTCAGTGTATGTCTCTGTTACTGGGTGTAAGTGTATGTCTTTGTTACAAGGTGTCAGTGTATGTCTCTGTTACTGGGTGTAAGTGTATGTCATTGTTACTTGGTGTCAGTGTATGTCTTTGTTCCTTGGTGTCAGTGTGTGTCTTTGTTACTGGGTGTCAGTGTATGTTTTTGTTACTGGGTGTCAGTGTGTGTCTTTGTTACTTGGTGTAAGTGTGTGTCTGTGTTACTGGGTGTCAGTGTATGTCTTTGTTACTGGGTGTCAGTGTTTGTCTTTGTTACTTGGTGTCAGTGTGTGTCTGTGTTACTGGGTGTCAGTGTGCGTCTTTGATACTTGGTGTCAGTGTATGTCTTTGTTACTTGGTGTCAGTGTATGTCTGTGTTACTGGGTGTAAGTGCGTGTCTTTGTTACTTGGTGTCAGTGTGTGTCTATGTTACTGGGTGTCAGTGTATGTCTTTGTTACTTGGTGTCAGTGTGTGTCTGTGTCACTGGGTGTCAGTGTATGTCTTTGTTACTTGGTGTAAGTGTGTGTCTGTGTTTCTGGGTGTCAGTGTCTGTCTTTGTCACTTGTTATCAGTGTATGTCTTTGTTCCTGGATGTCAGTGTGTGTCTTTGTTACTTGGTGTAAGTGTGTGTCTGTGTTACTGGGTGTCAGTGTATGTCTGTGTTACTTGGTGTAAGTGTGTGTCTGTGTTACTGGGTCTCAGTGTGTGTCTTTGTTACTTGGTGTAAGTGTGTGTCTGTGTTACTGGGTGTCAGTGTATGTCTTTGTTACTGGGTGTCAGTGTGTGTCTTTGTTACTTGGTGTCAGTGTGTGTCTGTGTTACTGGGTGTCAGTGTATGTCTTTGTTACTGGGTATCAGTGTATGTCTTTGTTAATTGATGTCAGTGTGTGTCTGTGTTACTGGGTGTCAGTGTATGTCTTTGTTACTGGGTGTCAGTGTATGTCTTTGTTAATTGATGTCAGTGTGTGTCTGTGTTACTTGGTGCCAGTGTATGTCTTTCTTACTTGGTGTCAGTGTGTGTCTGTGTTACTGGGTGTCAGTGTATGTCTTTGTTACTTGGTGTCAGTGTATGTCTTTGTTACTTGGTGTCAGTGTGTGTCTTTTTTACTTGGTGTCAATGTATGTCTTTATTACTTGGTGTCAGTGTATGTCTTTGTTACAAGGTGTCAGTGTATGTCTCTGTTACTGGGTGTAAGTGTATGTCTTTGTTTCTTGGTGTCAGTGTGTGTCTTTGTTACTGGGTGTCAGTGTGTGTCTGTGTTACTGGGTCTCAGTGTGTGTCTTTGTTACTTGGTGTAAGTGTGTGTCTGTGTTACTGGGTGTCAGTGTATGTCTTTGTTACTGGGTGTCAGTGTGTGTCTTTGTTACTTGGTGTCAGTGTGTGTCTGTGTTACTGGGTGTCAATGTGTGTCTTTGTTACTTGGTGTCAGTGTATGTCTTTGTTACTTGGTGTCAGTGCATGTCTGTGTTACTGGGTGTAAGTGCGTGTCTTTGTTACTTGGTGTCAGTGTGTGTCTATGTTACTGGGTGTCAGTGAATGTCTTTTTTACTTGGTGTAAGTGTGTGTCTGTGTCACTGGGTGTCAGTGTATGTCTTTGTTACTTGGTGTAAGTGTGTGTCTGTGTTTCTGGGTGTCATTGCATGTCTGTGTTACTGGGTGTAATTGTATGTCTTTGTTACTGGGTGTCAGTGTGTGTCTTTGTTACTTGGTGTAAGTGTGCGTCTGTGTTACTGGGTGTCAGTGTATGTCTTTGTTACTGGGTGTCTGTGCGTGTCTTTGTTCCTTGGTGTCAGTGTGTGTCTGTGCTACTGGGTGTCAGTGTGTGTCTCTGTTACTGGGTGTCAGTGTATGTCTTTGTTACTTGGTGTAAGTGTATTTCTTTGTTACTGGGTGTGAGTGTGTGTCTTTGTTACTTGGTGTAAGTGAGTGTCTGTGTTACTGGTTGTCAGTGTATGTCTTTGTTACTGGGTGTCAGTGTATGTCTTTGTTACTTGGTGTAAGTGTGTGTCTTTGTTACTGGGTGTCAAAGTGTGTCTTTGTTACTTGGTGTCAGTGTATGTCTTTGTTACTTGGTGTAAGTGTGTGTCTGTGTTACTGGGTGTCAGTGTATGTCTTTGTTAATTGGTGTCAGTGTATGTCTTTGTTACTGGGTGTCAGTGTGTGTCTTTGTTACTTGGTGTAAGTGTGTGTCTGTGTTACTGGGTGTCAGTGCATGTCTTTGTTACTGGGTGACAGTGTTTGTCTTTGTTGCTTGGTGTAAGTGTATGTATGTGTTTCTGGCTGTCAGTGTATGTCTTTGTTACTGGGTGTCACTGTATGTCTTTGTTACTTGGTGTCAGTGTTTGTCTGTGTTACTGGGTGTCAGTGTATGTCTTTGTTACTTGGTGTCAGTGTGTGTCTTTGTTACTTGGTGTAAGGTTGTCTCTGTGTTACTGGGTGTCAGTGTATGTCTTTGTTACTGGTTGTCAGTGTATGTCTTTGTTACTTGGTGTCAGTGTGTGTCTTTGTTACTTGGTGTCAGTGTCTGCCTTTGTTACTGGATGTGTGTGTGTCTTAGTTTCTTGGTGTAAGTGTGTGTCTGTGTTACTGGGTGTCAGTGTATGTCTGTGATGCTGGGTGTCAGTGTATGTCTCTGTTACTGGGTGTAAGTGTATGTCTTTGTTACTGGGTGTCAGTGCGTGTCTTTGTTACTTGGTTTCAGTATGTGTCTGTGTTACTGGGTGTCAGTGTATGTCTTTGATACTTGGTGTAAGTGTGTGTCTCTGTTACTGGGTGTCAGTGTGTGTCTTTGTTACTTGGTGTAAGTGTGTGTCTGTGTTACTGGGTGTCAGAGTATGTCTTTGTTACTGAGTTTCAGTGTATCTCTTTGTTGCTTGGTGTAAGTAGGTGTCTGTGTTACTGGGTGTCAGTGTCTGTCTGTGTTACTAGGTGTAAGTGTGTGTCTGTGTTACTGGGTGGCATTGTGTGTCTGTGTTCCGGGGTGGCAGTGTGTGTCTGTGTTACTGGGTGTCAGTGTATGTCTTTGTTACTTGGTGTAAGTGTGTGTCTGTGTTGCTGGGTGTCAGTGTGTGTCTTTGTTAAGGGGTGTATGTGTATGTCTTTGTTACTTGGTGTCAGTGTATGTCTTTGTTACTTGGTGTAAGTGTGTGCCTGTGTTACTGGGTGTCAGTGTATGTCTTTGTCACTTGGTGTCAGTGTATGTCTTTGTTACTGGATGTCAGTGTGTGTCTTTGTTACTTGGTGTAACTGTGTGTCCGTGTTACTGGCTGTCAGTGTTTGTCTATGTTACTTGGTGTAAGTGTGTGTCTTTGTTACTGGGTGTCAGTGTATGCCTTTGTTACTTGGTGTCAGTGCATGTCTTTGTTACTTGGTGTCAGTGTGTGTATTTGTTACTTGGTGTAAGTGTGTGTCTGTGTTACTGGGTGTCAGTGTGTGTCTGTGTTACTGGGTGTCAGTGTATGTCTTTGTTCCTTGGTGTCAGTGTATGTCTCTGTTACTTGGTGTCAGTGTGTGTCTTTTTTACTTGGTTTCCGTGCATGTCTTTATTACTTGGTGTCAGTGTATGTCTTTGTTACAAGGTGTCAGTGTATGTCTCTTTTACTGGGTGTAAGAGTATGCCTTTGTTACTGGGTGTCAGTGCGTGTCTTTGTTACTTGGCGTCAGTGTGTGTCTGTGTTACTGGGTGTCAGTGTGTGTCTTTGTTACTTGGTGTCAGTGTGTGTCTTTGTTACTTGGCGTCAGGGTATGTCTGTGTTACTGGGTGTAAGTGATTGTCTTTGTTAATTGGTGTCAATGTATGTCTTTGTTACTGGGTGTCAGTGTGTGTCTTTGTTACTTGGTGTATGTGTGTGTCTGTGTTACTGGGTGTCAGTGTATGTCTTTGTTACTTGGTGTCAGTGTATGTCTTTGTTACTTGGTGTCAGTGTGTGTCTTTTTTACTTGGTGTCAGTTTATGTCTTTATTACTTGGTGTCAGTGTATGTCTTTGTTACAAGGTGTCAGTGTATGTCTCTGTTACTGGGTGTAAGTGTATGTCTTTGTTACAAGGTGTCAGTGTATGTCTCTGTTACTGGGTGTAAGTGTATGTCTTTGTTACTGGGTGTCAGTGCGTGACTTTGTTACTTGGTGTAAGTGTATGTCTTTGTTACTGGGTGTCAGTGTATGTCTTTGTTACTTGGTGTCAGTGTACTTCTTTGTTCCTTGGTGTCAGTGTGTGTCTTTTTTACTTGGTGTCAGTGTATGTTTTTGTTACTGGGTGTCAGTGTGTGTCTCTGTTACTGGGTGTCAGTGTGTGTCTTTGTTACTTGGTGTAAGTGTGTGTCTGTGTTACTGGGTGTCAGAGTATGTCTTTGTTACTGAGTTTCAGTGTAACTCTTTGTTGCTTGGTGTAAGTAGGTGTCTGTGTTACTGGGTGTCAGTGTCTGTCTGTGTTACTAGGTGTAAGTGTGTGTCTGTGTTACTGGGTGGCATTGTGTGTTTGTGTACCGGGGTGGCAGTGTGTGTCTGTGTTACTGGGTGTCAGTGTATGTCTTTGTTACTTGGTGTAAGTGTGTGTCTGTGTTGCTGGGTGTCAGTGTGTGTCTTTGTTAAGGGGTGTATGTGTATGTCTTTGTTACTTGGTGTCAGTGTATGTCTTTGTTACTTGGTGTAAGTGTGTGCCTGTGTTACTGGGTGTCAGTGTATGTCTTTGTCACTTGGTGTCAGTGTATGTCTTTGTTACTGGATGTCAGTGTGTGTCTTTGTTACTTGGTGTAACTGTGTGTCCGTGTTAGTGGCTGTCAGTGTTTTTCTATGTTACTTGGTGTAAGTGTGTGTCTTTGTTACTGGGTGTCAGTGTATGCCTTTGTTACTTGGTGTCAGTGCATGTCTTTGTTACTTGGTGTCAGTGTGTGTATTTGTTACTTGGTGTAAGTGTGTGTCTGTGTTACTGGGTGTCAGTGTGTGTCTGTGTTACTGGGTGTCAGTGTATGTCTTTGTTCCTTGGTCTCAGTGTATGTCTCTGTTACTTGGTGTCAGTGTGTGTCTTTTTTACTTGGTTTCCGTGTATGTCTTTATTACTTGGTGTCAGTGTATGTCTTTGTTACAAGGTGTCAGTGTATGTCTCTTTTACTGGGTGTAAGAGTTTGCCTTTGTTACTGGGTGTCAGTGCGTGTCTTTGTTACTTGGTGTCAGTGTGTGTCTGTGTTACTGGGTGTCAGTGTGTGTCTTTGTTACTTGGTGTCAGTGTGTGTCTTTGTTACTTGGCGTCAGGGTATGTCTGTGTTACTGGGTGTAAGTGATTGTCTTTGTTAATTGGTGTCAATGTATGTCTTTGTTACTGGGTGTCAGTGTGTGTCTTTGTTACTTGGTGTATGTGTGTGTCTGTGTTACTGGGTGTCAGTGTATGTCTTTGTTACTTGGTGTCAGTGTATGTCTTTGTTACTTGGTGCCAGTGTGTGTCTTTTTTACTTGGTGTCAGTTTATGTCTTTATTACTTGGTGTCAGTGTATGTCTTTGTTACAAGGTGTCAGTGTATGTCTCTGTTACTGGGTGTAAGTGTATGTCTTTGTTACAAGGTGTCAGTGTATGTCTCTGTTACTGGGTGTCAGTGTATGTCTTTGTTACTTGGTGTCAGTGTACGTCTTTGTTCCTTGGTGTCAGTGTGTGTCTTTTTTACTTGGTGTCAGTGTATGTTTTTGTTACTGGGTGTCAGTGTGTGTCTTTGTTACTTGGTGTAAGTGTGTGTCTGTGTTACTGGGTGTCAGTGTATGTCTTTGTTACTGGGTGTCAGTGTTTCTCTTTGTTACTTGGTGTCAGTGTGTGTCTGTGTTACTGGGTGTCAGTGTGTGTCTTTGATACTTGGTGTCAGTGTATGTCTGTGTTACTGGGTGTAAGTGCGTGTCTTTGTTACTAGGTTTCAGTGTGTGTCTATGTTACTGGGTGTCAGTGTATGTCTTTGTTACTTGGTGTCAGTGTGTGTCTGTGTCACTGGGTGTCAGTGTATGTCTTTGTTACTTGGTGTAAGTGTGTGTCTGTGTTTCTGGCTGTCAGTGTCTGTCTTTGTCACTTGTTATCAGTGTATGTCTTTGTTCCTGGATGTCAGTGTGTGTCTTTGTTACTTGGTGTAAGTGTGTGTCTGTGTTACTGGGTGTCAGTGTATGTCTGTGTTACTTGGTGTAAGTGTGTGTCTGTGTTACTGGGTCTCAGTGTGTGTCTTTGTTACTTGGTGTAAGTGTGTGTCTGTGTTACTTGGTGTCAGTGTATGTCTTTGTTACTGGGTGTCAGTGTGTGTCTTTGTTACTTGGTGTCAGTGTGTGTCTGTGTTACTGGGTGTCAGTGTATGTCTTTGTTACTGGGTGTCAGTGTATGTCTTTGTTACTTGATGTCAGTGTGTGTCTGTGTTACTGGGTGTCAGTGTATGTCTTTGTTACTTGGTGCCAGTGTATGTCTTTGTTACTTGGTGTCAGTGTGTGTCTGTGTTACTGGGTGTCAGTGTATGTCTTTGTTACTTGGTGTCAGTGTATGTCTTTGTTACTTGGTGTCAGTGTGTGTCTTTTTTACTTGGTGTCAATGTATGTCTTTATTACTTGGTGTCAGTGTATGTCTTTGTTACAAGGTGTCAGTGTATGTCTCTGTTACTGGGTGTAAGTGTATGTCTTTGTTTCTTGGTGTCAGTGTGTGTCTGTGTTACTGGGTGTCAGTGTGTGTCTGTGTTACTGGGTCTCAGTGTGTGTCTTTGTTACTTGGTGTAAGTGTGTGTCTGTGTTACTGGGTGTCAGTGTATGTCTTTGTTACTGGGTGTCAGTGTGTGTCTTTGTTACTTGGTGTCAGTGTGTGTCTGTGTTACTGGGTGTCAGTGTGTGTCTTTGTTACTTGGTGTCAGTGTATGTCTTTGTTACTTGGTGTCAGTGCATGTCTGTGTTACTGGGTGTAAGTGCGTGTCTTTGTTACTTGGCGTCAGTGTGTGTCTATGTTACTGGGTGTCAGTGAATTTCTTTTTTACTTGGTGTAAGTGTGTGTCTGTGTCACTGGGTGTCAGTGTATGTCTTTGTTACTTGGTGTACGTGTGTGTCTGTGTTTCTGGGTGTCATTGCATGTCTGTGTTACTGGGTGTAATTGTATGTCTTTGTTACTGGGTGTCAGTGTGTGTCTTTGTTCCTTGGTGTAAGTGTGCGTCTGTGTTACTGGGTGTCAGTGTATGTCTTTGTTACTTGGTGTAAGTGTATGTCTGAGTTACTAGGTGTCAGTGTGTGTCTGTGTTACTGGGTGTAAGTGTATGTCTTTGTTACTGGGTGTCTGTGCGTGTCTTTGTTTCTTGGTGTCAGTGTGTGTCTGTGTTACTGGGTGTCAGTGTGTGTCTCTGTTACTGGGTGTCAGAGTATGTCTTTGTTACTTGGTGTAAGTGTATTTCTTTGTTACTGGGTGTGAGTGTGTGTCTTTGTTACTTGGTGTAAGTGAGTGTCTGTGTTACTGGTTGTCAGTGTATGTCTTTGTTACTGGGTGTCAGTGTATGTCTTTGTTACTTGGTTTAAGTGTGTGTCTTTGTTACTGGGTGTCAAAGTGAGTCTTTGTTACTTGGTGTCAGTGTATGTCTTTGATACTTGGTGTAAGTGTGTGTCTCTGTTACTGGGTGTCAGTGTGTGTCTTTGTTACTTGGTGTAAGTGTGTGTCTGTGTTACTGGGTGTCAGAGTATGTCTTTGTTACTGAGTTTCAGTGTATCTCTTTGTTGCTTGGTGTAAGTAGGTGTCTGTGTTACTGGGTGTCAGTGTCTGTCTGTGTTACTAGGTGTAAGTGTGTGTCTGTGTTACTGGGTGGCATTGTGTGTCTGTGTTACGGGGTGGCAGTGTGTGTCTGTGTTACTGGGTGTCAGTGTATGTCTTTGTTACTTGGTGTAAGTGTGTGTCTGTGTTGCTGGGTGTCAGTGTGTGTCTTTGTTAAAGGGTGTATGTGTATGTCTTTGTTACTTGGTGTCAGTGTATGTCTTTGTTACTTGGTGTAAGTGTGTGCCTGTGTTACTGGGTGTCAGTGTATGTCTTTGTCACTTGGTGTCAGTGTATGTCTTTGTTACTGGATGTCAGTGTGTGTCTTTGTTACTTGGTGTAACTGTGTGTCCGTGTTACTGGCTGTCAGTGTTTGTCTATGTTACTTGGTGTAAGTGTGTGTCTTTGTTACTGGGTGTCAGTGTATGCCTTTGTTACTTGGTGTCAGTGCATGTCTTTGTTACTTGGTGTCAGTGTGTGTATTTGTTACTTGGTGTAAGTGTGTGTCTGTGTTACTGGGTGTCAGTGTGTGTCTGTGTTACTGGGTGTCAGTGTATGTCTTTGTTCCTTGGTGTCAGTGTATGTCTCTGTTACTTGGTGTCAGTGTGTGTCTTTTTTACTTGGTTTCCGTGTATGTCTTTCTTACTTGGTGTCAGGGTATGTCTGTGTTACTGGGTGTAAGTGATTGTCTTTGTTAATTGGTGTCAATGTATGTCTTTGTTACTGGGTGTCAGTGTGTGTCTTTGTTACTTGGTGTATGTGTGTGTCTGTGTTACTGGGTGTCAGTTTGTCTCTGTGTTACTTGGTGTAAGTGTGTGTCTTTGTTACTGGGTGTCAGTGTATGTCTTTGTTACTTGGTGTCAGTGTATGTCTTTGTTACTGGGTGTCACTGTATGTCTTTGTTACTTGGTGTCTGTGTGTATTTGTGTTTCTGGGTGTCAGTGTATGTCTTTGTTACTTGGTGTCAGTGTATGTCTTTGTTTGTGGGTGTCTGTGTGTGTCTTTGTTAATTGGTGTCAGTGATTGTCTGTGTTACTGGGTGTCAGTGTATGTCTTTGTTACTTGGTGTCAGTGTGTGTCTTATTTACTTGGTGTCAGTGTATGTCTTTATTACTTGGTGTCAGTGTATGTCTTTGTTACAAGGTGTCAGTGTATGTCTCTGTTACTGGGTGTAAGTATATGTCTTTGTTACAGGGTGTCAGTGCGTGACTTTGTTACTTGGTGTCAGTGTGTGTCTGTGTTACTGGGTGTCAGTGTGTGTCTTTGTTACTTGGTGTCAGTGTGTGTCTTTGTTACTTGGTGTCAGGGTATGTCTGTGTTACTGGGTGTAAGTGATTGTCTTTGTTCCTGGGTGTCAGTGTATGTCTTTGTTACTTGGTGTCAGTGTATGTCTTTGTTACTGGGTGTCAGTGTGCGTCTTTGTTACTTGGTGTAAGTGTGTGTCTGTGTTTCTGGCTGTCAGTGTATGTCTTTGTTACTGGGTGTCACTGTATGTCTTTGTTACTTGGTGTCAGTTTGTTTCTGTGTTACTGGGTGTCAGTGTATGTCTTTGTTACTTGGTGTCAGTGTATGTCTTTGTTACTGGGTGTCAGTGTGTGTCTTTGTTAATTTGTGTCAGTGTGTGTCTGTGTTACTTGGTGTCAGTGTGTGTCTTTGTTACTTGGTGTCAGTGTGTGTCTTTGTTACTTGGTGTCAGTGTCTGTCTTTGTTACTGGGTGTGTGTGTGTCTTAGTTTCTTGGTGTAAGTGTGTGTCTGTGTTACTGGGTGTCAGTGTATGTCTTTGTTACTTGGTGTCAGTGTGTGTCTTATTTACTTGGTGTCAGTGTATGTCTTTATTACTTGGTGTCAGTGTATGTCTTTGTTACAAGGTGTCAGTGTATGTCTCTGTTACTGGGTGTAAGTGTATGTCTTTGTTACAGGGTGTCAGTGCGTGACTTTGTTACTTTGTGTCAGTGTGTGTCTGTGTTACTGGGTGTCAGTGTGTGTCTTTGTTACTTGGTGTCAGTGTGTGTCTTTGTTACTTGGTGTCAGGGTATGTCTGTGTTACTGGGTGTAAGAGATTGTCTTTGTTCCTGGGTGTCAGTGTATGTCTTTGTTAATTGGTGTCAGTGTATGTCTTTGTTACTGGGTGTCAGTGTGCGTCTTTGTTACTTGGTGTATATGTGTGTCTGTATTACTGGGTGTCAGTGTGTGTCTGTGTTACTTGGTGTAAGTGTGTGTCTTTGTTACTTGGTGTCAGTGTATGTCTTTGTTACTGGGTGTCAGTGTTTGTCTTTGTTACTTGGTGTAAGTGTGTGTCTGTGTTTATGGCTGTCAGTGTATGTCTTTGTTACTGGGTGTCACTGTATGTCTTTGTTACTTGGTGTCAGTTTGTTTCTGTGTTACTGGGTGTCAGTGTATGTCTTTGTTACTTGGTGTCAGTGTATGTCTTTGTTACTGGGTGTCAGTGTGTGTCTTTGTTAATTGGTGTCAGTGTGTGTCTGTGTTACTGGGTGTCAGTGTATGTCTTTGTTACTTAGTGTCAGTGTGTGTCTTTGTCACTTGGTGTCAGTGTATGTCTTTGTTACTTGGTGTCAGTGTGTGTCTTATTTACTTGGTGTCAGTGTATGTCTTTATTACTTGGTGTCAGTGTATGTCTTTGTTACAAGGTGTCCGTGTATGTCTCTGTTACTGGGTGTAAGTGTATGTCTTTGTTACAGGGTGTCAGTGCGTGACTTTGTTACTTGGTGTCAGTGTGTGTCTGTGTTACTGGGTGTCAGTGTGGGTCTTTGTTACTTGGTGTCAGTGTGTGTCTTTGTTACTTGGTGTCAGGGTATGTCTGTGTTAATGTGTGTAAGTGAGTGTCTTTGTTCCTGGGTGTCAGTGTATGTCTTTGTTAATTGGTGTCAGTGTATGTCTTTGTTACTGGGTGTCAGTGTGCGTCTTTGTTACTTGGTGTATATGTGTGTCTGTGTTACTGGGTGTCAGTATATGCCATTGTCACTTGGTGTCAGTGTATGTCTTTGTTACTGGATGTCAGTGTGTGTCTTTGTTACTTGGTGTAAGTGTGTGTCTGTGTTACTGGGTGTCAGTGTAAGTCTGTGTTACTTGGTGTAAGTGTGTGTCTTTGTTACTGGGTGTCAGTGTATGTCTTTGTTACTTGGTGTCAGTGTATGTCTTTGTTACTGGATGTCAGTGTTTGTCTTTGTTACTTGGTGTAAGTGTGTGTCTGTGTTTCTGGCTGTCAGTGTATGTCTTTGTTACTGGGTGTCACTGTATGTCTTTGTTACTTGGTGTCAGTTTGTTTCTGTGTTACTGGGTGTCAGTGTATGTCTTTGTTACTTGGTGTCAGTGTATGTCTTTGTTACTGGGTGTCAGTGTGTGTCTTTGTTAATTGGTGTCAGTGTGTGTCTGTGTTACTGGGTGTCAGTGTATGTCTTTGTTACTGGGTGTCAGTGTGTGTCTTTGTTACTTGGTGTCAGTGTCTGTCTTTGTTACTGGGTGTGTGTGTGTCTTTGGTAATTGGTGTCAGTGTTTGTCTTTGTTACTTGGTGTAAGTGTGTGTCTGTGTTCCTGGGTGTCAGTGTATGTCTTTGTTACTTGGTGTCAGTGTGTGTCTTATTTACTTGGTGTCAGTGTATGTCTTTATTACTTGGTGTCAGTGTATGTCTTTGTTACAAGGTGTCAGTGTATGTCTCTGTTACTGGGTGTAAGTGTTTGTCTTTGTTACAGGGTGTCAGTGCGTGACTTTGTTACTTGGTGTCAGTGTGTGTCTGTGTTACTGGGCGTCAGTGTGTGTCTTTGTTACTTGGTGTCAGTGTGTGTCTTTGTTACTTGGTGTCAGGGTATGTCTGTGTTACTGGGTGTAAGTGATTGTCTTTGTTCCTGGGTGTCAGTGTATGTCTTTGTTAATTGGTGTCAGTGTATGTCTTTGTTACTGGGTGTCAGTGTGCGTCTTTGTTGCTTGGTGTATATGTGTGTCTTTGTTACTGGGTGTCAGTGTGTGTCTGTGTTACTTGGTGTAAGTGTGTGTCTTTGTTACTGGGTGTCAGTGTATGTCTTTGTTACTGGGTGTCAGTGTTTGTCTTTGTTACTTGGTGTAAGTGTGTGTCTGTGTTTCTGGCTGTCAGTGTATGTCTTTGTTACTGGGTGTCACTGTATGTCTTTGTTGCTTGGTGTCAGTTTGTTTCTGTGTTACTGGGTGTCAGTGTATGTCTTTGTTACTTGGTGTCAGTGTATGTCTTTGTTACTGGGTGTCAGTGTGTGTCTTTGTTAATTGGTGTCAGTGTGTGTCTGTGTTACTGGATGTCAGTGTATGTCTTTGTTACTTGGTGTCATTGTGTGTCTTTGTCACTTGGTGTCAGTGTATGTCTTTGTTACTTGGTGTCAGTGTGTGTCTTATTTTCTTGGTGTCAGTGTATGTCTTTATTACTTGGTGTCAGTGTATGTCTTTGTTACAAGGTGTCAGTGTATGTCTCTGTTACTGGGTGTAAGTGTATGTCTTTGTTACAGGGTGTCAGTGCGTGACGTTGTTACTTGGTGTCAGTGTGTGTCTGTGTTACTGGGTGTCAGTGTGTGTCTTTGTTACTTGGTGTCAGTGTGTGTCTTTGTTACTTGGTGTCAGGGTATGTCTGTGTTACTGGGTGTCAGTGTGCGTCTTTGTTACTTGGTGCATATGTGTGTCTGTGTTACTGGGTGTCAGAGTGTGTCTGTGTTACTTGGTGTAAGTGTGTGTCTTTGTTACTGGGTGTCAGTGTATGTCTTTGTTACTTGGTGTCAGTGTATGTCTTTGTTACTGGGTGTCAGTGTTTGTCTTTGTTACTTGGTGTAAGTGTGTGTCTGTGTTTCTGGCTGTCAGTGTATGTCTTTGTTACTGGGGTTCACTGTATGTCTTTGTTACTTGGTGTCAGTTTGTTTCTGTGTTACTGGGTGTCAGTGTATGTCTTTGTTACTTGGTGTCAGTGTATGTCTTTGTTACTGGGTGTCAGTGTGTGTCTTTGTTAATTGGTGTCAGTGTGTGTCTGTGTTACTGGGTGTCAGTGTGTGTCTTTGTTACTTGGTGTCAGTGTCTGTCTTTGTTACTGGGTGTGTGTGTGTCTTTGGTAATTGGTGTCACTGTTTGTCTTTGTTACTTGGTGTAAGTGTGTGTCTGTGTTTCTGGCTGTCATTGTATGTCTTTGTTACTTGGTGTAAGTGTGTATCTGTGTTACTGGGAGTCAGTGTATGTCTTTGTTACTTGTTGTAAGTGTATGCCTGTGTTACTGGGTGTCAGTGTATGTCTCTGTTACTAGGTGTAAGTGTATGTCTTTGTTACTGGGTGTCAGTGCGTGTCTTTGTTACTTGTTATCAGTGTGTGTCTGTGTTACTGGGTGTCAGTGTATGTCTTTGACCCTTGGTGTCAGTGTGTGTCTCTGTTACTGGGTGACAGTGTGTGTCTTTGTTACCTGGTGTAAGTGTGTGTCTGTGTTACTGGGTGTCAGAGTATGTCTTTGTTACTGAGTGTCAGTGTATGTCTTTGTTGCTTGGTGTAAGTCGGTGTCTGTGTTACTGGGTGTCAGTGTCTGTCTGTGTTACTAGGTGTAAGTGTGTGTCTGTGTTACTGGGTGGCATTGTCTGTCTGTGTTACGGGGTGGCAGTGTATGTCTTTGTTTTTTGGTGTAAGTGTGTGTCTGTGTTACTGGATGTCAGTGTATGTCTTTGTTACTTGGTGTCAGTGTGTGTCTTATTTACTTGGTGTCAGTGTATGTCTTTATTACTTGGTGTCAGTGTATGTCTTTGTTACAAGGTGTCAGTGTATGTCTCTGTTACTGGGTGTAAGTGTATGTCTTTGTTACAGGGTGTCAGTGCGTGACTTTGTTACTTGGTGTCAGTGTGTGTCTGTGTTACTGGGTGTCAGTGTGTGTCTTTGTTACTTGGTGTCAGTGTGTGTCTTTGTTACTTGGTGTCAGGGTATGTCTGTGTTACTGGGTGTAAGTGAGTGTCTTTGTTCCTGGGTGTCAGTGTATGTCTTTGTTAATTGGTGTCAGTGTATGTCTTTGTTACTGGGTGTCAGTGTGCGTCTTTGTTACTTGGTGCATATGTGTGTCTGTGTTACTGGGTGTCAGAGTGTGTCTGTGTTACTTGGTGTAAGTGTGTGTCTTTGTTACTGGGTGTCAGTGTATGTCTTTGTTACTTGGTGTCAGTGTATGTCTTTGTTACTGGGTGTCAGTGTTTGTCTTTGTTACTTGGTGTAAGTGTGTGTCTGTGTTTCTGGCTGTCAGTGTATGTCTTTGTTACTGGGTGTCACTGTATGTCTTTGTTACTTGGTGTCAGTTTGTTTCTGTGTTACTGGGTGTCAGTGTATGTCTTTGTTACTTGGTGTCAGTGTATGTCTTTGTTACTGGGTGTCAGTGTGTGTCTTTGTTAATTGGTGTCAGTGTGTGTCTGTGTTACTGGGTGTCAGTGTGTGTCTTTGTTACTTGGTGTCAGTGTCTGTCTTTGTTACTGGGTGTGTGTGTGTCTTTGGTAATTGGTGTCAGTGTTTGTCTTTGTTACTTGGTGTAAGTGTGTGTCTGTGTTTCTGGCTGTCAGTGTATGTCTTTGTTACTTGGTGTAAGTGTGTATCTGTGTTACTGGGAGTCAGTGTATGTCTTTGTTACTTGTTGTAAGTGTATGCCTGTGTTACTGGGTGTCAGTGTATGTCTGTGATGCTGGGTGTCAGTGTATGTCTCTGTTACTAGGTGTAAGTGTATGTCTTTGTTACTGGGTGTCAGTGCGTGTCTTTGTTACTTGTTATCAGTGTGTGTCTGTGTTACTGGGTGACAGTGTGTGTCTTTGTTACCTGGTGTAAGTGTGTGTCTGTGTTACTGGGTGTCAGAGTATGTCTTTGTTACTGAGTGTCAGTGTATGTCTTTGTTGCTTGGTGTAAGTCGGTGTCTGTGTTACTGGGTGTCAGTGTCTGTCTGTGTTACGAGGTGTAAGTGTGTGTCTGTGTTACTGGGTGGCATTGTCTGTCTGTGTTACGGGGTGGCAGTGTGTGTCTGTGTTACTGGGCGTCAGTGTGTGTCTTTGTTAAAGGGTGTCAGTGTATGTCTTTGTTACTTGGTGTAAGTGTGTGCCTGTGTTACTGGGTGTCAGTGTATGTCTTTGTCACTTGGTGTCAGTGTATGTCTTTGTTACTGGATGTCAGTGTGTGTCTTTGTTACTTGGTGTAACTGTGTGTCCGTGTTTCTGGGTGTCAGTGTATGTCTGTGTTACTTGGTGTAAGTGTGTGTCTTTGTTACTGGGTGTCAGTGTATGCCTTTGTTACTTGGTGTCAGTGCATGTCTTTGTTACTTGGTGTCAGTGTGTGTCTTTGTTACTTGGTGTAAGTGTGTGTCTGTGTTACTGGGTGTTAGTGTATGTCTTTGTTACTGGGTGTCAGTGTATGTCTTTGTTACTTGATGTCAGTATGTGTCTGTGTTACTGGGTGTCAGTGTATGTCTTTGTTACTTGGTGACAGTGTATGTCTTTGTTACTTGGTGTCAGTGTGTGTCTGTGTTACTGGGTGTCAGTGTATGTCTTTGTTACTTGGTGTCAGTGTATGTCTTTGTTACTTGGTGTCAGTGTGTGTCTTTTTTACTTGGTGGCAGTGTATATCTTTATTACTTGGTGTCAATGTATGTCTTTGTTACAAGGTGTCAGTGTATGTCTCTGTTACTGGGTGTAAGTGTATGTCTTTGTTACTGGGTGTCAGTGCGTGTCTTTGTTACTTGGTGTCAGTGTGTGTCTATGTTACTGGGTGTCAGTGTGTGTCTTTGTTACTTGGTGTCAGTGCGTGTCTTTGTTACTTGGTGTCAGCGTATGTCTGTGTTACTGGGTGTAAGTGATTGTCTTTGTTACTGGGTGTCAGCGCATGTCTTTGGTAATTGGTGTCAGTGTATGTCTTTGTTACTGGGTGTCAGTGTGTGTCTTTGTTACTTGGTGTAAGTGTGTGTCTTTGTTACTGGGTGTCAGTGTATGTCTTTGTTACTTGGTGTCAGTGTATGTCTTTGTTACTGGGTGTCAGTGTTTGTCTTTGTTACTTGGTGCAAGTGTGTGTCTGTGTTTCTGGCTGTCAGTGTATGTCTTTGTTACTGGGTGTCACTGTATGTCTTTGTTACTTGGTGTCAGTGTGTATCTATGTTACTGGGTGTCAGTGTATGTCTCTGTTACTTGGTGTCAGTGTATGTCTTTGTTACTGGGTGTCAGTGTGTGTCTTTGTTAATTGGTGTCAGTGTGTGTCTGTGTTACTGGGTGTCAGTGTATGTCTTTGTTACTTGGTGTCAGTGTGTGTCTTTTTTACTTGGTGTCAGTTTATGTCTTTATTACTTGGTGTCACTGTATGTCTTTGTTACAAGGTGTCAGTGTATGTCTCTGTTACTGGGTGTAAGTGTATGTCTTTGTTACTGGGTGTCAGTGCGTGACTTTGTTACTTGGTGTCAGTGTGTGTCTGTGTTACTGGGTGTAAGTGATTTTCTTTGTTACTGGGTGTCAGTGTATGTCTTTGTTAATTGGTGTCAGTGTATGTCTTTGTTACTGGGTGTCAGTGTGTGTCTTTGTTACTTGGTGTATATGTGTGTCTGAGTTACTGGGTGTCAGTGTGTGTCTGTGTTACTTGGTGTAAGTGTGTGTCTTTGTTACTTGGTGTCAGTGTATGTCTTTGTTACTGGGTGTCAGTGTTTGTCTTTGTTACATGGTGTAGGTGTGTGTCTATGTTTCTGGCTGTCAGTGTATGTCTTTGTTAATGGGTGTCACTGTATGTCTTTGTTACTTGGTGTCAGTGTGTATCTGTGTTACTGGGTGTCAGTGTATGTCTTTGTTACTTGGTGTCAGTGTATGTCGTTGTTACTGGGTGTCAGTGTGTGTCTTTGTTAATTGGTGTCAGTGTGTGTCTGTGTTACTAGGTGTCGGTGTATGTCTTTGTTACTTGGTGTCAGTGTGTGTCTTTGTTACTTGGTGTCAGTGTCTGTCTTTGTTACTGGTTGTGTGTGTGTCTTAGTTTCTTGGTGCAACTGTGTGTCTGTGTTACTGGGTGTCAGTGTATGTCTTTGTTACTTGGTGTAAGTTTGTGTCTGTGTTGCTGGGAGTCATTGTATGTTTTTTATTACTTGGTGTAAGTGTATGTCTGTGTTACTGGCTGTCAGTGTACGTCTTTGTTAATTGGTGTAAGTGTATGTCTGTGTTACTAGGTGTCAGTGTGTGTCTGTGTTACTGGGTGTAAGTGTATGTCTTTGTTACTTGGTGTCAGTGTGTGTCTTTGTTACTTGGTGTCAGTGTGTGTCTGCGTTACTGGGTGTCAGTGTATGTCTTTGTTACTTGGTGTAAGTGTGTGCCTGTGTTACTGGGTGTCAGTATATGTCTTTGTCACTTGGTGTCAGTGTATGTCTTTGTTACTGGATGTCAGTGCGTGTCTTTGTTACTTGGTGTAAGTATGTGTCTGTGTTACTGGGTGTCAGTGTATGTCTGTGTTACTTGGTGTAAGTGTGTGACTTTGTTAATTGGTGTCAGTGTATGCCTTTGTTAATTGGTGTCAGTGCATCTCTTTGTTACTTGGTGTCAGTGTGTGTCTTTGTTACTTGGTGCAAGTGTGTGTCTGTGTTACTGGGTGTCAGTGTATGTCTTTGTTACTGGGTGTCAGTGTATGTCTTTGTTACTTGGTGTCAGTGTGTGTCTGTGTTACTGGGTGTCAGTGTATGTCTTTGTTACTTGGTGTCAGTGTATATCTTTGTTACTTGGTGTCAGTGTGTGTCTTTTTTACTTGGTGTTAGTGCATGTCTTTGTTACTTGGTGTCAGTGTATGTCTTTGTTACATAGTGTCAGTGTATGTCTTTGTTACTTGGTGTATGTGTGTGTCTGTGTTACTGGGTGTCAGTGTATGTATTTGTTACTTGGTGTCATTGTGTGTCTGTGTTACTGGGTGTCAGTCTATGTCTTTGTTACTTGGTGTCAGTGTATGTCTTTGTTGCTTGGTGTCAGTTTGTGTCTTTTTTACTTGGTGTCAGTGTATGTCTTTGTTACGTGGTGTCAGTGTATGGCTTTGTTACATGGTGTCAGTGTATGCATTTGTTACTGGGTGTCAGTGTGTGTCTTTGTGACTTGGTGTCAGTGTATGTCTTTGTTACTTGGTGTAAGTGTGTGTCTGTGTTACTGGGTGTCAGTATATGCCTTTGTCACTTGGTGTCAGTGTATGTCTTTGTTACTGGATGTCAGTGTGTGTCTTTGTTACTTGGTGTAAGTGTGTGTCTGTGTTACTGGGTGTCAGTCTAAGTCTGTGTTACTTGGTGTAAGTGTTTGTCATTGTTACTGAGTGTCACTGTATGCCTTTGTTAATTGGTGTCAGTGCATCTCTTTGTTACTTGGTGTCAGTGTGTGTCTTTGTTACTTGGTGCAAGTGTGTGTCTGTGTTACTGGTTGTCAGTGTATGTCTTTGTTACTGAGTGTCAGTGTATGTCTTTGTTACTTGGTGTCAGTGTGTGTCTGTGTTACTGGGTGTCAGTGTATGTCTTTGTTACTTTGTGTCAGTGTATGTCTTTGTTACTTGGTGTCAGTGTGTGTCTTTTTTACTTGGTGTTAGTGTATGTCTTTGTTACTTGGTTTCAGCGTATGTCTTTGTTACATAGTGTCAGTGTATGTCTTTGTTACTTGGTGTCAGTGTGTGTCTGTGTTACTGGGTGTCAGTGTATGACTGTGTTACTGGGTGTCAGTGTATGTCTTTGTTACTGGGTGTCAGTGCGTGTCTTTGTTACTTGGTGTCAGTGTGTGTCTGCGTTACTGGGTGTCAGTGTATGTCTTTGTTACTTGGTGCAAGTGTGTGCCTGTGTTACTGGGTGTCAGTATATGTCTTTGTCACTTGGTGTCAGTGTATGTCTTTGTTACTGGATGTCAGTGCGTGTCTTTGTTTCTTGGTGTAAGTATGTGTCTGTGTTACTGGGTGTCAGTGTATGTCTGTGTTACTTGGTGTAAGTGTGTGACTTTGTTAATTGGTGTCAGTGTATGCCTTTGTTAATTGGTGTCAGTGCATCTCTTTGTTACTTGGTGTCAGTGTGTGTCTTTGTTACTTGGTGCAAGTGTGTGTCTGTGTTACTGGGTGTCAGTGTATGTCTTTGTTACTGGGTGTCAGTGTATGTCTTTGTTACTTGGTGTCAGTGTGTGTCTGTGTTACTGGGTGTCAGTGTGTGTCTTTGTTACTTGGTGTCAGTGTATGTCTTTGTTACTTGGTGTCAGTGTGTGTCTTTTTTACTTGGTGTTAGTGCATGTCTTTGTTACTTGGTGTCAGTGTATGTCTTTGTTACATAGTGTCAGTGTATGTCTTTGTTACTTGGTGTATGTGTGTGTCTGTGTTACTGGGTGTCAGTGTATGTCTTTGTTACTTGGTGTCAGTGTGTGTCTGTGTTACTGGGTGTCAGTCTATGTCTTTGTTACTTGGTGTCAGTGTATGTCTTTGTTGCTTGGTGTCAGTTTGTGTCTTTTTTACTTGGTGTCAGTGTATGTCTTTGTTACGTGGTGTCAGTGTATGTCTTTGTTACATGGTGTCAGTGTATGCATTTGTTACTGGGTGTCAGTGTGTGTCTTTGTGACTTGGTGTCAGTGTATGTCTTTGTTACTTGGTGTAAGTGTGTGTCTGTGTTACTGGGTGTCAGTATATGCCTTTGTCACTTGGTGTCAGTGTATGTCTTTGTTACTGGATGTCAGTGTGTGTCTTTGTTACTTGGTGTAAGTGTGTGTCTGTGTTACTGGGTGTCAGTGTAAGTCTGTGTTACTTGGTGTAAGTGTTTGTCATTGTTACTGAGTGTCAGTGTATGCCTTTGTTAATTGGTGTCAGTGCATCTCTTTGGTACTTGGTGTCAGTGTGTGTCTTTGTTACTTGGTGCAAGTGTGTGTCTGTGTTACTGGTTGTCAGTGTATGTCTTTGTTACTGGGTGTCAGTGTATGTCTTTGTTACTTGGTGTCAGTGTGTGTCTGTGTTACTGGGTGTCAGTGTATGTCTTTGTTACTTTGTGTCAGTGTATGTCTTTGTTACTTGGTGTCAGTGTGTGTCTTTTTTACTTGGTGTTAGTGTATGTCTTTGTTACTTGGTTTCAGCGTATGTCTTTGTTACATAGTGTCAGTGTATGTCTTTGTTACTTGGTGTAAGTGTGTGTCTGTGTTACTGGGTGTCAGTGTATGTCTTTGCTACTGGGTGTCAGTGTATGTCTTTGTTACTTGGTGTCAGTTCGTGTCTTTTTTACTTGGTGTCAGTGTATGTCTTCGTTACTTGGTGTCAGTGTATGTCTTTGTTACATGGTGTCAGTGTATGTATTTGTTACTGGGTGTCTGTGTGTGTCTTTGAGAATTGGTGTCAGTGTATGTCTTTGTTACTTGGTGTAAGTGTGTGTCTGTGTTACTTGGTATCAGTGTATGTCTTTGTTACTTGCTGTCAGTGTATGTCAAAATACTTGGTGTAAGTGTTTGTCTCTGTTACTTGGTGTAAGTGTGTGTCTTTGTTACTTGATGTCAGTGTATGTCTTTGTTACTTGGTGTCTGTGTGTGTCTGTGTTACTGGGTATCAGTGTATGTCTTTGTGACTTGATGTCAGTGTGTGTCTGTGTTACTGGGTATCAGTGTATGTCTTTGTGACTTGGTATCAATGTATGTCTTTGTTGCTTGGTGTCAGTGTATGTCTTTGTTACTGGGTGTCAGTGTGTGTCTTTGTTACTTGGTGTATGTGTGTGTCTGTGTTACTGGGTGTCAGTGTGTGTCTGTGTTACTTGGTGTAAGTGTGTGTCTTTGTTACTGGGTGTCAGTGTATGTCTTTGTTACTTGGTGTCAGTGTATGTCTTTGTTACATAGTGTCAGTGTATGTCTTTGTTACTTGGTGTAAGTGTGTGTCTGTGTTACTGGCTGTCTGTGTATGTCTTTGTTACTGGGTGTCACTGTATGTCATTGTTACTTGGTGTCAGTGTGTATCTGTGTTACTGGGTGTCAGTGTATGTCTTTGTTAATTGGTGTAAGTGTATGTCTGTGTTACTAGGTGTCAGTGTGTGTCTGTGTTACTGGGTGTAAGTGTATGTCTTTATTACTGCGTGTCAGTGCATGTCTTGGTTACTTGGTGTCAGTGTGTGTCTGCGTTACTGGGTGTCAGTGTATGTCTTTGTTACTTGGTGTAACTGTGTGCCTGTGTTACTGGATGTCAGTGTTTGTCTTTGTTACTTGGTGTAAGTGTGTGTCTGTGTTACTGGGTGTCAGTGTATGTCAGTGTTACTTGGTGTAAGTGTGTGTCTTTGTTACTGGGTGTCAGTGTATGCCTTTGTTAATTGGTGTCAGTGCATCTCTTTGTTACTTGGTGTCAGTGTGTGTCTTTGTTACTTGGTGCAAGTGTGTGTCTGTGTTACTGGGTGTCAGTGTATGTCTTTGTTACTGGGTTTCAGTGTATGTCTTTGATACTTGGTGTCAGTGTGTGTCTGTGTTACTGGGTGTCAGTGTATGTCTTTGTTACTTGGTGTCAGTGTACGTCTTTGTTACTTGGTGTCAGTGTGTGTCTTTTTTACTTGGTGTTAGTGTATGTCTTTGTTACTTGGTGTCAGTGTATGTCTTTGTTACATAGTGTCAGTGTATGTCTTTGTTACTTGGTGTAAGTGTGTGTCTGTGTTACTGGGTGTCAGTGTATGTCTTTGTTACTGGGTGTCAGTGTATGTCTTTGTTACTTGGTGTCAGTGTGTGTCTGTGTTACTGGGTGTCAGAGTATGTCTTTGTTACTTGGTGTCAGTTTGTGTCTTTTTTACTTGGTGTCAGTGTATGTCTTTGTTACTTGGTGTCAGTGTATGTCTTTGTTCCATTGTGTCAGTGTATGTATTTGTTACTGGGTGTCAGTGTGTGTCTTTGTGACTTGGTGTCAGTGTATGTCTTTGTTACTTGGTGTAAGTGTGTGTCTGTGTTACTGGGTGTCAGTATATGTCTTGTCACTTGGTGTCAGTGTATGTCTTTGTTACTGGATGTCAGTGTGTGTCTGTGTTACTTGGTGTAAGTGTGTGTCTGTGTTACTGGGAGTTAGTGTATGTCTGTGTTACTTGGTGTAAGTGTGTCTTTGTTACTGGATGTCAGTGTATGCCTTTGTTTATTGGTGTCAGTGCATCTCTTTGTTACTTGGTGTAAGTGTGTGTCTTTGTTACTTGGTGCAAGTGTGTGTCTGTGTTACTGGGAGTCAGTGGAAGTCTTTGTTACTGGGTGTCAGTGTATGTCTTTGTTACTTGGTGTCAGTGTGTGTCTGTGTTACTGGGTGTCAGTGTAAGTCTTTGTTACTTGGTGTCAGTGTATGTCTTTGTTACTTGGTGTCAGTGTGTGTCTTTTTTACTTGGTGTTAGTGTATGTCTTTGTTACTTGGTGTCAGCGTATGTCTTTGTTACATAGTTTCAGTGTATGTCTTTGTTACTTGGTGTAAGTGTGTGTCTGTGTTACTGGGTGTCAGTGTATGTCTTTGTTACTGGGTGTCAGTGTATGTCTTTGTTACTTGGTGTCAGTGTGTGTCTGTGTTACTGGGTGTCAGTGTATGTCTTTGTTACTTGGTGTCAGTGTATGTCTTTGTTACTTGGTGTCAGTTTGTGTCTTTTTTACTTGGTGTCAGTGTATGTCTTTGTTACTTGGTGTCAGTGTATGTCTTTGTTACATGGTGTCATTGTATGTATTTGTTACTGGGTGTCAGTGTGTGTCTTTGTAACTTGGTGTAAGTGTGTGTCTGTGTTACTGGTTGTCAGTATATGTCTTTGTCACTTGGTGTCAGTGTATGTCTTTGTTACTTAATGTCAGTGTGTGTCTTTGTTACTTTGTGTAAGTTTGTGTCTGTGTTACTGGGTGTCAGTGTATGTCTGTGTTACTTGGTGTAAGTGTGTCTTTGTTACTGGGTGTCAGTGTATGTCTTTGTTAATTGGTGTCAGTGTGTGTCTGTGTTACTGGGTGTCAGTGTATGTCTTTGTTACTTGGTGTCAGTGTATGTCTTTGTTACTTGGTGTTAGTGTATGTCTTTGTTACTTGGTGTCAGTGTATGTCTTTGTTACATAGTGTCAGTGTATGTCTTTGTTACTTGGTGTAAGTGTGTGTCTGTGTTACTGGGTGTCATTGTATGTCTTTGTTACTGGGTGTCAGTGTATGTCTTTGTTACTTGGTGTCAGTGTGTGTCTGTGTTACTGGGTGTCAGTGTATGTCTTTGTTACTTGGTGTCAGTGTATGTCTTTGTTACTTGGTGTCAGTTTGTGTCTTTTTTACTTGGTGTCAGTGTATGTCTTTGTTACTTGGTGTCAGTGTATGTCTTTGTTCCATTGTGTCAGTGTATGTATTTGTTACTGGGTGTCAGTGTGTGTCTTTGTGACTTGGTGTCAGTGTATGTCTTTGTTTCTTGGTGTAAGTGTGTGTCTGTGTTACTGGGTGTCAGTATATGTCTTGTCACTTGGTGTCAGTGTATGTCTTTGTTACTTGGTGTTAGTGTATGTCTTTGTTACTTGGTGTCAGTGTATCACTTTGTTACATAGTGTCAGTGTATGTCTTTGTTACTTGGTGTAAGTGTGTGTCTGTGTTACTGGGTGTCATTGTATGTCTTTGTTACTGGGTGTCAGTGTATGTCTTTGTTACTTGGTGTCAGTGTGTGTCTGTGTTACTGGGTGTCAGTGTATGTCTTTGTTACTTGGTGTCAGTGTATGTCTTTGTTACTTGGTGTCAGTTTGTGTCTTTTTTACTTGGTGTCAGTGTATGTCTTTGTTACTTGGTGTCAGTGTATGTCTTTGTTCCATTGTGTCAGTGTATGTATTTGTTACTGGGTGTCAGTGTGTGTCTTTGTGACTTGGTGTCAGTGTATGTCTTTGTTTCTTGGTGTAAGTGTGTGTCTGTGTTACTGGGAGTTAGTGTATGTCTGTGTTACTTGGTGTAAGTGTGTCTTTGTTACTGGATGTCAGTGTGTGTCTTTGTTACTTTGTGTAAGTTTGTGTCTGTGTTACTGGGTGTCAGTGCATCTCTTTGTTACTTGGTGTCAGTGTGTGTCTTTGTTACTGGGTGTCAGTGTATGTCTTTGTTACTTGGTGTCAGTGTGTGTCTGTGTTACTGGGTGTCAGTGTATGTCTTTGTTACTTGGTGTCAGTGTATGTCTTTGTTACTTGGTGTCAGTGTGTGTCTTTTTTACTTGGTGTTAGTGTATGTCTTTGTTACTTGGTGTCAGCGTATGTCTTTGTTAGATAGTGTCAGTGTATGTCTTTGTTACTTGGTGTAAGTGTGTGTCTGTGTTACTGGGTGTCAGTGTATGTCTTTGTTACTGGGTGTCCGTGTATCTCTTTGTTACTTGGTGTCAGTGTGTGTCTGTGTTACTGGGTATCAGTGTATGTCTTTGTTACTTGGTGTCAGTGTATGTCTTTGTTACTTGGTGCCAGTTTGTGTATTTTTTACTTGGTGTCAGTGTATGTCTTTGTTACTTGGTGTCAGTGTATGTCTTTGTTACATGGTGTCAGTGTATGTATTTGTTACTGGGTGTCATTGTGTGTCTTTGTGACTTGGTGTCAGTGTATGTCTTTGTTACTTGCTGTAATTGTGTGTCTGTGTTACTGGGTATCAGTGTATGTCTTTGTTACTTGCTGTCTGTGTATGTCAAAATACTTGGTGTAAGTGTATGTCTTTGTTACTTGGTGTAATTGTCTGTCTTTGTTACTTGATGTCAGTGTATGTCTGTGTTACTTGGTGTCAGTGTGTGTCTTTGTTACTTGGTGTCTGTGTGTGTCTGTGTTACTGGGTATCAGTGTATGTCTTTGTGACTTGGTATCAATGTATGTCTTTGTGACTTGGTGCCAGTGTATGTATTTCTTACTGGGTGTCAGTGTCCGTCTGTGTTACTTGGTGTCAGTGTATGTCTTTGTTACTTGGTGTCAGTGTGTGTCT
Source organism: Heterodontus francisci (assembly GCF_036365525.1). Taxonomy (NCBI): domain Eukaryota; kingdom Metazoa; phylum Chordata; class Chondrichthyes; order Heterodontiformes; family Heterodontidae; genus Heterodontus; species Heterodontus francisci. Next base: position 490,073 of record NW_027141295.1, on the reverse strand, counting down.
GTGTTACTGGGTATCAATGTATGTCTTTGTGACTTGGTATCAATGTATGTCTTTGTTGCTTGGTGTCAGTGTATGTCTTTGTTACTGGGTGTCAGTGGTTCTCTGTGTTACTGGGTGTCAGTGTGTGTTTGTTTTTGTTACTTGCTGTCACTGTGTGTCTATGACACTAGTTGTCAGTATTTAGTTTAGTTTAGAGATACAGCACTTAAACAGGCCCTTCGGCCCACCGAGTCTGTGCCGACCATCAACCACCCATTTATGCTAATCCTACACTAATTCCGTATTCCGATCACATCCCCACCGTCCCTATATATTTCCCTACCACCTACCTATACTAGGGGCAATTTTTGATGGCCAATTAACATATCAACCTGCAAGTCTTTGGCATGTGGGAGGAAACCGGAGCACCCGGAGGAAACTGACGCAGACACAGGGAGAACTTGCAAACTCCGCACAGGCAGTACCCAGAATCGAACCCGGGTCCCTGTAGCTGTGAGGCTGCGGTGCTAACCACTGCGCCACTGTGAACACCTCATCCCCCCCCCCCTCCAGTGTGTGCCTGTGTTACTGGGTATCAGTGTATGTCTTTGTTACTTGGTGTAAGTGTGTGTCTGTGTTACTGGGTGTCAGTGTATGTCTTTCTTACTGGGTGTCAGTGTTTGTCTGTGTTACTTGGTGTAAGTGTGTGTCTTTGTTACTTGGTGTAATTGTATGCCTTCGTTACTTGGTGTCAGTGTATGTCTTTGTTACATGGTGTCAGTGTGTGTCTGTGTTACTGGGTATCAGTGTATGTCTTTGTTACTTGGTGTCAGTGTGTGTATGTGTTACTGGGTATCAGTGTATGTCATTGTTACTTGGTGTCAGTGTTTGTCTTTGTTATTTGGTGTAAGTGTATGTCTGTGTTACTTGGTGTAAGTGTGTGTCTTTGTTACTTTGTGTAAGTGTATGTCTTTGTTACTTGGTGTCAGTGTATGTCTTTGTTACTTGGTGTCAGTGTCTGTCTGTGTTACTTGGTGTAAGTGTGTGCCTGTGTTACTTGGTATCAGTGTATGTCTTTGTTACCTGGTGTCAGTGTATGTCTGTGTTACTTGGTGTAAGTGTGTGTCTGTGTTCCTGGGTGTCAGTGTGTATCTGTGTTACTTGGTGTAAGTGTGTGTCTTTGTTACTAGGTGTCCGTGTGTGTCTGTGTTACTGGGTGTCAGTGTATGTCTGTGTTACTTGGTGTAATTGTCTGTCTTTGTTACCTGGTGTCAGTGTATGTCTGTGTTACTTGGTGTAAGTGTGTGTCTTTGTTACTTGGTGTAAGTGTGTGTCTTTGTTACATGGTGTAAGTGTGTGTCTGTGTTACTGGGTTTCAGTGTATGTCTTTGTTACTTGGTGTAAGTGTGTGTCTCTGTTACTTGGTGTCAGTGTATGTCTTTGTTACTTGGTGTTAGTGTATGTCTTTGTTAGTTGCTGTCACTGTATGTCTTTGTTACTTGGTGTCAGTGTATGTCTGTGTTACATGGTGTAATTGTGTGTCTGTGTTACTGGGTATCAGTGTATGTCTTTGTTACTTGGTGTCAGTGTATGACTTTGTTACTTGGTGTAAGTGTGTGCCTGTGTTACTGGGTGTCAGTGTGTGTCTGTGTTACTTGGTGTAAGTGTGTAACTTTGTTACTTGGTGTCCGTGTGTGTCTGTGTTACTGGGTGTCAGTGTATGTCTTTGTTACCTGGTGTCAGTGTATGTCTTTGTCACATGGTGTAAGTGTGTGTCTGTGTTACTGGGTATCAGTATCTGTATTTGTTACTTGGTGTAACTGTGTGTCTGTGTTACTGGGTATCAGTGTATGTCTTTGTTACTTGGTGTCAGTGTATGTCTGTGTTACTTGGTGTAAGTGTATGTCTGTGTTACTGGGTATCAGTGTATGTCTTTTTGAATTGGTGTCAGTGTATGTCTTTGTTACTGGGTGTCAGTGTGTGTCTTTGTGACTTGGTGTCAGTGTATGTCTTTGTTACTGGGTGTCAGTGTGTGTCTTTGTGACTTGGTGTCAGTGTATGTCTTTGTTACTTGGTGCCAGTGTATGTAAAAATACTTGGTGTAGGTGTATGCCTTTGTTAGTTGGTGTCAGTGTATGTCTTTGTTACTTGGTGTAAGTGTGTGTCTGTGTTACTGGGTGTAGGTGTGTGCCTTTGTTACTTGGTGTAAGTGCATGCCTTTGTTACTTGGTGTCAGTGTATGTTTTTGTTACTTGGTGTCAGTGTGTGTCTGTGTTACTGGGTGTAAGTGTATGTCTTTGTTACTTGGTGTCAGTGTGTGTCTGTGTTACTGGGTATCAGTGTGTGTCTTTGTTACTTGGTGTAAGTGTGTGTCTTTGTTACTTGGTGTAAGCGTATGTCTGTGTTACATGGTGCAAGTGTGTGTCTGTGTTACTGGGTTTCAGTGTATGTCTTTGTTACTTGGTGTCAGTGTATGTCTTTGTTACTTGGTGTTAGTGTATGTCTGTGTTACATCGTGGAAATGTGTGTCTGTGTAACTGGGTATCAGTGGATGTCTTTGTTACTTGGTGTAAGTGTGTGTCTGTGTTACTGGGTTTCAGTGTATGTCTTTGTTACTTGGTGTCAGTGTATGACTTTGTTACTTGGTGTAAGTGTGTATCTGTGTTACTGGGTGTCAGTGTGTGTCTGTGTTACTTGGTGTAAGTGTGTGACTTTGTTACTTGGTGCCCGTGTGTGTCTGTGATACTGGGTGTCAGTGTATGTCTTTGTTACCTGGTGTCAGTGTATGTCTTTGTTACATGGTGTAAGTGTGTGTCTGTGTAACTGGGTATCAGTATCTGTCTTTGTGACTTGGTGTACGTGTGTGTCTGTGTTACTGGGTATCAGTGTATGTCTTTGTTACTTGGTGTCAGTGTATGTCAAAATACTTGGTGTAGGTGTATTCCTTTGTTACTTGGTGTCAGTGTATGTCTTTGTTACTTGGTGTAAGTGTGTGTCTTTGTTACTGGGTATCAGTGTATGTCTTTGTTACTTGGTGTCAGTGTATGTCTGTGTTACTTGGTGTAAGTGTGTGTCTGTGTTACTGGGTATCTGTGTATGTCTTTGTTACTTGGTGCAAGTGTGTGTCTGTGTTACCGGGTGTAAGAGTGTGTCTGTGTTACTGGGTATCAGTGTATGTCTTTGTTACTTGGTGTCAATGTTTGTCTGTGTTACTTGGTGTAAGTGTGTGTCTGTGTTACTGGGTATCAGTGTATGTCTTTGTTACTTGGTGTAAGAGTGTGTCTTTGTTACTTGGTGTCCGTGTGTGTCTGTGTTACTGGGTGTCAGTTTATGTCTTTGTTACTTGGTGTCAGTGTATGTCTGTGATACTTGGTGTAAGTGTGTGTCTGTGTTACTTGGTATCAGTGTATGTCTTTGTTACTTGGTGTAAGTGTGTGTCTGTGTTACTGGGTAAAAGTGTATGTCTTTGTTACTTGATGTCAGTGTATGTCTGTGTTACTTGGTGTAAGTGTGTGTCTTTGTTACTTGGTGTAATTGTATGTCTTTGTTACTTGGTGTCATTGTATGTCTGTGTTACTTGGTGTAATTGTCTGTCTTTGTTACTTGGTGTCAGTGTATGTCTTTTTTACTTGGTGTAAGTGTGTGCCTTTGTTACTTGGTGTAAGTGTATGCCTTTGTTACTTGGTGTCAGTGTATGTCTTTGTTACTTGGTGTCAGTATGTGTCTGTGTTACTGGGTGTCAGTGTATGTCTTTGTGACTTGGTATCAATGTATGTCTTTGTTACTGTGTATCAGTGGTTCTCTGTGTTAGTGGGTGTCAGTGTGTGTTTGTTTGTGTTACTGGCTGTCAGTGTGTGTCTGTGACACTAGGTGTCAGTATTTAGTTTAGTTTAGAGATACAGCACTTTAACAGGCCTTTCGGCCCACCGAGTCTGTGCCGACCATCACCCACCCATTTATGCTAATCCTACACTAATCCCGTATTTCTATCACAACCCCACCTGTCCCTATATATTTCCCTACCACCTACCTATACTAGGGGCAATTTATGATGGCCAATTAACCTATCAACCTGCAAGTCTTTGGCATGTGGGAGGAAACCCAAGCAGACACAGGGAGAACTTGCAAACTCCTCACAGGCAGTACCCAGAATCGAACCCGCGTCCCTGGAGCTGTGATGCTGCGTTGCTAACCACTGCGCCAATGTGCCCCTCCGCCGCACCCCCACCCCCCCCCCCCCCGCCCCAGTGTGTGCCTGTGTTACTGGGTATCAGTGTATGTCTTTGTTACTTGGTGTCAGTGTTTGTCTGTGTTACTTGGTGTAAGTGTGTGTCTGTGTTACTGGGTATCGGTGTATGTCTTTGTTACTTGGTTTAAGTGTGTGTCTTTGTTACTTGGTGTCCGTGTGTGTCTGTGTTACTGGGTGTCAGTTTGTGTCTTTGTTACTTGGTGTCAGTGTATGTCTTTGTTACTTGGTGTAAGTGTGTGTCTGTGTTACTGGGTATCAGTGTCTGTCTTTGTTACTTGGTGTATGTGTGTGTCTGTGTTATTGCGTATAAGTGTATGAATTTGTTACTTGGTGTCACTGTATGTCTGTGTTACTTAGTGTAAGTGTGTGTCTGTTTTACTGGGTATCAGTGTATGTCTGTGTGACTTGGTGTAAGTGTGTGGCTGTGTTACTGGGTATCAGTGTATGTCATTGTTACTTGGTGTCAGTGTATGTCAAAATACTTGGTGTCAGTGTATGGCTTTGTTCCTGGGTGTCAGTGTGTGTCTTTGTGACTTGGTGTCAGTGTATGTCTTTGTTACTTGGTGTAAGTGTGTGTCTGTGTTACTGGGTATCAGTGTATGTCTGTGTGACTTGGTGTAAGTGTGTGTCTGTGTTACTGGGTATCAGTGTATGTCTTTGTTACTTGGTGTCAGTGTATGTCTGTGTTACTTGGTGTAAGTGGGTGTCTGTGTTACCGAGTATCAGTGTATGTCTTTGAGACTTTGTGTCAGTGTATGTCTTTCTTACTGGGTGTCAGTGTGTGCCTTTGTGACTTGGTGTCAGTGTATGTCTTTGTTACTTGGTGTAAGTGTGTGTCTGTGTTACTGGGTATCAGTGTATGTCTTTGTTACTTGGTGTCAGTGTATGTCTGTGTTACTTGGTGTAAGTGTGTGTCTGTGTTACGTGGTGTCAGTGCATGTCTTTGTTACTTGGTGTCAGTGTATGTCTTTGTTTCTTGGTGGAATTGAGTGTTTGTGTTACTTGGTGTAAGTGTGTGTCTGTGTCTCTTGGTATCAGTGTATGTCTTTGTTACTTGGTGTAAGTGTGTGTCTGTGTTACTGGTTATCAGTGTATGTCTTTGTTACATATTGTAAGTGTGTGTCTGTGTTACTGGGTAACAGTGTATGTCTTTGTTACTTGGTGTCAGTGTACGTCTGTGTTACTTGGTGTAAGTGTGTGTCTTTGTTACTTGGTGTAATTGTATGTCTTTGTGACTTGGTGTCAGTGTATGTCTTTGTTTCTTGGTGTAATTGAGTGTTAGTGTTACTTGGTGTAAGTGTGTGTCTGTGTCTCTTGGTATCAGTGTATGTCTTTGTTACTTGGTGTAAGTGTGTGTCTGTGTTACGGCGTAACAGTGTATGTCTTTGTTACTTGGTGTCAGTGTATGTCTGTGTTATTTGGTGTAAGTGTGTGTCTTTGTTACTTGGTGTAATTGTATGTCTTTGTTACTTGGTGTAATTGTATGTCTTTGTTACTTGGTGTCAGTGTATGTCTGTGTTACTTGGTGTAAGTGTATGTCTTTGTTACTTGGTGTCAGTGTATGTCTTTGTTACTTGGTGCAAGTGTAAGTCTTTGTTACTTGGTGTCAGTGTTTGTCTTTGTTACTTTGTGGAAGTGTGTGTCTGTGTTACTGGGTATCAGTGTGTGTCTTTGTGACTTGCTGTCAGTGTATGTCTTTGTTACAGGGTTTCAGTGTGTGTCTGTGTTACTTGGTGTCAGTACTTAGTTTAGTTTAGAGATACAGCACTGAAACAGGCCCTTCGGCCCACCGAGTCTGTGCCGACCATCAACCACCCATTTATACTAATCCGACACTAATCCCGTACTCCTATCACAACCCCACCTGTCCCTATATATTTCCCTACCACCTACCTATACAAGGGTCAATTTATAATGGCCAATTAACCTATCAACCTGCAAGTCTTTGGCATGTGGGAAGAAACCGGAGCACCAGGAGGAAACTCACGCAGACACAGGGAGAACTTACAAACTCCGCACAGGCAGTACCCAGAATCGAGCCCGGGTCACTGCAGCTGTGAGGATGCTAACCACTGTGCCAATGTGCCGCCCAGTGTGTGTCTGTGCTACTGGGTATCAGTGTATGTCTTTGTTACTTGGTGTCAGTGTATGTCTGTGTTACTTGGTGTAAGTGTGTGTCTGTGTTACTGGGTAACAGTGTATGTCTTTGTTACTTGGTGTCAGTGTATGTCTGTGTTACTTGGTGTAAGTGTATGTCTTTGTTACTTGGTGTCAGTGTATGTCTTTGTGACGTGGTGTCATTGTCTGTCTTTGTTACTGGGTGTCAGTGTCTGTCTTCGTTACTTGGTGTCAGTGTTTGTCTTTGTTAGTGAGTGTAAGTGTGTGTCTGTGTCACTTGGTATCAGTGTATGTCTTTGCTACTTGGTGTAAGTGTGTGTCTGTGTTACTGGGTATCAGTGTATGTCTTTGTTACTTGGTGTACGTGTGTGTCTGTGTTACTGGGTATCAGTGTATGTCTTTGTTACTTGGTGTCAGTGTATGTCTTTGTTACGTGGTGTAAGTGGATGTCTTTGTTACTTTGTGTCAGTGTGTGTCTGTGTTACTTGGTGTAAGTGTGTGTCTTTGTTACTTTGTGTCCGTGTGTGTCTTTGTTACTGGGTGTCAGTGTAAGTCTTTGTTACTGGGTGTCAGTGTATGTCCTTGTTACTTGGTGTAAGTGTGCGTCTGTGTTACTGGGTATCAGTGTCTATCTTTGTTACTTGGTGTAAGTGTGTGTCTGTGTTACTAGGTATCAGTGTATGTCTTTGTTACTTGGTGTCAGTGTATGTCTGTGTTACTTGGTGTAAGTGTGTGTCTGTGTTACTGGGTATCAGTGTATGTCTTTGTGGCTTGGTGTCAGTGTATGTCTTTGTTACTGTGTGCCAGTGTGTGTCTTTGTGACTTGGTGTCAGTGTATGTCTTTGTTACTTGGTGTAAATGTGTGTCTGTGCTACCGGGTATCAGTGTATGTCTTTGTTACTTGGTGTCATTGTATGTCTGCGTTACTTGGTGTAAGTGTGTGTCTTTGTTCCTTGGTGTAAGTGTATGTCTTTGTTACTTGGTGTCAGTGTGTGTCTGTTTTACTGGGTATCAGTGTCTGTCTTTGTTACTTGGTGTCAGTGTATGTCTTTGTTACTTGGTGCAAGTGCATGTCTTTGTTACTTGGTGTCAGTGTATGTCGTTGTTACTTGTTGTAAGTTAGTGTCTGTGTTACTGGTTATCAGTGTATGTCTTTGTGACTCGGTGTCAGTGTATGTCTTTGTTACTGGGTGTCAGTGTTTGTCTTTGTTACTTGGTGACAGTGTGTGTCTGTGTGTCAGTGTCTGTCTTTGTTACTGTGTATCAGTGTTTCTCTATGTTACTGGGTGTCAGTGTGTGTTTGTTTGTGTTACTGGGTGTCAGTATTTAGTTTAGTGATACAGCACTGAAACAGGCCCTTCGGCCAACCGAGTCTGTGCCGGCCATCAACCACCCATTTATACTAATCCTACACTAATCCCGTATTCCTATCACATCCCCACCTGTCCCTATATATTTTCCTACCACCTACCTATACTAGGGTCAATTTATAATGGCCAATTCACCTATCAACCTGCAAGTCTTTGGCATGTGGGAAGAAACCGGAGCACCCGGAGGAAACACACGCAGACACAGGGAGAACTCCGCACAGGCAGTACCCAGAATCGAGCCCGGGTCCCTGGAGCTGTGAGGCTGCTAACCACTGTGCCAATGTGCCGCCCAGTGTGTGTCTGTGCTACTGGGTATCAGTGTATGTCTTTGTTACTTGGTGTCAGTGTATGTCTGTGTTACTTGGTGTAAGTGTGTGTCTGTGTTTCTTGGTATCAGTGAATGTCTTTGTTACTTGGTGTAAGTGTGTGTCTGTGTTACTGGGTAACAGTGTATGTCTTTGTTACTTGGTGTCAGTGTATGTCTGTGTTACTTGGTGTAAGTGTGTGTCTTTGTTACTTGGTGTAATTGTATGTCTTTGTTACTTGGTGTCAGTGTATGTCCGTGTTACTTGGTGTAAGTGTATGTCTTTGTTACTTGGTGTCAGTGTATGTCTTTGTTACTTGGTGTAAGTGTATGTCTTTGTTACTTGGTGTCAGTGTTTGTCTTTGTTACTTTGTGGAAGTGTGTGTCTGTGTTACTGGGTATCAGTGTGTGTCTTTGTGACTTGCTGTCAGTGTATGTCTTTGTTACTGGGTTTCAGTGTGTGTCTGTGTTACTTGGTGTCAGTACTTAGTTTAGTTTAGAGTTACAGCACTGAAACAGGCCCTTCGGCCCACCGAGTCTGTGCCGACCATCAACCACCCATTTATACTAATCCCACACTAATCCCGTACTCCTATCACAACCCCACCTGTCCCTATATATTTCCCTACCACCTACCTATACAAGGGTCAATTTATAATGGCCAATTAACCTATCAACCTGCAAGTCTTTGGCATGTGGGAAGAAACCGGAGCACCAGGAGAAAACTCACGCAGACACAGGGAGAACTTACAAACTCCGCACAGGCAGTACCCAGAATCGAGCCCGGGTCACTGCAGCAGTGAGGATGCTAACCACTGTGCCAATGTGCCGCCCAGTGTGTGTCTGTGCTACTGGTTATCAGTGTCTGTCTTTGTTACTTGGTGTCAGTGTATGTCTGTGTTACTAGGTGTAAGTGTGTGTCTGTGTTATTGGGTAACAGTGTATGTCTTTGTTACTTGGTGTCAGTGTATGTCTGTGTTACTTGGTGTAAGTGTATGTCTTTGTTACTTGGTGTCAGTGTATGTCTTTGTGACGTGGTGTCATTGTCTGTCTTTGTTACTTGGTGTCAGTGTTTGTCTTTGTTAGTGACTGTCAGTGTCTGTCTTTGTGACTTGGTGTCAGTGTATGTCTTTGTTACTTGGTGTAAGGGAGTGTTTGTGATACTTGGTGTAAGTGTGTGTCTGTGTCACTTGGTATCAGTGTACGTCTTTGCTACTTGGTGTAAGTGTGTGTCTGTGTTACTGGGTATCAGTGTATGTCTTTGTTACTTGGTGTACGTGTGTGTCTGTGTTACTGGGTATCAGTGTATGTCTTTGTTACTTGGTGTCAGTGTATGTCTTTGTTACGTGGTGTAAGTGTATGTCTTTGTTACTTTGTGTCAGTGTGTGTCTGTGTTACTTGCTGTAAGTGTGTGTCTTTGTTACTTGGTGTCCGTGTGTGTCTTTGTTACTGGGTGTCAGTGTAAGTCTTTGTTACTGGGTGTCAGTGTATGTCTTTGTTACTTGGTGTAAGTGTTTGTCTGTGTTACTGGGTATCAGTGTCTGTCTTTGTTACTTGGTGTAAGTGTGTGTCTGTGTTACTGGGTATCAGTGTATGTCTTTGTGGCTTGGTGTCCGTGTATGTCTTTGTTACTGGGTGTCAGTGTGTGTCTTTGTGACTTGGTGTCAGTGTATGTCTTTGTTACTTGGTGTAAATGTGTGTCTGTGTTACCGGGTATCAGTGTATGCCTTTGTTACTTTGTGTCATTGTATGTCTGTGTAACTTGGTGTAAGTGTGTGTCTTTGTTATTTGGTGTAAATGTATGCCTTTGTTTCTTGGTGTCAGTGTATGTCTTTGTTACTTGTTGTCAGTGTGTGTCTGTTTTACTGGGTATCAGTGTCTGTCTTTGTTACTTTGTGTCAGTGTATGTCTTTGTTACTTGGTGTAAGTGCATGTCTTTGTTACTTGGTGTCAGTGTATGTCGTTGTTACTTGTTGTAAGTGTGTGTCTGTGTTACTGGTTATCAGTGTATGTCTTTGTGACTCGGTGTCAGTGTATGTCTTTGTTACTGGGTGTCATTGTTTGTCTTTGTTACTTGGTGACAGTGTGTGTCTGTGTGTCAGTGTCTGTCTTTGTTACTGTGTATCAGTGTTTCTCTATGTTACTGGGTGTCAGTGTGTGTTTGTTTGTGTTACTGGGTGTCAGTATTTAGTTTAGTGATACAGCACTGAAACAGGCCCTTCGGCCAACCGAGTCTGTGCCGGCCATCAACCACCCATTTATACTAATCCTACACTAATCCCGTATTCCTATCACATCCCCACATGTCCCTATATATTTCCCTACCACCTACCTATACTAGGGTCAATTTATAATGGCCAATTCACCTATCAACCTGCAAGTCTTTGGCATGTGGGAAGAAACCGGAGCACCCGGAGGAAACTTACGCAGACACAGGGAGAACTTGGAAACTCCGCACAGGCAGTACCCAGAATCGAGCCCGGATCCCTGGAGCTGTGAGGCTGCTAACCACTGTGCCAATGTGCCGCCCAGTGTGTGTCTGTGCTACTGGGTATCAGTGTATGTCTTTGTTACTTGGTGTCAGTGTATGTCTGTGTTACTTGGTGTAAGTGTGTGTCTGTGTTTCTTGGTATCAGTGAATGTCTTTGTTACTTGGTGTAAGTGTGTGTCTGTGTTACTGGGTAACAGTGTATGTCTTTGTTACTTGGTGTCAGTGTATGTCTGTGTTACTTGGTGTAAGTGTGTGTCTTTGTTACTTGGTGTAATTGTATGTCTTTGTTACTTGGTGTCAGTGTATGTCTGTGTTACTTGGTGTAAGTGTATGTCTTTGTTACTTGGTGTCAGTGTATGTCTTTGTTACTGGGTGTCAGTGTCTGTCTTTGTGACTTGGTGTCAGTGTATGTCTTTGTTACTTGGTGTCAGTGTATGTCTTTGTTACTTGGTGTAATTGTGTGTCTGTTACTGGGTATCAGTGTATATCTTTGTTACTTGGTGTAAGTGTGTTTCTGTGTTACTGGGTATCAGTGCATGTCTTTGCTACATGGTGACAGTGTATGTCTGTGTTACCTGGTGTAAGTGTGTGTCTTTGTTACTTGGTGTAATTGTATGTCTTTGTTACTTGGTGTCAGTGTATGTCTGTGTTACTTGGTGTCAGTGTATGTCTTTGTTACTTGGTGTAAGTGTGTGTCTGTGTTACTTGGTGTAAGGGTGTGTCTGTGTTACTTGGTATCAGTGTATGTCTTTGTTACCTGGTGTAAGTGTGTGTCTGTGTTACTGGGTAACAGTGTATGTCTTTGTGACTTGCTGTCAGTGTATGTCTTTGTTACTTGGTTTCAGTGTGTGTCTGTGTTACTTGGTGTCAGTATTTTGTTTAGTTTAGAGATACAGCACTGAAACAGGCCCTTCGGCCCACCGAGTCTGTGCCGACCATCAACCACCCATTTATACTAATCCTACACTAATCCCGTACACCTATCACAACCCCACCTGTCCCTATATATTTCCCTACCACCTACCTATACTAGGGTCAATTTATAATGGCCAATTAACCTATCAAACTGCAAGTCTTTGGCATGTGGGAAGAAACCGGAGCACCGGGAGGAAACCCACGCAGACACAGGGAGAACATGCAAACTCCGCACAGGCAGTACCCAGAATCGAACCCGTGTCCCTGGAGCTGTGAGGCTGCTAACCACTGTGCCAATGTGCCGCCCAGTGTGTGTCTGTGCTACTGGGTATCAGTGTATGTCTTTTTTACTTGGTGTCAGTGTATGTCTGTGTTACTTGGTGTAAGTGTGTGTCTGTGTTTCTTGGTATCAGTGAATGTCTTTGTTACTTGGTGTAAGTGTGTGTCTGTGTTACTGGGTAACAGTGTATGTCTTTGTTACTTGGTGTCAGTGTATGTCTGTGTTACTTGGTGTAAGTGTGTGTCTTTGTTACTTGGTGTAATTGTATGTCTTTGTTACTTGGTGTCAGTGTATGTCTGTGTTACTTGGTGTAAGTGTATGTCTTTGTTACTTGGTGTCAGTGTATGTCTTTGTTACTGGGTGTCAGTGGCTGTCTTTGTGACTTGGTGTCAGTGTATGTCTTTGTTACTTGGTGTCAGTGTATGTCTTTGTTACTTGGTGTCATTGTGTGTCTGTTACTGGGTATCAGTGTATATCTTTGTTACTTGGTGTAAGTGTGTTTCTGTGTTACTGGGTATCAGTGCATGTCTTTGCTACATGGTGACAGTGTATGTCTGTGTTATCTGGTGTAAGTGTGTGTCTTTGTTACTTGGTGTAATTGTATGTCTTTGTTACTTGGTGTCAGTGTATGTCTGTGTTACTTGGTGTCAGTGTATGTCTTTGTTACTTGGTGTAAGTGTGTGTCTGTGTTACTTGGTGTAAGGGTGTGTCTGTGTTACTTGGTATCAGTGTATGTCTTTGTTACCTGGTGTAAGTGTGTGTCTGTGTTACTGGGTAACAGTCTATGTCTTTGTGACTTGCTGTCAGTGTATGTCTTTGTTACTGGGTTTCAGTGTGTGTCTGTGTTACTTGGTGTCAGTATTTTGTTTAGTTTAGAGATACAGCACTGAAACAGGCCCTTCGGCCCACCGAGTCTGTGCCGACCATCAACCACCCATTTATACTAATCCTACACTAATCACGTACACCTATCACAACCCCACCTGTCCCTATATATTTCCCTACCACCTACCTATACTAGGGTCAATTTATAATGGCCAATTAACCTATCAACCTGCAGGTCTTTGGCATGTGGGAAGAAACCGGAGCACCAGGAGGAAACTCACGCAGACACAGGGAGAACTGACAAACTCCGCACAGGCAGTACCCAGAATCGAGCCCGGGTCACTGCAGCTGTGAGGATGCTAACCACTGTGCCAATGTGCCGCCCAGTGTGTGTCTGTGCTACTGGGTATCAGTGTATGTCTTTGTTACTTGGTGTCAGTGTATGTCTGTGTTACTTGGTGTAAGTGTGTGTCTGTGTAACTGGGTAACAGTGTATGTCTTTGTTACTTGGTGTCAGTGTATGTCTGTGTTACTTGGTGTAAGTGTATGTCTTTGTTACTTGGTGTCAGTGTATGTCTTTGTGACGTGGTATCATTGTCTGACTTTGTTACTGGGTGTCAGTGTCTGTCTTCGTTACTTGGTGTCAGTGTTTGTCTTTGTTACTTGGTGTCAGTGTATGTCTGTGTTAATTGGTGTAAGTGTATGTCTTTGTTACTTGGTGTCAGTGTATGTCTTTGTGACGTGGTGTAAGGGAGTGTTTGTGATACTTGGTGTAAGTGTGTGTCTGTGTCACTTGGTATCAGTGTATGTCTTTGTTACTTGGTGTAAGTGTGTGTCTGTGTTACTGGGTGTCAGTGTGTTTCTGTGTTACTTGGTGTAAGTGTGTGTCTTTGTTACTTGGTGTCCGTGTGTGTCTTTGTTATTGGGTGTCAGTGTAAGTCTTTGTTACTGGGTGTCAGTTTATGCCTTTGTTACTTGGTATAAGTGTGTGTCTGTGTTACTGGGTGTCAGTGTGTGTCTGTGTTACTTGGTGTAAGTGTGTGTCTTTGTTACTTGGTGTCCGTGTGTGTCTTTGTTATTGGGTGTCAGTGTAAGTCTTTGTTACTGGGTGTCAGTGTATGTCTTTGTTACTTGGTGTGAGTGTGTGTCTGTGTTACTGGGTGTCTGTGTCTGTCTTTGTTACTTGGTGTAAGTGTGTGTCTGTGTTACTAGGTATCAGTGTATGTCTTTGTTACTTGGTGTCAGTGTATGTCTGTGTTACTTGGTGTAAGGGTATGTCTGTGATACTTGGTGTCAGTGTGTGTCTTTGTTACTTGGTGTAAGTGTGTGTCTTTGTTACTTGGTGTAAGTGTGTGTCTGTGTTACTTGGTATCAGTGTATGTCTTTGTTACTTATTGTAAGTGTGTGTCTGTGTTACTGGGTAACAGTGCATGTCTTTGCTACATGGTGACAGTGTATGTCTGTGTTACTTGGTTTAAGTGTGTGTCTTTGTTACTTGGTGCAATTGTATGTCTTTGTTACTTGGTGTAAGTGTATGTCTGTGATACGTGGTGTCAGTGTATGTCTTTGTGACGGGGTGTCATTGTCTGTCTTCGTTACTTGGTGTCAGTGTTTGTCTTTGTTACTGGGTGTGAGTGTCTGTCTTTGTGACTTTGTGTCAGTGTATGTCTTTGTTACTTGGTGTCAGTGTATGTCTTTGTTACTTGGTGTAAGTGTGTGTCTGTGTTACTGGGTATCAGTGTATATCTTTGTTACTTGGTGTAAGTGTGTGTCTGTGTTACTGGGTATCAGTGCATTTCTTTGCTACATGGTGACAGTGTATGTCTCTGTTACTTGGTGTAAGTGTATGTCTGTGATACGTGGTGTCAGTGTTTGTCTTTGTTACTTGGTGTAAGTGTGCGTCTTTGTTACTTGGTGTAAGTGTGTGTCTGTGTTACTTGGTATCAGTGTATGTCTTTGTTACTTATTGTAAGTGTGTGTCTGTGTTACTGGGTAACAGTGTATGTCTTTGTTACTTGGTGTCAGTGTATGTCTGTGTTACTTGGTGTAAGTGTGTGTCATTGTTACTTGGTGTAATTGTATGTCTTTGTTACTTGGTGTCAGTGTATGTCTTTGTTACTTGGTGTAATTGAGTGTTTGTGTTACTTGGTGTAAGTGTGTGTCTGTGTCTCTTGGTATCCGTGTATGTCTTTGTTACTTGGTGTAAGTGTGTGTCTGTGTTACTGGGTAACAGTGTATGTCTTTGTTACTTGGTGTCAGTGTATGTCTGTGTTATTTGGTGAAAGTGTGTGTCTTTGTTACTTGGTGTAATTGTATGTCTTTGTTACTTGGTGTAATTGTATGTCTTTGTTACTTGGTGTCAGTGCATGTCTGTGTTACTTGGTGTTAGTGTATGTCTTTGTTACTTGGTGTCAGTGTATGTCTGTGTTACTTGGTGTAAGGGTGTGTCTGTGTTACTGGGTAACAGTGTATGTCTTTGTTACTTGGTGTCAGTGTATGTCTTTGTTACTTGGTGTAAGTGTATGTCTTTGTTACTTGGTGTCAGTGTTTGTCTTTGTTACTTTGTGGAAGTGTGTGTCTGTGTTACTGGGTATCAGTATATGTCTTTGTGACTTGCTGTCAGTGTATGTCTTTGTTACTGGGTTTCAGTGTGTGTCTGTGTTACTTGGTGTCAGTATTTAGTTTAGAGATACAGCACTGAAACAGGCCCTTCGGCCCACCGAGACTGTGCCGACCATCAACCACCCATTTATACTAATCCTACACTAATCCCGTACTCCTATCACAACCCCATCTGTCCCTATATATTTCCCTACCACCTACCTATGCTAGGGTCAATTTATAATGGCCAATTAACCTATCAACCTGCAAGTCTTTGGCATGTGGGAAGAAATCGGAGCACCAGGAGGAAACTCACGCAGACACAGGGAGAACTGACAAACTCCGCACAGGCAGTACCCAGAATCGAGCCCGGGTCACTGCAGCTGTGAGGATGCTAACCACTGTGCCAATGTGCCGTCCAGTGTGTGTCTGTGCTACTGGGTATCAGTGTATGTCTTTGTTACTTGGTGTCAGTGGATGTCTGTGTTACTTGGTGTAAGTGTGTGTCTGTGTAAGTGGGTAACAGTGTATGTCTTTGTTACTTGGTGTCAGTGTATGTCTGTGTTACTTGGTGTAAGTGTATGTCTTTGTTACTTGGTGTCAGTGTATGTTTTTGTGACGGGGTGTCATTGTCTGTCTTTGTTACTGGGTGTCAGTGTCTGTTTTCGTTACTTGGTGTCAGTGTTTGTCTTTGTTACTTGGTGTCAGTGTATGTCTGTGTTACTTGGTGTAAGTGTATGTCTTTGTTACTTGGTGTCAGTGTCTGTCTTTGTGACGTGGTGTCATTGTCTGTCTTTGTTACTGGGTGTCAGTGTCTGTCTTCGTTACTTGGTGTCAGTGTATGTCTTTGTTACTTGGTGTAAGGGAGTGTTTGTTATACTTGGTGTAAGTGTGTGTCTGTGTCAGTTGGTATCAGTGTATGTCTTTGTTACTTGGTGTAAGTGTGTGTCTGTGTTACTGGGTATCAGTGTATGTCTTTGTTACTTGGTGTACGTGTGTGTCTGTGTTACTGCGTATCAGTGTATGTCTTTGTTACTTGGTGTCAGTGTATGTCTTTGTTACGTGGTGTAAGTGTATGTCTTTGTTACCTGGTGTCAGTTTATGCCTTTGTTACTTGGTATAAGAGTGTGTCTGTGTTACTGGGTGTCATTGTGTGTCTGTGTTACTTGGTGTAAGTCTGTGTCTTTGTTACTTGGTGTCCATGTGTGTCCTTGTTACTGGGTGTCAGTGTATGTCTTTGTTACTTGGTGTGAGTGTGTGTCTGTGTTACTGGGTATCTGTGTCTGTCTTTGTTACTTGGTGTAAGTGTGTGACTGTGTTACTAGGTATCAGTGTATGTCTTTGTTACTTGGTGTCAGTGTATGTCTGTGTTACTTGGTGTAAGTGTGTGTCTGTGTTACTGGGTATCAGTGTATGTCTTTGTGACTTGGTGTCAGTGTATGTCTTTGTTACTGGGTGTCAGTGTGTGTCTTTGTGACTTGGTGTCAGTGTATGTCTTTGTTACTTGGTGTAAATGTGTGTCTGTGTTACCGGGTATCAGTGTATGTCTTTGTTACTTGGTGTCAGTGTATGTCTGTGTTACTTGGTGCAAGTGTGTGTCTTTGTTACTTGGTGTAAGTGTATGCCTTTCTTTCTTGGTGTCAGTGTATGTATTTGTTACTTGGTGTCAGTGTGTGTCTGTTTTACTGGGTATCAGTGTCTGTCTTTGTTACTTGGTGTCAGTGTATGTCTTTGTTACTTGGTGTAAGTGTATGTCTTTGTTACTTGGTGTCAGTGTATGTCGTTGTTACTTGTTGTAAGTGTGTGTCTGTGTTACTGCTTGTCAGTGGATGTCTTTGTGACTCGGTGTCAGTGTATGTCTTTGTTACTGGGTGTCAGTGTATGTCTTTGTTACTTGTTGACAGTGTGTGTCTGTGTGTCAGTGTCTGTCTTTGTTACTGTGTATCAGTGTTTCTCTATGTTACTGGGTGTCAGTGTGTATTTGTTTGTGTTACTGGGTGTCAGTATTTAGTTTAGTGATACAGCACTGAAACAGGCCCTTCGGCCAACCGAGTCTGTGCCGGCCATCAACCACCCATTTATACTAATCCTACACTAATCCCGTATTCCTATCACATCCCCACCTGTCCCTATATATTTCCCTACCACCTACCTATACTAGGGTCAATTTATAATGGCCAATTAACCTATCAACCTGCAAGTCTTTGGCATGTGGGAAGAAACCGGAGCACCCGGAGGAAACTCACGCAGACACAGGGAGAACTTGCAAACTCCGCACAGGCAGTACCCAGAATCGAGCCCGGGTCCCTGGAGCTGTGAGGCTGCTAACCACTGTGCCAATGTGCCGCCCAGTGTGTGTCTGTGCTACTGGGTATCAGTGTATGTCTTTGTTACTTGGTGTCAGTGTATGGCTGTGTTACTTGGTGTAAGTGTGTGTCTGTGTTACTTGGTATCAGTGTATGTCTTTGTTACTTGGTGTAAGTGTGTGTCTGTGTTACTGGGTAACAGTGTATGTCTTTGTTACTTGGTGTCAGTGTATGTCTGTGTTACTTGGTGTAAGTGTGAGTCTTTGTTACTTGGTGTAATTGTATGTCTTTGTTACTTGGTGTCAGTGTATGTCTGTGTTACTTGGTGTAAGTGTATGTCTTTGTTACTTGGTGTCAGTGTATGTCTTTGTTACTGGGTGTCAGTGTCTGTCTTTGTGACTTGGTGTCAGTGTGTGTCTTTGTTACTTGGTGTCAGTGTATGTCTTTGTTACTTGGTGTAATTGTGTGTCTGTGTTACTGGGTATCAGTGTATATCTTTGTTACTTGGTGCAAGTGTGTGTCTTTGTTACTGGGTATCAGTGCATGTCTTTGCTACATGGTGACAGTGTATGTCTGTGTTACTTGGTGTAAGTGTGTGTCTTTGTTACTTGGTGTAATTGTATGTCTTTGTTACTTGGTGTCAGTGTATGTCTGTGTTACTTGGTGGCAGTGTATGTCTTTGTTACTTGGTGTAAGTGTGTGTCTGTGTTACTTGGTGTAAGGGTGTGTCTGTGTTACTTTGTATAAGTGTATGTCTTTGTTACCTGGTGTAAGTGTGTGTCTGTGTTACTGGGTAACAGTGTATGTCTTTGTTACTTGGTGACAGTGTATGTCTGTGTTACTTGGTTAAGTTTGTGTCTTTGTTACTTGGTGTTATTGTATGTCTTTGTTACTTGGTGTCAGTGTATGTCTTTGTTACTTGGTGTAAGAGAGTGTTTGTGTTACTTGGTGCAAGTGTGTGTCTTTGTCACTTGGTATCAGTGTATGTCTTTGTTACTTGGTGTAAGTGTATGTCTGTGTTACTGGGTAACAGTGTATGTCTTTGTTACTTGGTGTCTGTGTATGTCTGTGTTATTTGGTGTAAGTGTGTGTCTTTGTTACTTGGTGTAATTGTATGTCTTTGTTACTTGGTGTCAGTGTATGTCTGTGTGACTTGGTGTCAGTGTATGTCTTTGTTACTTGGTGTCAGTGTATGTCTTTGTCACTTGGTGTAAGTGTGTGTCTGTGTTACTGGGTATCAGTGTATGTCTTTGTTACTTGGTGTCAGTGTATGTCTTTGTGAATTGGTGTCAGTGTATGTCTTTGTTACTGGGTGTCAGTGTATGTCTTTGTGACTTGGTGTCAGTGTATGTCTTTGTTACTGGGTGTCTGTTTATGTCTTTGTTCTGTGGTGTCAGTGTATGTCTTTGTTACTTGGTGTCAGTGTATGTCTGTGTTACCTGGTGTAAGTGTGTCTCTTTGTTTCTTGGTGTAAGTGTGTTTCTGTGTTACTGGGTATCAGTGTATGTCTTTGTTACTTGGGGTCAGTGTATGTCTTTGTTGCTTGGTGTAAGTGTGTGTCTGTGTTACAGGGTGTCAGTGTATGTCTTTGTTACTTGTTGTCAGTGTATGTCTGTGTTGCTTCGTGTAAGTGTGTGTCTTTGTTACTTGGTGTAAGTGTATGTCTTTGTTACTTGGTGTCAGAGCATGTCTGTGTTACTTGGTGTAAGTGTATGTCTTTGTTACTTGGTGTCAGTGTTTGCCTTTGTTACTTTGTGGAAGTGTGTTTCTGTGTTACTGGGTATCAGTGTATGTCTTTGTGACTTGGTGTCAGTGTATGTCTTTGTTCCTGGGTGTCAGTGTATGTCTTTGTTACTTGGTGACAGTGTGTGTCTGTGTATGTCTTTGTTACTGTGTGTCAGTGTTTCGCTATGTTACTGAGTGTCAGTGTGTGTTTGTTTGTGTTGCTGGCTGTCAGTGTGTGTCTGTGTTACTTTGTATTTGTGTATGTCTTTTTTTCTTGGTGTCAGTGGATGTCTTCGTTACTTGGTGTCAGAGTTTGTCTTTGTTACTTGGTGTAAGTGTGTGTCTGTGTTACTGGGTATCAGTGTATGTCCTTGTGACTTGGTGTCAGTGTATGTCTTTGTTACTGGGTGTCAGTGTATGTCTTTGTTACTTGGTGTAAGTGTGTGTCTGTGTTACTGGGTATCAGTGTATGTCTTTGTTTCTTGGTGTCATTGTATGTCTTTGTTACTTGGTGTCAGTGTATGTCTGTGTTACTGGGTATCAGTGCATGTCTTTGTTACATGGTGTCAGTGTATCTCTGTGTTACTTGGTGTAAGTGTGAGTCTTTGTTACTTGCTGTAATTGTCTGTTTTTGTTACTTGGTGTCAGTGTATGTCTGTGTTACTTGGTGTATGTGTGTGTCTTTGTTAATTGGTGTAAGTGTATGTCTTTGTTACTTGGTGTCAGTGTATTTCTGTGTTACTTGGTGTAAGTGTATGTCTCTGTTACTTGGTGTCAGTGTTTGTCTTTGTTACTTGGTGGAAGTGTGTGTCTTTGTGACTTGGTGTCAGTGTATGTCTTTGTTAGTTGGTGTAATTGTATGTCTTTGTTACTTGGTGTCAGTGTATGTCTTTGTTACTTGGTGTAAGTGTGTGTTTGTGTTACTTGGTGTAAGTGTATGTCTTTGTTACTTGGTGTAAGTGTGTGTCTGTGTTACTGGGTATCAGTGTTTGTCTTTGTTACTTGGTGTAAGTGTGTGTCTGCGTTACTTGGTCACAGTGTGTGTCTTTGTTACTTGGTGTAAGTGTGTGTTTGTGTTACTTGGTTTAAGTGTATGTCTTTGTTAATTGGTGTCAGTGTTTGACTTTGTTACTTGGTGGAAGTGCGTGTCTGTGTTACTGGGTATCAGTGTGTGTCTGTGTTACTTGGTGTAAGTTTGTGTCTTTGTTGCTTGGTGTAATTGCATGTCTTTGTTACTTGGTGTCAGTGTATTTCTTTGTTACTTGGTGTAAGTGTGTGTTTGTGTTACTTGGTGTAAGTGTATGTCTTTGTTACTTGGTGAAAGTGTGTGTCTGTGTTACTGGGTATCAGTGTCTGTCTTTGTTATTTGGTGTAAGTGTGTGTCTGTGTTCCTGGGTATCAGTGTATGTCTTTATTACTTGTTGTAAGTGTATGTCTGTGTTACTTGGTGTATGTGTGCGTCTGTGTTACTGGGTATCAGTGTATGTCTTTGTGACTTGGAGTCAGTGTATGTCTTTGTTATTGGGTGTCAGTGTGTGTCTTTGTGACTTGGTGTCAGTGAATGTCTTTGTTACTTGGTGTAAGTGTGTGTCTGTGTTAATGGGTATCAGTGTATGTCTTTGTTACTTGGTGTCAGTGTATGTCAAATTATTTGGTGTAGGTATATGTCTTTGTTACTTGGTGTATTTGTCTGTCTTTGTTACTTGGTGTCAGTGTATGTGTGCGTTACATTGTGTAAGTGTGTGTCCTTGTTACTTGCTGTAAGTGTATGCCTTTGTTACTTGGTGTCAGTGTATGTCTGTGTTGCTGGGTATCAGTGTATGTCTATGTGACTTGGTATCAGTGTATGTCTTTGTGACTTGGTGTCAGTGTATGTCTTTGTTACTGGGTGTCAGTGTGTGTCTGTGTTACTTGGTGTCAGTGTATGTCTTTGTTACTGTGTATCAGTGTTTCTCTGTGTTACTGGGTGTCAGTGTGTGTTGGTTTGTTTTACTGGGTGTCAGTGTCTGCCTGTGCAACTGGGTATCAGTGTATGTCTGTGTTACTTTGTGTCAGTGTGTGTCTGTGTTACTGGGTGTCAGTGTGTTTGTTTGTGTTACTGGGTGTCAGTGTGTGTCTGTGTTACTTGGTGTAAGTGTGTGTCTTTGTTACTTGGTGTCCGTGTGTGTCTGTGTTACTGGGTGTCAGTGTATGTCTTTGTTACTGGGTGTCAGTGTATGTCTTTGTTACTTGGTGTGTGTGTGTCTGTGTTACTGGGTGTCAGTGTATGTCTTTGTTACTGTGTATCAGTTTGTGTCTTTGACACTAGGTGTCAGTATTTAGTTTTGTTTAGAGATACAGCACTGAAACAGGCCCTTCGGCCCACCGAGTCTGTGCCGACCATCAGCCACCCATTTATACTATTCCTACACTAATCCCGTATTCCTATCAACAACTTTGCTTCCAATTTCCACCCTTCTCTCACCTTTACATGGTCCATCTCTGACACTACCCTTCCCTTCCTCCACTTCTCTGTCTCCATCTCTGGGGATAGGTTGTCTACCTCTTTTTTTTCCTCTTTTGGGCCTCCTTATCTCGAGAGACAATGGATACGCGCCTGGAGGTGGTCAGTGGTTTGTGAAGCAGCGCCTGGAGTGGCTATAAAGGCCAATTCTGGAGTAACAGGCTCTTCCACAGGTGCTGCAGAGAAATTTGTTTGTTGGGGCTGTTGCACAGTTGGCTCTCCCCTTGCGCCTCTGTCTTTTTTCCTGCCAACTACTAAGTCTCTTCGACTCGCCACAATTTAGCCCTGTCTTTATGGCTGCCCGCCAGCTCTGGCGAATGCTGGCAACTGACTCCCACGACTTGTGATCAATGTCACACGATTTCATGTCGCGTTTGCAGACGTCTTTATAACGGAGACATGGACGGCCGGTGGGTCTGATACCAGTGGCGAGCTCGCTGTACAATGTGTCTTTGGGGATCCTGCCATCTTCCATGCGGCTCACATGGCCAAGCCATCTCAAGCGCCGCTGACTCAGTAGTGTGTATAAGCTGGGGATGTTGGCCGCTTCAAGGACTTCTGTGTTGGAGATATAGTCCTGCCACCTGATGCCAAGTATTCTCCGAAGGCAGCGAAGATGGAATGAATTGAGACGTCGCTCTTGGCTGGCATACGTTGTCCAGGCCTCGCTGCCGTAGACCAATATCCATTATAAGCCCACTGACTCCCACAGCTATCTCGACTACACTTCTTCACACCATACCTCCTGTAAGGACTCCATTCCATTCTCCCAGTTTCTCCGTCTCCGACGCATCTGCTCTGATGATGCTACCTTCCATGACGGTGCTTCTGATCTGACCTCCTTTTTCCTCAACCGAGGATTTCCCCCCACTGTGGCTGACAGGGCCCTCAACCGTGTCCGACCCATTCCCCGCACCTCTACGCTCACCCCTTCCCCTCCCTCCCAGAACCGTGACAGGGTTCCCCTTGTCCTCACTTTTCATCCCTCCAGCCTACATAGCCAAAGGATCATCCTCCGCCATCTTCGCCACCTCCAGCGTGATACCACTACCAGTCGCATCTTCCCCTCCCTTCCCCTGTCAGCATTCCGAAGGGATCGTTCCCTCCGCGACACCCTGGTCCACTCCTCCATTACCCCCACCACCTCGTCCCCGTCCCAGGGCACCTTCCCTTGCAATCGCAGGAGTTGTAATACCTGCCCATTTACCTCCTCTCTCCTCACTATCCCAGGCCCCAAACACTCCTTTCAGGTGAAGCAGCGATTTACTTGTACTTCTTTCAATGTAGTATACTGTATTCGCTGCTCACAGTGTGGTCTCCTCTACATTGGGGAGACCAAGCGCAGACTGGGTGACCGCTTTGCGGAACATCTCCGCTCAGTCCGCAAGCAGGACCCTGAGCTTCCGGTTGCTTGCCATTTCAACACTACCTCCTGCTCTCATGCTCACATCTCTGTCCTGGGATTGCTGCAGTGTTCCAGTGAACATCAACGCAAGCTCGAGGAACAGCATCTCATCTACCGATTAGGCACACTACAGCCTGCCGGACTGAACATTGAGTTCAATAATTTCAGAGCATGACAGCCCCCCACTTTACTTTCATTTTTAGTCATTTTTAGTTATTTTTTCTTCCTTTTTTTTGCATTCCTTTTTACATTTTTTACAATCTTTTTTTGCATTTATTTCATTTCATCTTAGTTTGTTCAGTTTGCTTACCCACTGTTTTTTTCAGGTTGTTCTTCTTCAGGTTTGCACTTGCTGATGTTCAATATTCAGTATATTCACACCTGATCTGTACTAATGCTTTGTCTTTCAACACAGCATTAACATATTGTTTGCCTTTGCTCCGTGACCTTTTGTTCAGTAATGTGGCCTGGTCCAATCTGCACCTTCTCCTTTGTTATCTGTTGCCCAACCCCCACCTCACTTGTTTATAATCTGTGACTTTTCTAATATTTGTCAGTTCCGAAGAAGGGTCACTGACCCGAAACGTTAACTCAGCTTCTCTTTCCACAGATGCTGCCAGACCTGCTGAGTGAATCCGGCATTTCTTGTTTTTGTTTCAGATTTCCAGCATCCGCAGTATTTTGCTTTTATATTCGAGATGACATTGCAACTGATCTTCTGGCTACGATGAGATAAGAATGGAAACAGGTGAGAGCAGTCACATAGCATGGGAATTGGGACTTGGATAAGGGCTGTTTCAGTACTGTGGCAGGGATGGAAAGATGGAGCAGTAGGAAAGAGGGCACGGATTTGAGGCACATGTTCAGATATATTTCCCGACCACCTACCTATACTAGGGGCAATTTATGATGGCCAATTAACCTATCAACCTGCAAGTCTTTGGCATGTGGGAGGAAACCGGAGCACCCGGAGGAAACCCACGCAGACACAGGGAGAACTTGCAAACTCCGCACAGGCAGTACCCAGAATCGAACCCGGGTCCCTGTAGCTGTGAGACTTCGGTGCTATCCACTGCGCCAATGTGCCCCCCCCCCCCACCCAGTGTGTGCCTGTGTTACTGGGTATCAGTGTATGTCTTTGTTACTTGGTGTCAGTGTATGTCTGTGTTACTTGGTGTCAGTGTGTTTGTTTGTGTTACTGGGTGTCAGTGTGTGTCTGTGTTACTTGGTGTAAGTGTGTGTCTTTGTTACTTGGTGTCCGTGTCTGTCTGTGTTACTGGGTGTCAGTGTATGTCTTTGTTACTGGGTGTCAGTGTGTGTCTTTGTTACTGGGTGTCAGTGTATGTCTTTGTTACTTGGTGTAAGTTTGTGTCTGTGTTACTGGGAGTCAGTGTATGCCTGTGTTACTTGGTGTAAGTCTGTGTCTTTGTTACTTGGTGTCCGTGTGTGTCTGTATTACTGGGTGTCAGTGTGTGTCTTTGTTACTGGGTGTCAGTGTATGTCTTTGTTACTTGGTGTAAGTGTGTGTCTGTGTTACTGGGTGTCAGTGTATTTCTTTGTTACTTGGTGTAAGCGTGTGTCTGTGTTGCTGGGTATCAGTGCATGTCTTTGTTACTTGGTGTAAGTGTGTGTCTGTGTTACTTGGTGTAAGTCTGAATCTTTGTTACTTGGTGTCCGTGTGTGTCTGTGTTACTGGGTGTCAGTGTATGTCTTTGTTACTTGGTGTAATTGTGTGTCTGTGTTACTGGGTGTCAGTGTATGTCTGTGTTACTTGGTGTATATGTGTGTCTGTGATACTGGGTATCAGTGTATGTCTTTGTGACTTGGTGTAAGTGTGTGTCTGTGTTACTGGGTGTCAGTGTATGTCTGTGTTACTTGGTGTATATGTGCGTCTGTTTTACGTGGTGTCAGTGTGTGTCTGTGTTACTTGGTGTCAGTGTATGTCTGTGTTACTTGGTGTCAGTGTATGTCTGTGTTACTTGGTGTCAGTGTGTGTCTGTGTTACTTGGTGTCCGTGTGTGTCTGTGTTACTGGGTGTCAGTGTATGTCTTTGTTACTGGGTGTCAGTGTGTGTCTTTGTTACTGGGTGTCAGTGTATGTCTTTGTTACTTGGTGTAAGTGTGTGTCTGTGTTACTGGAAGTCAGTGTATGCCTGTGTTACGTGGTGTAAGTGTGTGTCTGTGTTCCTGGGTATCAGTGTATGTCTTTGTGTCTTGGTGTCCGTGTATGTATTTGTTACTGGGTGTCAGTGTGTGTCTTTGTGACCTGGTGTCAGTGTATGTCTTTGTTGCTTGCTGTAAGTGTGTGTCTGTGTTACTGGGTGTCAGTGTCTGTCTGTGTTACTTGGTGTAAGTCTGTGTCTTTGTTACTTGGTGTCCGTGTGTATCTGTATTACTGGGTGACAGTTTGTGTCTTTGTTACTGGGTGTCAGTGTATGTCTTTGTTACTTGGTGTAAGTGTGTGTCTGTGTTACTGGGTGTCAGTGTATGTCTTTGTTACTTGGTGTAAGTGTGTGTCTGTGTTACTGGGTGTCAGTGTATGTCTGTGTTACTTGGTGTATATGTGTGTCTGTGATACTGGGTATCAGTGTATGTCTTTGTGACTTGGTGTAAGTGTGTGTCTGTGTTACTGGGTGTCAGTGTGTGTCTGTGTTACTTGGTGTATATGTGTGTCTGTGATACTGGGTATCAGTGTATGTCTTTGTGACTTGGTGTCAGTGTATGTCTTTGTTACTGTGTGTCAGTGTATGTCTTTGTTTCTTGGTGTCAGTGTATGTCTTTGTTACTGGGTGTCAGAGTGTGTCTGTGTTACTTGGTGTCAGTGTATGTCTTTGTTACTGTTTATCAGTGTTTCTCTGTGTAACTGGGTGTCAGTGTGTGTTTGTTTGTGTGACTGGGTGTCAGTGTGTATCTGTGACACTAGGTGTCAGTATTTAGTTTAGTTTAGAGATACAGCACTTTAACAGGCCCTTCGGCCCACCAAGTCTTTGCCGACCATCAACCACCCTTTATACTAGTCCTACACTTATCCCGTATTCCTATCACATCCCCACCTGTCCCTATATATTTCCCTACCACCTACCTATACTAGGGGCAATATATGATGGCCAATTAACCTATCAACCTGCAAGTCTTTGGCATGTGGGAGGAAACCGGAGCACCCGGAGGAAACCCACGCAGACACAGGGAGAACTTGCAAACTCCGCACAGGCAGTACCCAGAATCGAACCCGGGTCCCTGGAGCTGTGAGGCTGCGGTGCGAACCACTGCGCCAATGTGCCCCCCCCCCCCACCCCCAGTGTGTGCCTGTGTTACTGGGTATCAGTGTATGTCTTTGTTACTTGGTGTCAGTGTGTTTGTTTGTGTTACTGGGTGTCAGTGTGTGTCTGTGTTACTTGGTGTAAGTGTGTGTCTTTGTTACTTGGTGTCCGTGTGTGTCTGTGTTACTGGGTGTCAGTGTATGTCTTTGTTACTGGGTGTCAGTGTGTGTCTTTGTTACTGGGTGTCAGTGTATGTCTTTGTTACTTGGTGTAAGTGTGTGTCTGTGTTACTGGGAGTCAGTGTATGCATGTGTTACGTGGTGTAAGTGTGTGTCTGTGTTCCTGGGTATCAGTGTATGTCTTGGTGACTTGGTGTCCGTGTATGTCTTTGTTACTGGGT
Source organism: Heterodontus francisci (assembly GCF_036365525.1). Classification (NCBI taxonomy): domain Eukaryota; kingdom Metazoa; phylum Chordata; class Chondrichthyes; order Heterodontiformes; family Heterodontidae; genus Heterodontus; species Heterodontus francisci. The sequence continues at coordinate 463,343 of NW_027141295.1, read as the reverse complement.
GTCAGTGTGTGTCTTTGTGACTTGGTGTCAGTGTATGTCTTTGTTACTTGCTGTAAGTGTGTGTCTGTGTTACTGGGTGTCAGTGTCTGTCTGTGTTACTTGGTTTAAGTCTGTGTCTTTGTTACTTGGTGTCCGTGTGTGTCTGTATTACTGGGTGTCAGTGTGTGTCTTTGTTACTGGGTGTCAGTGTATGTCTGTGTTACTGGGTATCAGTGCATGTCTTTGTTACTTGGTGTAAGTGTGTGTCTGTGTTACTTGGTGTAAGTCTTTGTCTTTGTTACTTGGTGTCCGTGTGTGTCTGTGTTACTGGGTGTCAGTGTATGTCTTTGTTACTTGGTGTAAGTGTGTGTCTGTGTTACTGGGTGTCAGTGTATGTCTGTGTTACTTGGTGCATATGTGTGTCTGTGATACTGGGTATCAGTGTATGTCTTTGTTACTTGCTGTAAGTGTGTGTCTGTGTTACTGGGTGTCAGTGTCTGTCTGTGTTACTTGGTTTAAGTCTGTGTCTGTGTTACTTGGTGTCCGTGTGTGTCTGTATTACTGGGTGTCAGTGTGTGTCTTTGTTACTGGGTGTCAGTGTATGTCTTTGTTACTTGGTGTAAGTGTGTGTCTGTGTTACTGGGTGTCAGTGTATGTCTGTGTTACTTGGTGTATATGTGTGTCTGTGATACTGGGTATCAGTGTATGTCTTTGTGACTTGGTGTCAGTGTATGTCTTTGTTACTGTGTGTCAGTGTATGTCATTGTGACTTGGTGTCAGTGTATGTCTTTGTTACTGGGTGTCAGTGTGTGTCTGTGTTACTTGGTGTCAGTGTATGTCTTTGTTACTGTTTATCAGTGTTTCTCTGTGTTACTGGGTGTCAGTGTGTGTTTGTTTGTGTTACTGGGTGTCAGTGTGTGTCTGTGTTACTTGGTGTAAGTGTGTGTCTTTGTTACTTGGTGTCCGTGTGTGTCTGTGTTACTGGGTATCAGTGTCTGTCTTTGTTACTTGGTGTCAGTGTATGTCTGTGTTACTTGGTGTCATTGTGTTTGTTTGTGTTACTGGGTATCAGCGTGTGTCTGTGTTACTTGGTGTAAGTGTGTGTCTTTGTTACTTGGAGTCCGTGTGTGTCTGTGTTACTGGGTGTCAGTGTATGTCTTTGTTACGGGGTGTCAGTGTGTGTCTTTGTTACTGGGTGTCAGTGTATGTCTTTGTTACTTGGTGTAAGTGTGTGACTGTGTTACTGGGTGTCAGTGTATGCCTGTGTTACTTGGTGTAAGTGTGTGTCTGTGTTACTGGGTATCTGTGTATGTCTTTGTGACTTGGTGTCAGTGTATGTCTGTGTTACTGGGTGTCAGTGTGTGTCTTTGTGACTTGGTGTCAGTGTATGTCTTTGTTACTTGCTGTAAGTGTGTGTCTGTGTTACTGGGTGTCATTGTGTGTCTTTGTTACTTGGTGTCCGTGTGTGTCTGTGTAACTGGGTGTCAGTGTATGTCTTTGTTACTGGGTGTCAGTGTGTGTCTTTGTTACTGGGTGTCAGTGTATGTCTTTGTTACTTGGTGTAAGTGTGTGTCTGTGTTACTGGGTGTCAGTGTATGTCTTTGTTACTTGGTGTAACTTTGTGTCTGTGTTACTGGGTAGCAGTGTCTGTCTTTGTTACTTGGTGTAAGTGTGTGACTGTGTTACTGGGTATCAGTGCATGTCTTTGTTACTTGGTGTAATTGTCTGTCTTTGTTACTTGGTGTCAGTGTATGTCTGTGTTACTTGGTGTCAGTGTATGTCTGTGTTACTTGGTGTCAGTGTGTGTCTTTGTGACTGTGTATCAGTGTTTCTCTGTGTTACTGGGTGTCAGTGTGTGTCTTTGTTACTTGGTGTAAGTGTATGTCTTTGTTACTTGGTGTCAGTGTATGTCTTTGTTACTTGGTGTCAGTGTGTGTCTGTGTTACTGGGTATCAGTGTATGTCTTTGTGACTTGATGTCAGTGTATGTCTTTTTTACTGGGTGTCAGTGTGTGTCTTTGTTACTTGGTGTCAGTGTATGTCTTTGTTACTGTATATCAGTGTTTCTCTGTGTTACTGGGAGTCAGTGTGTATTTCTTGGTGTTACTGGGTGTCAGTGTGTGTCTGTGACACTAGGTGTCAGTAATTAGTTTAGTTTAGAGATACAGCACTAAAACAGGCCCTTCGGCCCACCGTGGCTGCGCCGAGCATCAACAACCCATTTATACTAATCCTACACCAATACCGTATTCCTATCACATCCCCACCTGTCCCTATATATTTCCCTACCACCGACCTATACTAGGGGCAATTTATGTTGGCCAATTAACCTATCAACCTGCAAGTCTTTGGCATGTGGGAGGAAACCGGAGCACCCGGAGGAAACCTACGCAGACACAGGGAGAAGTTTCAAACTCCGCACAGGCTGTACCCAGAATAGAACCCGGGTCCCTGGAGCTGTGAGGCTGCGGTGCTAACCACTGCGCCAATGTGCCCCCCCACCCCCCACAGTGTGTGCCTGTGTTACTGGGTATCAGTGTATGTCTTTGTTACTTGGTGTAAGTGTATGTCTGTGTTAATTGGTGTCATTGTGTTTGTTTGTGTTACTGGGTGTCAGTGTGTGTCTGTGTTAGTGGGTGGCAGTGTGTGTCTTTGTTACTGGGTGTCAGTGTATGTCTTTGTTACTTGGTGTAAGTGTGTGACTGTGTTACTGGGTGTCAGTGTATGCCTGTGATACTTGGTGTAAGTGTGTGTCTGTGTTACTGGGTATCAGTGTATGTCTTTGTTACATGGTGTAAGTGTGTGTCTGTGTTACTGGGTTTCAGTGTATGTCTTTGTTACTTGGTGTCAGTGTCTGTCTTTGTTACTTGGTGTAAGTGTATGTCTTTGTTACTTGGTGTCAGTGTATGTCTTTTTTACTTGGTGTAAGTTTGTGTCTGTGTTACTGGGTGTCAGTGTGTGCCTGTGTTACTTGGTGTAAATGTGTGTCTTTGTTACTTGGTGTCCGTGTGTGTCTGTGTTACTGGGTGTCAGTTTATGTCTTTGTTACTTGATTTCAGTGTATGTCTTTGTTACTTGGTGTCAGTGTATGTCTTTGTTACTTGGTGTAAGTGTATGTCTTTGTTACTTGGTGTCAGTGTATGTCTTTTTTACTTGGTGTAAGTTTGTGTCTGTGTTACTGGGTGTCAGTGTGTGCCTGTGTTACTTGGTGTAAATGTGTGTCTTTGTTACTTGGTGTCCGTGTGTGTCTGTGTTACTGGGTGTCAGTTTATGTCTTTGTTACTTGAAGTCAGTGAATGTCTTTGTTACCTGGTGTAAGTGTGTGTCTGTGTTACTGGGTATCAGTGTATGTCTTTGTTACTTGGTGTAAGTGTGTGCCTGTGTTACTGGGTTTCAGTGTATATCCTTGTTACTTGGTGGCAGTGTATGTCTGTGTTACCTGGTGTCAGTCGATGTCTGTGTTACTTGGTGTAGGTGTGTGTCTTTGTTAGTTGGTGTCAGTGTATGTCTTTGTTACTTGGTGTAAGTGTGTGCTTGTGTTACTTGGTGTAAGTGTGTGTCTGTGTTCCTTGTTGTCAGTGTATGTCTTTGTTACTTGGTGTCAGTGTATGTCTGTGTAACTTGGTGTCAGTGTGTTTGTTTGAGTTACTGGGTGTCAGTGTGTGTCTGTGTTACTGGGTGTCAGTGTATGTCTTTGTTACTGTGTCTCAGTGTATGTCTTTGTTACTTGGTGTAAGTGTGTGTCTGTGTTTCTGGGTGTCAGCGTCTGTCTTTGTTACTTGGTGTAAGTGTGTGCCTGTGTTACTGGGTATCAGTGTATGTCTTTGTTACTTGGTGTAAGTGTGTGTCTGTGTTACTGGGAATCAGTGTATGTCTTTGTTACTTGGTGTCAGTGTATGTCTTTGTTACATGGTGTAAGTGTATGTCTTTGTTACTTAGTGTAAATGTGTGTCTTTGTTACTTGGTGTAAGTGTGTGTCTGTGTTTCTGGGTGTCAGTGTGTGTCTGTGTTACTTGGTGTAAGTGTGTGTCTTTGTTAATTGGTGTCCGTGTTTGTCTGTCTTGCTGGGTGTCAGTTTATGTCTTTGTTACTTGATTTCAGTGTATGTCTTTGTTACTTGGTGTAAGTGTGTGTGTGTGTTACTGGGTATCAGTGTCTGTCTTTGCTACTTGGTGTAAGTGTGTGTCTGTGTTACTGGGTATCAGTGTATGTCTTTGTTACTTGGTGTCTGTGTATGTCTTTGTTACTTGGTGTAAGTGTATGTCTTTGTTACTTGGTGTCAGTGTATGTCTTTGTTACTTGGTGTAAGTGTGTGTCTGTGTTTCTGGGTGTCAGTGTGTGTCTGTGTTGCAGGGTGTCAGTTTATGTCTTTGTTACTTGATTTCAGCGTATGTCTTTGTTACTTGGTGTAAGTGTGTGTGTGTGTTACTGGGTGTCAGTGTCTGTCTTTGTTACTTGGTGTAAGTGTGTGTCTGTGTTACTGGGTATCAGTGTATGTATGTGTTACTTGATGTCAGTGTATGTCTGTGTTACTTGGTGTAATTGTGTGTCTGTGTTACTGGGTATCAGTGTATGTCTTTGTGACTTGGTGTCAGTGTATGTCTTTGTTACTTGGTAGATGTGTGTGTCTGTGTTACTGGGTATCAGTGTATGTCTTTGTTACTTGGTGTAAGTGTGTGTCTGTGTTACTGGGTATCAGTGTATGTCTTTGTTACTAGGTGTCAGTGTATGTCTTTGTTACTTGGTGTAAGTGTATGTCTTCGTTACTTGGTGTCAGTGTATGTCTTTGTTACTTGGTGTCAGTGTGTGTCTGTGTTACTGGGTGTCAGTGTGTGCCTGTGTTACTTGGTGTAAATGTATGTCTTTGTTACTGGGTGTCTGTGTGTGTCTTTGTGACTTGGTGTCAGTGTATGTCTGTGTTACTTAGTGAAAGTGTATGTCTTTGTTACTTGGTGTCAGTCTGTGTCTATGTTACTTGGTGTAAGTGTGTGTCTCTGTTACTTGGTGTCAGTGTATGTCTTTGTTACTTGGTGTAAGAGTGCGTTTGTGTTACTTGGTGTCCGTGTGTGTCTGTGTTACTGGGTGTCAGTGTATGTCTTTGTTACTGGGTGTCAGTGTATGTCTTTGTTACTGGGTGTAAGTGTGTGTCTGTGTTATTGGGTGTCAGTGTGTGCCTGTGTTACTTGGTGTAAATGTGTGTCCTTGTTACTTGGTGGCAGTGTATGTCTGTGTTACTTGGTGTCAGTCTATGTCTGTGTTACTTGGTGTAAGTGTGTGTCTTTGTTAGTTGGTGTCAGTGTATGTCTTTGTTACTTGGTGTAAGTGTGTGCCTCTGTTACTGGGTATCAGTGTATGTCCTTGTTACTTGGTGGCAAAGTATGTCTGTGTTACTTGGTGTCAGTCTATGTTTGTGTTACTTGGTGTAAGTGTGTGTCTGTGTTACTTGTTGTCAGTGTATGTCTTTGTTACTTGCTGTCAGTGTGTTTGTTTGAGTTACTGGGTGTCAGTGGGTGCCTGTGTTACTTGGTGTAAGTGTGGGACTTTGTTACTTGGTGTCTGTGTGTGTCTGTGTTACTGGGTGTCAGTGTATGTCTTTGTTACTGTGTCTCAGTGTATGTCTTTGTTACTTGGTGTAAGTGTGTGTCTGTGTTACTGGGTGTCAGTGTCTGTCTTTGTTACTTGGTGTAAGTGTGTGTCTGTGTTACTGGGTATCAGTGTATGTCTTTGTTACTTGGTGTCAGTGTGTGTCTGTGCTACTTGGTGCAAGTGTGTGTCTGTGTTACTGGGTATCAGTGTATGTCTTTGTTACATGGTGTAAGTGTGTGTCTGTGTTACTGGGAATCAGTGTATGTCTTTGTTACTTGGTGTCAGTGTATGTCTTTGTTACTTGGTGTAAGTGTATGTCTTTGTTACTTGATGTCAGTGTATGTCTTTGTTACTTGGTGTAAGTGTGTGTCTGTGTTTCTGGGTGTCAGTGTGTGGCTGTGTTACTTGGTGGAAGTGTGTGTCTTTGTTACTTGGTGTCCGTGTTTGTCTGTGTTGCTGGGTGTCAGTTTATGTCTTTGTTACTTGATTTCATTGTATGTCTTTGTTACTTGGTGTAAGTGTGTGTGTGTGTTACTGGGTATCAGTGTCTGTCTTTGTTAATTGGTGTAAGTGTGTGTCTGTGTTACTGGGTATCAGTGTATGTCTTTGTTACTTGGTGTCAGTGTATGTCTTTGTTACTTGGTGTAAGTGTATGTCTTTGTTACTTGGTGTCAGTGTATGTCTTTGTTACTTGGTGTAAGTGTGTGTCTGTTTATCTGGGTGTCAGTGTGTGTCTGTGTTACTTGGTGTAAGTGTGTGTCTTTGTTACTTGGTGTCCGTGTGTGTCTGTGTTACTGGGTATCAGTGTATGTCTTTGTTACTTGGTGTCAGTGTATGTCTTTGTTACTTGGTGTAAGTGTGTGTGTGTGTTACTGGGTATCAGTGTCTGTCTTTGTTACTTGGTGTAAGTGTGTGTCTGTGTTACTGGGTATCAGTGTATGTATTTGTTACATGGTGTCAGTGTATGTCTGTGTTACTTGGTGTAATTGTGTGTCTGTGTTACTGGGTATCAGTGTATGTCTTTGTGACTTGGTGTCAGTGTATGTCTTTGTTACTTGGTGGATGTGTGTGTCTGTGTTACTGGGTATCAGTGTATGTCTTTGTTACTTGGTGTAAGTGTGTGTCTGTGTTACTGGGTATCAGTGTATGTCTTTGTTACTTGGTGTCAGTGTATGTCTTTGTTACTTGGTGTAAGTGTATGTCTTTGTTACTTGGTGTTAGTGTATGTCTTTGTTACTTGGTGTCAGTGTGTGTCTATGTTACTGGGTGTCAGTGTGTGCCTGTGTTACTTGGTGTAAATGTATGTCTTTGTTACTTGGTGTCCGTGTGTGTCTGTGTTACTGGGTGTCAGTTTATATCTTTGTTACTTGAAGTCAGTGTATGTCTTTGTTACTTGGTGTAAGTGTGTGTCTGTGCTACTGGGTATCAGTGTCTGTCTTTGTTACTTGGTGTAAGTGTGTGCCTGTGTTACTGGGTATCAGTGTATGTCTTTGTTACTTGGTGGCAGTGTATGTCTGTGTTACTTCGTGTAATTGTGTGTCCGTGTTACTGGGTATCAGTGTATGTCTTTGTGACTTGGTGTCAGTGTGTGTCTGTGTTTCTGGGTGTCAGTGTCTGTCTGTGTTACTTGGTGTAAGTGTGTGTCTTTGTTAATTGGTGTCCGTGTTTGTCTGTCTTGCTGGGTGTCAGTTTATGTCTTTGTTACTTGATTTCAGTGTATGTCTTTGTTACTTGGTGTAAGTGTGTGTGTGTGTTACTGGGTATCAGTGTCTGTCTTTGCTACTTGGTGTAAGTGTGTGTCTGTGTTACTGGGTATCAGTGTATGTCTTTGTTACTTGGTGTCTGTGTATGTCTTTGTTACTTGGTGTAAGTGTGTGTCTGTGTTTCTGGGTGTCAGTTTATGTCTTTGTTACTTGATTTCAGCGTATGTCTTTGTTACTTGGTGTAAGTGTGTGTGTGTGTTACTGGGTGTCAGTGTCTGTCTTTGTTACTTGGTGTAAGTGTGTGTCTGTGTTACTGGGTATCAGTGTATGTATTTGTTACTTGATGTCAGTGTATGTCTGTGTTACTTGGTGTAATTGTGTGTCTGTGTTACTGGGTATCAGTGTATGTCTTTGTGACTTGGTGTCAGTGTATGTCTTTGTTACTTGGTAGATGTGTGTGTCTGTGTTACTGGGTATCAGTGTATGTCTTTGTTACTTGGTGTAAGTGTGTGTCTGTGTTACTGGGTATCAGTGTATGTCTTTGTTACTAGGTGTCAGTGTATGTCTTTGTTACTTGGTGTAAGTGTATGTCTTCGTTACTTGGTGTCAGTGTATGTCTTTGTTACTTGGTGTCAGTGTGTGTCTGTGTTACTGGGTGTCAGTGTGTGCCTGTGTTACTTGGTGTAAATGTATGTCTTTGTTACTGGGTGTCAGTGTGTGTCTTTGTGACTTGGTGTCAGTGTATGTCTGTGTTACTTAGTGTAAGTGTATGTCTTTGTTACTTGGTGTCAGTCTGTGTCTGTGTTACTTGGTGTAAGTGTGTGTCTCTGTTATTTGGTGTCAGTGTATGTCTTTGTTACTTGGTGTAAGAGTGCGTTTGTGTTACTTGGTGTCCGTGTGTGTCTTTGTTACTGGGTGTCAGTGCATGTCTTTGTTACTGGGTGTAAGTGTGTGTCTGTGTTACTGGGTATCAGTGCCTGTCTTTTTTAATTGGTGTAAGTGTGTGTCTGTGTTACTGGGTATCAGTGTATGTCTTTGTTACTTGGTGTCAGTATCTGTCTCTGTTACTTGGTGTAAGTGTGTGTCTGTGTTACTGGGTATCAGTGTATTTATTTGTGACTTGGTGTCAGTGTATGTCTTTGTTACTGGGTGTCAGTGTGTGTCTTTGTGACTTGGTGTCAGTGTATGTCTGTGTTACTTAGTGTAAGTGTATGTCTTTGTTACTTGCTGTAAGTCTGTGTCTGTGTTACTTGGTGTAAGTGTGTGTCTTTGTTACTTGGTGTCAGTTTATGTCTTTGTTACTTGGTGTAAGAGTGCGTTTGTGTTACTTGGTGTAAGTGTGTGTCCGTGTTACTTGGTGTCAGTTTATATCTTTGTTACTTGGTGTCAGTGTATGTCTGTGTCAGTTGGTGTCAGTGTGTTTATTTGTGTTACTGGGTGTCAGTGTGTGTCTGTGTTACTTGGTGTAAGTGTGTGTCTTTGGTACTTGGTATCCGTGTGTGTCTTTGTTACTGGGTGTCAGTGTATGTCTTTGTTACTGGGTGTCAGTGTCTGTCTTTGTTACTTGGTGTAAGTGTGTGTCTGTGTTACTGGATATCAGTGTATGTCTTTGTTACTTGGTGTCAGTGTATGTCTGTGCTACTTGGTGTAAGTGTGTGTCTGTGTTACTGGGTATCAGTGTATGTCTTTGTTACTTGTTGTAAGTTTGTGTCTGTGTTACTGGGTTTCAGTGTATGTCTTTGTTACTTGGTGTCAGTGTGTGTCTTTGTTACTTGGTGTAAGTGTATGTCTTTGTTACTTGGTGTCAGTGTATCTCTTTGTTATTGGTGTAAGTGTGTCTGTGTTACTGGGTGTCACTGTGTGTCTGTGTTGCTTGGTTTAAGTGTGTGTCTTTGTTACTTGGTGTCCGTGTGTGTCTGTGTTACTGGGTGTCAGTTTATGTCTTTGTTACTTGAAGTCAGTGTATGTCTTTGTTCCTTGGTGTAAGTGTGTGTCTGTGCTACTGGGTATCAGTGTCTGTCTTTGTTACTTGGTGTAAGTGTGTGCCTGTGTTACTGGGTATCAGTGTATGTCTTTGTTACTTGGTGTCAGTGTATGTCTGTGTTACTTGGTGTAATTGTGTGTCTTTGTTACTGGGTGTCAGTGTGTGTCTTTGTGACTTGGTGTCAGTGTATGTCTTTGTTACTTGGTGTAAGTGTGTGTCTGTGTTACTGGGTATCAGTGTCTGTCTTTGTTACTTGGTGTAAGTGTGTGCCTTTGTTACTGGGTATCAGTGTATGTCTTTGTTACTTGGTGTCAGTGTATGTCTGTGTTACTTGGTTTAATTGTGTGTCTGTGTTACTGGGTGTCAGTGTATGACTTTGTTACTGGGTGTCAGTGTGTGTCTTTGTGACTTGGTGTCAGTGTATGTCTTTGTTACTTGGTGTAAGTGTGTGTCTGTGTTTCTGGGTATCAGTGTATGTCTTTGTTACTTGGTGTCAGTTTATGTCTCTGTTACATGGTGTAATTGTGTGTCTGTGTTACTGGGTATCAGTGTCTATCTTTTTTACTTGGTGTAAGTGTGTGTCTGTGTTACTGGGTATCAGTGTATGTCTTTGTTACTTGGTGTCAGGTGTATGTCTGTGTTACTTGGTGTAAGTGTGTGTCTGTGTTTCTGGGTTTCAGTGTATGTCTTTGTTACTTGGTGTCAGTGTATGTCTTTGTTACTTGGTGTAAGTGTATGTCTTTGTTACTTGGTGTCAGTGTATGTCTTTTTTACTTGGTGTAAGTGTGTGTCTGTGTTACTGGGTGTCAGTGTGTGCCTGTGTTACTTGGTGTAAATGTGTGTCTTTGTTACTTGGTGTCCGTGAGTCTCTGTGTTACTGGGTGTCAGTTTATGTCTTTGTTACTTGAAGTCAGTGTATGTCTTTGTTACCTGGTGTAAGTGTGTGTCTGTGTTACTGGGTATCAGTGTCTGTCTTTGTTACTTGGTGTAAGTGTGTGCCTGTGTTACTGGGTATCAGTGTATGTCCTTGTTACTTGGTGGCAGTGTATGTCTGTGTTACTTGGTGTCAGTCTATGTCTGTGTTACTTCGTGTAAGTGTGTGTCTTTGTTAGTTGGTGTCAGTGTATGTCTTTGTTACTTGGTGTAAGTGTGTGTTTGTGTTACTTGGTGTAAGTGTGTGTCTGTGTTACTTGTTGTCAGTGTATGTCTTTGTTACTTGGTGTCAGTGTATGTCTGTGTAACCTGGTGTCAGTGTGTTTGTTTGAGTTACTGGGTGTCATTGTGTGTCTGTGTTACTTGGTGTAAGTGTGGGACTTTGTTACTTCGTGTCTGTGTGTGCCTGTGTTACTGGGTGTCAGTGTATGTCTTTGTTACTGTGTCTCAGTGTATGTCTTTGTTACTTGGTGTAAGTGTGTGTCTGTGTTACTGGGTGTCAGCGTCTGTCTTTGTTACTTGGTGTAAGTGTTGTGTCTGTGTTACTGGGTATCAGTTTATGTCTTTGTTACTTGGTGTCAGTGTATGTCTGCGCTACTTGGTGCAAGTGTGTGTCTGTGTTACTGGGTATCAGTGTATGTCTTTGTTACTTGGTGTAAGTGTGTGTCTGTGTTACTGGGAATCAGTGTATGTCTTTGTTACTTGGTGTCAGTGTATGTCTTTGTGACTTGGTGTAAGTGTATGTCTTTGTTACTTGGTGTCAGTGTATGTCTTTGTGACTTGGTGTAAGTGTATGTCTTTGTTACTGGGTATCAGTGTCTGTCTTTGTTACTTGGTGTAAGTGTGTGTCTGTTTTACTGGGTATCAGTGTATGTCTTTGTTACTTGGTGTAAGTGTATGTCTTTGTTACTTGGTGTCAGTGTATGTCTTTGTTACTTGGTGTATGTGTGTGTCTGTGTTTCTGGGTGACAGTGTGTGTCTGTGTTTCTGGGTGTCAGTGTTTGTCTGTGTTACTTGGTGTAATTGTGTGTCTTTGTTACTTGGTGTCCGTGTGTGTCTGTGTTGCTGGGTGTCAGTTTATGTCTTTGTTACTTGATTTCAGTGTATGTCTTTGTTACTTGGTGTAAGTGTGTGTGTGTGTTACTGGGTATCAGTGTCTGTCTTTGTTACTTGGTGTAAGTGTGTGTCTGTGTTACTGGGTATCAGTGTATGTATTTGTTACTTGGTGTCAGTGTATGTCTGTGTTACTTGGTGTAATTGTGTGTCTGTGTTACTGGGTATCAGTGTATGTCTTTGTTACTTGGTGTAAGTGTGTGTCTGTGTTACTGGGTATCAGTGTATGTCTTTGTTACTTGGTGTCAGTGTATGTCTTTGTTACTTGGTGTAAGTGTATGTCTTTGTTACTTGGTGTCAGTGTATGTCTTTGTTACTTGGTGTCAGTGTGTGTCTGTGTTACTGGGTGTCAGTGTGTGCCTGTTTTACTTGGTGTAAATATATGTCTTTGTTACTTGGTGTCCGTGTGGATCTGTGTTACTGGGTGTCAGTTTATGTCTTTGTTACTTGAAGTCAGTGTATGTCTTTGTTACTTGGTGTAAGTGTGTGTCTGTGTTACTGGGTATCAGTGTCTGTCTTTGTTACTTGGTGTAAGTGTGTGCCTGTGTTACTGGGTATCAGTGTATGTCTTTGTTACTTGGTGGCAGTGTATGTCTGTGTTACTTGGTGTAATTGTGTGTCTGTGTTACTGGGTATCAGTGTATGTCTTTGTGACTTGGTGTCAGTGTATGTCTTTGTTACTGGGTGTCAGTGTGTGTCTTTGTGACTTGGTGTCAGTGTATGTCTGTGTTACTTAGTATAAGTGTATGTCTTTGTTACTTGCTGTCAGTCTGTGTCTGTGTTACTTGGTGTAAGGGTGTGTCTTTGTTACTTGGTGTCAGTGTATGTCTTTGTTACTTGGTGTAAGAGTGCGTTTGTGTTACTTGGTGTCCGTGTGTGTCTGTGTTACTGGGTGCCAGTGTATGTCTTTGTTACTGGGTGTCAGTGTATGTCTTTGTTACTGGGTGTAAGTGTGTGTCTGTGTTACTGGGTATCAGTGTCTGTCTTTTTTAATTGGTGTCAGTGTATGTCTGTGTTACTGGGTATCAGTGTATGTCTTTGTTACTTGGTGCCAGTATATGTCTCTGTTACTTGGTGTAAGTGTGTGTCTGTGTTACTGGGTATCAGTGTATTTCTTTGTGACTTGGTGTCAGTGTATGTCTTTGTTACTGGGTGTCAGTGTGTGTCTTTGTGACTTGGTGTCAGTGTATGTCTGTGTTACTTAGTGTAAGTGTATGTCTTTGTTACTTGTTGTCAGTCTGTGTCTGTGTTACTTGGTGTAAGTGTGTGTCTTTGTTACTTGGTGTCAGTGTATGTCTTTGTTACTTGGTGTAAGAGTGCGTTTGTGTTACTTGGTGTCAGTGTGTGTCCGTGTTACTTGGTGTCAGTTTATATCTTTGTTACTTGGTGTCAGTGTATGTCTGTGTCAGTTGGTGTCAGTGTGTTTGTTTGTGTTACTGGGTGTCAGTGTGTGTCTGTGTTTCTTGGTGTAAGTGTGTGTCTTTGGTACTTGGTATCCGTGTGTGTCTTTGTTACTGGGTGTCAGTGTATGTCTTTGTTACTGGGTGTCAGTGTCTGTCTTTGTTACTTGGTGTAAGTGTGTGTCTGTGTTACTGGATATCAGTGTATGTCTTTGTTACTTGGTGTCAGTGTGTGTCTGTGTTACTGGGTTTCAGTGTATGTCTTTGTTACTTGGTGTCAGTGTGTGTCTTTGTTACTTGGTGTAAGTGTATGTCTTTGTTACTTGGTGTCAGTGTATGTCTTTGTTACTTGGTGTAAGTGTGTGACTGTGTTACTGGGTGTCAGTGTGTGTCTGTGTTGCTTGGTGTAAGTGTGTGTCTTTGTTACTTGGAGTCCGTGTGTGTCTGTGTTACTGGATGTCAGTTTATGTCTTTGTTACTTTAAGTCAGTGTATGTCTTTGTTACTTGGTGTTAGTGTGTGTCTTTGTTACTGGGTATCAGTGTCTGTCTTTGTTACTTGGTGTAAGTGTGTGCCTGTGTTACTGGGTATCAGTGTATGTCTTTGTTACTTGGTGTCAGTGTATGTCTGTGTTACTTGGTGTAATTGTGTGTCTGTGCTACTGGGTGTCGGTGTATGTCTTTGTTACTGGGTGTCAGTGTGTGTCTTTGTGACTTGGTGTCAGTGTATGTCTTTGTTACTTGGTGTAAGTGTGTGTCTGTGTTACTGGGTATCAGTGTCTGTCTTTGTTACTTGGTGTAAGTGTGTACCTTTGTTACTGGGTATCAGTGTATGTCTTTGTTACTTGGTGTCAGTGTATGTCTTTGTTACTTGGTGTAATTGTGTGTCTGTGTTACTGGGTGTCAGTGTATGTCTTTGTTACTGGGTGTCAGTGTGTGTCTTTGTGACTTGGTGTCAGTGTATGTCTTTGTTACTTGGTGTAAGTGTGTGTCTGTGTTTCTGGGTATCAGTGTCTATCTTTTTTACTTGGTGTAAGTGTGTGTCTGTGTTACTGGGTATCAGTGTATGTATTTGTTACTTGGTGTCAGTGTATGTCTGTGTTACTTGGTGTAATTGTGTGTCTGTGTTACTGGGTATCAGTGTATGTCTTTGTTACTTGGTGTAAGTTTGTGTCTGTGTTACTGGGTATCAGTGTATGTCTTTGTTACTTGGTGTCAGTGTATGTCTTTGTTACTTGGTGTAAGTGTATGTCTTTGTTACTTGGTGTCAGTGTATGTCTTTGTTACTTGGTGTCAGTGTGTGTCTGTGTTACTGGGTGTCAGTGTGTGCCTGTTTTACTTGGTGTAAATATATGTCTTTGTTACTTGGTGTCCGTGTGTGTCTGTGTTACTGGGTGTCAGTGTATGTCTTTGTTACTTGAAGTCAGTGTATGTCTTTGTTACTTGGTGTAAGTGTGTGTCTGTGTTACTGGGTAGCAGTGTCTGTCTTTGTTACTTGGTGTAAGTGTGTGCCTGTGTTACTGGGTATCAGTGTATGTCTTTGTTACTTGGTGGCAGTGTATGTCTGTGTTACTTGGTGTAATTGTGTGTCTGTGTTACTGGGTATCAGTGTATGTCTTTGTGACTTGGTGTCAGTGTATGTCTTTGTTACTGGGTGTCAGTGTGTGTCTTTGTGACTTGGTGTCAGTGTATGTCTGTGTTACTTAGTATAAGTGTATGTCTTTGTTACTTGCTGTCAGTCTGTGTCTGTGTTACTAGGTGTAAGTGTGTGTCTTTGTTACTTGGTGTCAGTGTATGTCTTTGTTACTTGGTGTACGAGTGCGTTTGTGTTACTTGGTGTCCGTGTGTGTCTGTGTTACTGGGTGTCAGTGTATGTCTTTGTTACTGGGTTTCAGTGTATGTCTTTGTTACTTGGTGTCAGTGTGTGTCTTTGTTACTTGGTGTAAGTGTATGTCTTTGTTACTTGGTGTCAGTGTATGTCTTTGTTACTTGGTGTAAGTGTGTGACTGTGTTACTGGGTGTCAGTGTGTGTCTGTGTTGCTTGGTGTAAGTGTGTGTCTTTGTTACTTGGTGTCCGTGTGTGTCTGTGTTACTGGATGTCAGTTTATGTCTTTGTTACTTTAAGTCAGTGTATGTCTTTGTTACTTGGTGTTAGTGTGTGTCTGTGTTACTGGGTATCAGTGTCTGTCTTTGTTACTTGGTGTAAGTGTGTGCCTGTGTTACTGGGTATCAGTGTATGTCTTTGTTACTTGGTGTCAGTGTATGTCTGTGTTACTTGGTGTAATTGTGTGTCTGTGCTACTGGGTGTCGGTGTATGTCTTTGTTACTGGGTGTCAGTGTGTGTCTTTGTGACTTGGTGTCAGTGTATGTCTTTGTTACTTGGTGTAAGTGTGTGTCTGTGTTACTGGGTATCAGTGTCTGTCTTTGTTACTTGGTGTAAGTGTGTACCTTTGTTACTGGGTATCAGTGTATCTTTGTTACTTGGTGTCAGTGTATGTCTTTGTTACTTGGTGTAATTGTGTGTCTGTGTTACTGGGTGTCAGTGTATGTCTTTGTTACTGGGTGTCAGTGTGTGTCTTTGTGACTTGGTGTCAGTGTATGTCTTTGTTACTTGGTGTAAGTGTGTGTCTGTGTTTCTGGGTATCAGTGTCTATCTTTTTTACTTGGTGTAAGTGTGTGTCTGTGTTACTGGGTATCAGTGTATGTATTTGTTACTTGGTGTCAGTGTATGTCTGTGTTACTTGGTGTAATTGTGTGTCTGTGTTACTGGGTATCAGTGTATGTCTTTGTTACTTGGTGTAAGTTTGTGTCTGTGTTACTGGGTATCAGTGTATGTCTTTGTTACTTGGTGTCAGTGTATGTCTTTGTTACTTGGTGTAAGTGTATGTCTTTGTTACTTGGTGTCAGTGTATGTCTTTGTTACTTGGTGTCAGTGTGTGTCTGTGTTACTGGGTGTCAGGGTGTGCCTGTTTTACTTGGTGTAAATATATGTCTTTGTTACTTGGTGTCCGTGTGTGTCTGTGTTACTGGGTGTCAGTGTATGTCTTTGTTACTTGAAGTCAGTGTATGTCTTTGTTACTTGGTGTAAGTGTGTGTCTGTGTTACTGGGTAGCAGTGTCTGTCTTTGTTACTTGGTGTAAGTGTGTGCCTGTGTTACTGGGTATCAGTGTATGTCTTTGTTACTTGGTGGCAGTGTATGTCTGTGTTACTTGGTGTAATTGTGTGTCTGTGTTACTGGGTATCAGTGTATGTCTTTGTGACTTGGTGTCAGTGTATGTCTTTGTTACTGGGTGTCAGTGTGTGTCTTTGTGACTTGGTGTCAGTGTATGTCTGTGTTACTTAGTATAAGTGTATGTCTTTGTTACTTGCTGTCAGTCTGTGTCTGTGTTACTTGGTGTAAGTGTGTGTCTTTGTTACTTGGTGTCAGTGTATGTCTTTGTTACTTGGTGTACGAGTGCGTTTGTGTTACTTGGTGTCCGTGTGTGTCTGTGTTACTGGGTGTCAGTGTATGTCTTTGTTACTGGGTGTCAGTGTATGTCTTTGTTACTGGGTGTAAGTGTGTGTCTGTGTTACTGGGTATCAGTGTCTGTCTTTTTTAATTGGTGTAAGTGTGTGTCTGTGTTACTGGGTATCAGTGCATGTCTTTGTTACTTGGTGTCAGTATATGTCTCTGTTACTTGGTGTAAGTGTGTGTCTGTGTTACTGGGTATCAGTGTATTTCTTTGTGACTTGGTGTCAGTGTATGTCTTTGTTACTGGGTGTCAGTGTGTGTCTTTGTGACTTGGTGTCAGTGTATGTCTGTGTTACTTAGTGTAAGTGTATGTCTTTGTTACTGTGTCTCAGTGTATGTCTTTGTTACTTGGTGTAAGTGTGTGTCTGTGTTACTGGGTGTCAGCGTCTGTCTTTGTTACTTGGTGTAAGTGTGTGCCTGTGTTACTGGGTATCAGTTTATGTCTTTGTTACTTGGTGTCAGTGTATGTCTGCGCTACTTGGTGCAAGTGTGTGTCTGTGTTACTGGGTATCAGTGTATGTCTTTGTTACTTGGTGTAAGTGTGTGTCTGTGTTACTGGAAATCAGTGTATGTCTTTGTTACTTGGTGTCAGTGTATGTCTTTGTGACTTGGTGTAAGTGTATGTCTTTGTTACTTGGTGTCAGTGTATGTCTTTGTGACTTGGTGTAAGTGTATGTCTTTGTTACTGGGTATCAGTGTCTGTCTTTGTTACTTGGTGTAAGTGTGTGTCTGTTTTACTGGGTATCAGTGTATGTCTTTGTTACTTGGTGTAAGTGTATGTCTTTGTTACTTGGTGTCAGTGTATGTCTTTGTTACTTGGTGTCAGTGTGTGTCTGTGTTACTGGGTGTCAGTGTGTGCCTTTTTTACTTGGTGTAAATATATGTCTTTGTTACTTGGTGTCCGTGTGGATCTGTGTTACTGGGTGTCAGTTTATGTCTTTGTTACTTGAAGTCAGTGTATGTCTTTGTTACTTGGTGTAAGTGTGTGTCTGTGTTACTGGGTATCAGTGTCTGTCTTTGTTACTTGGTGTAAGTGTGTGCCTGTGTTACTGGGTATCAGTGTATGTCTTTGTTACTTGGTGGCAGTGTATGTCTGTGTTACTTGGTGTAATTGTGTGTCTGTGTTACTGGGTATCAGTGTATGTCTTTGTGACTTGGTGTCAGTGTATGTCTTTGTTACTGGGTGTCAGTGTGTGTCTTTGTGACTTGGTGTCAGTGTATGTCTGTGTTACTTAGTATAAGTGTATGTCTTTGTTACTTGCTGTCAGTCTGTGTCTGTGTTACTTGGTGTAAGGGTGTGTCTTTGTTACTTGGTGTCAGTGTATGTCTTTGTTACTTGGTGTAAGAGTGCGTTTGTGTTACTTGGTGTCCGTGTGTGTCTGTGTTACTGGGTGTCAGTGTATGTCTTTGTTACTGGGTGTCAGTGTATGTCTTTGTTACTGGGTGTAAGTGTGTGTCTGTTACTGGGTATCAGTGTCTGTCTTTTTTAATTGGTGTCAGTGTATGTCTGTGTTACTGTGTATCAGTGTATGTCTTTGTTACTTGGTGTCAGTATATGTCTCTGTTACTTGGTGTAAGTGTGTGTCTGTGTTACTGGGTATCAGTGTATTTCTTTGTGACTTGGTGTCAGTGTATGTCTTTGTTACTGGGTGTCAGTGTGTGTCTTTGTGACTTGGTGTCAGTGTATGTCTGTGTTACTTAGTGTAAGTGTATGTCTTTGTTACTTGTTGTCAGTCTGTGTCTGTGTTACTTGGTGTAAGTGTGTGTCTTTGTTACTTGGTGTCAGTGTATGTCTTTGTTACTTGGTGTAAGAGTGCGTTTGTGTTACTTGGTGTCAGTGTGTGTCCGTGTTACTTGGTGTCAGTTTATATCTTTGTTACTTGGTGTCAGTGTATGTCTGTGTCAGTTGGTGTCAGTGTGTTTGTTTGTGTTACTGTGTGTCAGTGTGTGTCTGTGTTACTTGGTGTAAGTGTGTGTCTTTGGTACTTGGTATCCGTGTGTGTCTTTGTTACTGGGTGTCAGTGTATGTCTTTGTTACTGGGTGTCAGTGTCTGTCTTTGTTACTTGGTGTAAGTGTGTGTCTGTGTTACTGGATATCAGTGTATGTCTTTGTTACTTGGTGTCAGTGTGTGTCTGTGTTACTGGGTTTCAGTGTATGTCTTTGTTACTTGGTGTCAGTGTATGTCTTTGTTACTTGGTGTAAGTGTGTGCCTGTGTTACTGCGTGTCAGTGTATGTCTTTGTCACTTGGTGTCAGTGTATGTCTTTGTTACTGGATGTCAGTGTTTGTCTTTGTTACTTGGTGTAACTGTGTGTCCGTGTTTCTGGGTGTCTGTGTATGTCTGTGTTACTTGGTGTAAGTGTGTGTCTTTGTTACTTGGTGTAAGTGTGTGTCTGTGTTTCTGGGTATCAGTGTCTATCTTTTTTACTTGGTGTAAGTGTGTGTCTGTGTTACTGGGTATCAGTGTATGTATTTGTTACTTGGTGTCAGTGTATGTCTGTGTTACTTGGTGTAATTGTGTGTCTGTGTTACTGGGTATCAGTGTATGTCTTTGTTACTTGGTGTAAGTTTGTGTCTGTGTTACTGGGTATCAGTGTATGTCTTTGTTACTTGGTGTCAGTGTATGTCTTTGTTACTTGGTGTAAGTGTATGTCTTTGTTACTTGGTGTCAGTGTATGTCTTTGTTACTTGGTGTCAGTGTGTGTCTGTGTTACTGGGTGTCAGGGTGTGCCTGTTTTACTTGGTGTAAATATATGTCTTTGTTACTTGGTGTCCGTGTGTGTCTGTGTTACTGGGTGTCAGTGTATGTCTTTGTTACTTGAAGTCAGTGTATGTCTTTGTTACTTGGTGTAAGTGTGTGTCTGTGTTACTGGGTAGCAGTGTCTGTCTTTGTTACTTGGTGTAAGTGTGTGCCTGTGTTACTGGGTATCAGTGTATGTCTTTGTTACTTGGTGGCAGTGTATGTCTGTGTTACTTGGTGTAATTGTGTGTCTGTGTTACTGGGTATCAGTGTATGTCTTTGTGACTTGGTGTCAGTGTATGTCTTTGTTACTGGGTGTCAGTGTGTGTCTTTGTGACTTGGTGTCAGTGTATGTCTGTGTTACTTAGTATAAGTGTATGTCTTTGTTACTTGCTGTCAGTCTGTGTCTGTGTTACTTGGTGTAAGTGTGTGTCTTTGTTACTTGGTGTCAGTGTATGTCTTTGTTACTTGGTGTACGAGTGCGTTTGTGTTACTTGGTGTCCGTGTGTGTCTGTGTTACTGGGTGTCAGTGTATGTCTTTGTTACTGGGTGTCAGTGTATGTCTTTGTTACTGGGTGTAAGTGTGTGTCTGTGTTACTGGGTATCAGTGTCTGTCTTTTTTAATTGGTGTAAGTGTGTGTCTGTGTTACTGGGTATCAGTGCATGTCTTTGTTACTTGGTGTCAGTATATGTCTCTGTTACTTGGTGTAAGTGTGTGTCTGTGTTACTGGGTATCAGTGTATTTCTTTGTGACTTGGTGTCAGTGTATGTCTTTGTTACTGGGTGTCAGTGTGTGTCTTTGTGACTTGGTGTCAGTGTATGTCTGTGTTACTTAGTGTAAGTGTATGTCTTTGTTACTGTGTCTCAGTGTATGTCTTTGTTACTTGGTGTAAGTGTGTGTCTGTGTTACTGGGTGTCAGCGTCTGTCTTTGTTACTTGGTGTAAGTGTGTGCCTGTGTTACTGGGTATCAGTTTATGTCTTTGTTACTTGGTGTCAGTGTATGTCTGCGCTACTTGGTGC
The DNA here is from genome assembly GCF_036365525.1 of Heterodontus francisci. Taxonomy (NCBI): domain Eukaryota; kingdom Metazoa; phylum Chordata; class Chondrichthyes; order Heterodontiformes; family Heterodontidae; genus Heterodontus; species Heterodontus francisci. Next base: position 443,376 of record NW_027141295.1, on the reverse strand, counting down.
AAGTGTGTGTCTGTGTTACTGGGTATCAGTGTATGTCTTTGTTACTTGGTGTAAGTGTGTGTCTGTGTTACTGGAAATCAGTGTATGTCTTTGTTACTTGGTGTCAGTGTATGTCTTTGTGACTTGGTGTAAGTGTATGTCTTTGTTACTTGGTGTCAGTGTATGTCTTTGTGACTTGGTGTAAGTGTATGTCTTTGTTACTGGGTATCAGTGTCTGTCTTTGTTACTTGGTGTAAGTGTGTGTCTGTTTTACTGGGTATCAGTGTATGTCTTTGTTACTTGGTGTAAGTGTATGTCTTTGTTACTTGGTGTCAGTGTATGTCTTTGTTACTTGGTGTCAGTGTGTGTCTGTGTTACTGGGTGTCAGTGTGTGCCTTTTTTACTTGGTGTAAATATATGTCTTTGTTACTTGGTGTCCGTGTGGATCTGTGTTACTGGGTGTCAGTTTATGTCTTTGTTACTTGAAGTCAGTGTATGTCTTTGTTACTTGGTGTAAGTGTGTGTCTGTGTTACTGGGTATCAGTGTCTGTCTTTGTTACTTGGTGTAAGTGTGTGCCTGTGTTACTGGGTATCAGTGTATGTCTTTGTTACTTGGTGGCAGTGTATGTCTGTGTTACTTGGTGTAATTGTGTGTCTGTGTTACTGGGTATCAGTGTATGTCTTTGTGACTTGGTGTCAGTGTATGTCTTTGTTACTGGGTGTCAGTGTGTGTCTTTGTGACTTGGTGTCAGTGTATGTCTGTGTTACTTAGTATAAGTGTATGTCTTTGTTACTTGCTGTCAGTCTGTGTCTGTGTTACTTGGTGTAAGGGTGTGTCTTTGTTACTTGGTGTCAGTGTATGTCTTTGTTACTTGGTGTAAGAGTGCGTTTGTGTTACTTGGTGTCCGTGTGTGTCTGTGTTACTGGGTGTCAGTGTATGTCTTTGTTACTGGGTGTCAGTGTATGTCTTTGTTACTGGGTGTAAGTGTGTGTCTGTTACTGGGTATCAGTGTCTGTCTTTTTTAATTGGTGTCAGTGTATGTCTGTGTTACTGTGTATCAGTGTATGTCTTTGTTACTTGGTGTCAGTATATGTCTCTGTTACTTGGTGTAAGTGTGTGTCTGTGTTACTGGGTATCAGTGTATTTCTTTGTGACTTGGTGTCAGTGTATGTCTTTGTTACTGGGTGTCAGTGTGTGTCTTTGTGACTTGGTGTCAGTGTATGTCTGTGTTACTTAGTGTAAGTGTATGTCTTTGTTACTTGTTGTCAGTCTGTGTCTGTGTTACTTGGTGTAAGTGTGTGTCTTTGTTACTTGGTGTCAGTGTATGTCTTTGTTACTTGGTGTAAGAGTGCGTTTGTGTTACTTGGTGTCAGTGTGTGTCCGTGTTACTTGGTGTCAGTTTATATCTTTGTTACTTGGTGTCAGTGTATGTCTGTGTCAGTTGGTGTCAGTGTGTTTGTTTGTGTTACTGTGTGTCAGTGTGTGTCTGTGTTACTTGGTGTAAGTGTGTGTCTTTGGTACTTGGTATCCGTGTGTGTCTTTGTTACTGGGTGTCAGTGTATGTCTTTGTTACTGGGTGTCAGTGTCTGTCTTTGTTACTTGGTGTAAGTGTGTGTCTGTGTTACTGGATATCAGTGTATGTCTTTGTTACTTGGTGTCAGTGTGTGTCTGTGTTACTGGGTTTCAGTGTATGTCTTTGTTACTTGGTGTCAGTGTGTGTCTTTGTTACTTGGTGAAAGTGTATGTCTTTGTTACTTGGTGTCAGTGTATGTCTTTGTTACTTGGTGTAAGTGTGTGTCTGTGTTACTGGGTGTCAGTGTGTGTCTGTGTTGCTTGGTGTAAGTGTGTGTCTTTGTTACTTGGTGTCCGTGTGTGTCTGTGTTACTGGATGTCAGTTTATGTCTTTGTTACTTTAAGTCAGTGTATGTCTTTGTTACTTGGTGTTAGTGTGTGTCTGTGTTACTGGGTATCAGTGTATGTCTTTGTTACTTGGTGTAAGTGTGTGCCTGTGTTACTGGGTATCAGTGTATGTCTTTGTTACTTGGTGTCAGTGCATGTCTGTGTTACTTGGTGTAATTGTGTGTCTGTGTTACTGGGTGTCGGTGTATGTCTTTGTTACTGGGTGTCAGTGTGTGTCTTTGTGACTTGGTGTCAGTGTATGTCTTTGTTACTTGGTGTAAGTGTGTGTCTGTGTTACTGGGTATCAGTGTCTGTCTTTGTTACTTGGTGTAAGTGTGTACCTTTGTTACTGGGTATCAGTGTATGTCTTTGTTACTTGGTGTCAGTGTATGTCTGTGTTACTTGGTGTAATTGTGTGTCTGTGTTACTGGGTGTCAGTGTATGTCTTTGTTACTGGGTGTCAGTGTGTGTCTTTGTGACTTGGTGTCAGTGTATGTCTTTGTTACTTGGTGTAAGTGTGTGTCTGTGTTTCTGGGTATCAGTGTCTATCTTTTTTACTTGGTGTAAGTGTGTGTCTGTGTTACTGGGTATCAGTGTATGTATTTGTTACTTGGTGTCAGTGTATGTCTGTGTTACTTGGTGTAATTGTGTGTCTGTGTTACTGGGTATCAGTGTATGTCTTTGTTACTTGGTGTAAGTGTGTGTCTGTGTTACTGGGTATCAGTGTATGTCTTTGTTACTTGGTGTCAGTGTATGTCTTTGTTACTTGGTGTCAGTGTATGTCTTTGTTACTTGGTGTCAGTGTGTGTCTGTGTTACTGGGTGTCAGTGTGTGCCTGTTTTACTTGGTGTAAATATATGTCTTTGTTACTTGGTGTCCGTGTGTGTCTGTGTTACTGGGTGTCAGTGTATGTCTTTGTTACTTGAAGTCAGTGTATGTCTTTGTTACTTGGTGTAAGTGTGTGTCTGTGTTACTGGGTAGCAGTGTCTATCTTTGTTACTTGGTGTAAGTGTGTGCCTGTGTTACTGGGTATCAGTGTATGTCTTTGTTACTTGGTGGCAGTGTATGTCTGTGTTACTTGGTGTAATTGTGTGTCTGTGTTATTGGGTATCAGTGTATGTCTTTGTGACTTGGTGTCAGTGTATGTCTTTGTTACTGGGTGTCAGTGTGTGTCTTTGTGACTTGGTGTCAGTGTATGTCTGTGTTACTTAGTATAAGTGTATGTCTTTGTTACTTGCTGTCAGTCTGTGTCTGTGTTACTTGGTGTAAGTGTGTGTCTTTGTTACTTGGTGTCAGTGTATGTCTTTGTTACTTGGTGTAAGAGTGCGTTTGTGTTACTTGGTGTCCGTGTGTGTCTGTGTTACTGGGTGTCAGTGTATGTCTTTGTTACTGGGTGTCAGTGTATGTCTTTGTTACTGGGTGTAAGTGTGTGTCTGTGTTACTGGGTATCAGTGTCTGTCTTTTTTAATTGGTGTAAGTGTGTGTCTGTGTTACTGGGTATCAGTGCATGTCTTTGTTACTTGGTGTCAGTATATGTCTCTGTTACTTGGTGTAAGTGTGTGTCTGTGTTACTGGGTATCAGTGTATTTCTTTGTGACTTGGTGTCAGTGTATGTCTTTGTTACTGGGTGTCAGTGTGTGTCTTTGTGACTTGGTGTCAGTGTATGTCTGTGTTACTTAGTGTAAGTGTATGTCTTTGTTACTTGTTGTCAGTCTGTGTCTGTGTTACTTGGTGTAAGTGTGTGTCTTTGTTACTTGGTGTCAGTGTATGTCTTTGTTACTTGGTGTAAGAGTGCGTTTGTGTTACTTGGTGTAAGTGTGTGTCTGTGTTACTGGGTATCAGTGTCTGTCTTTGTTACTTGGTGTAAGTGTGTACCTTTGTTACTGGGTATCAGTGTATGTCTTTGTTACTTGGTGTCAGTGTATGTCTGTGTTACTTGGTGTAATTGTGTGTCTGTGTTTCTGGGTGTCAGTGTATGTCTTTGTTACTGGGTGTCAGTGTGTGTCTTTGTGACTTGGTATCAGTGTATGTCTTTGTTACTTGGTGTAAGTGTGTGTCTGTGTTTCTGGGTATCAGTGTCTATCTTTTTTACTTGGTGTAAGTGTGTGTCTGTGTTACTGGGTATCAGTGTATGTCTTTGTTACTTGGTGTCAGGTGTATGTCTGTGTTACTTGGTGTAAGTGTGTGTCTGTGTTTCTGGGTATCAGTGTATGTCTTTGTGACTTGGTGTCAGTGTATGTCTTTGTTACAGGGTGTCAGTGTGTGTCTTTGTGACTTGGTGTCACTATATGTCTGTGTTACTTGGTGTAAGTGTATGTCTTTGTTACTTGGTGTCAGTCTATGTCTGTGTTACTTGGTGTAAGTGTGTATCTTTGTTACTTGGTGTCAGTGTATGTCTTTGTTACTTGGCGTAAGTGTGTGTTTGTGTTACTTGGTGTAAGTGTGTGTCTGTATTTCTTGGTGTAAGTGTATGTCTTTGTTACTTGGTGTCAGTGTATGTCTGTGTCACTTGGTGTCAGTGTGTTTGTTTGTGTTACTAGGTGTCAGTGTATGTCTGTGTTACTTGGTGTAAGTGTGGGACTTTGTTACTTGGTGTCTGTGTGTGTCTGTGTTACTGGGTGTCAGTGTATGTCTTTGTTACTGTGTCTCAGTGTATGTCTTTGTTACTTGGTGTAAGTGTGTGTCTGTGTTACTGGGTGTCAGTGTCTGTCTTTGTTACTTGGTGTAAGTGTGTGTCTGTGTTACTGGGTATCAGTGTATGTCTTTGTTACTTGGTGTCGGTGTATGTCTGTGCTACTTGGTGTAAGTGTGTGTCTGTGTTACTGGGTATCAGTGTATGTCTTTGTTACTTGGTGTAAGTGTGTGTCTGTGTTTCTGGGTTTCAGTGCGTGTCTGTGTTACTTTGTGCAAGTGTGTGTCTTTGTTACTTGGTGTCCGTATGTGTCTGTGTTGCTGGGTGTCAGTTTATGTCTTTGTTAGTTGATTTCAGTGTATGTCTTTGTTACTTGGTGTAAGTGTGTGTGCGTGTTACTGGGTATCAGTGTCTGTCTTTGTTACTTGGTGTAAGTGTGTGTCTGTGTTACTGGGTATCAGTGTATGTCTTTGTTACTTGGTGTCAGTGTATGTCTTTGTTACTTGGTGTAAGTGTATGTCTTTGTTACTTGGTGTCAGTGTATGTCTTTGTTACTTGGTGTAAGTGTGTGTCTGTGTTTCTGGGTGTCAGTGTGTGCCTGTGTTACTTGGTGTAAGTGTGTGTCTTTGTTACTTGGTGTCCGTGTGTGTCTGTGTTGCTGGGTGTCAGTTTATGTCTTTGTTACTTGATTTCAGTGTATGTCTTTGTTACTTGGTGTAAGTGTTTGTGTGTGTTACTGGGTATCAATGTCTGTCTTTGTTACTTGGTGCAAGTGTGTCTGTGTTACTGGGTATCTGTGTATGTATGTGTTACTTGGTGTCAGTGTATGTCTGTGTTACTTTTTGTAATTGTGTGTCTGTGTTACTGGGTATCAGTGTATGTCTTTGTGACTTGGTGTCAGTGTATGTCTTTGTTACTTTATGTATGTGTGTGTCTGTGTTGCTGGGTATCAGTGTATGTCTTTGTTACTTGGTGTAAGTGTGTGTCTGTGTTGCTGGGTATCAGTGTATGTCTTTGTTACTTGGTGTAAGTGTGTGTCTGTGTTACTGGGTTTCAGTGTATGTCTTTGTTACTTGGTGTCAGTGTATGTCTTTGTTACTTGGTGTAAGTGTATGTCTTTGTTACTTGCTGTCAGTGTATGTCTTTTTTACTTGGTGTAAGTGTGTGTCTGTGTTATTGGGTGTCAGTGTGTGCCTGTGTTACTTGGTGTAAATGTGTGTCTTTGTTACTTGGTGTCCGTGTGTGTCTGTGTTACTGGGTGTCAGTTTATGTCTTTGTTACTTGAAGTCAGTGTATGTCTTTGTTACCTGGTGTAAGTTTGTGTCTGTGTTACTGGGTATCAGTGTCTGTCTTTGTTACTTGGTGTAAGTGTGTGCCTGTGTTACTGGGTATCAGTGTATGTCCTTGTTACTTGGTGGCAGTGTATGTCTGTGTTACTTGGTGTCAGTCTATGTCTCTGATACTTGGTGTAAGTGTGTGTCTTTGTTAGTTGGTGTCAGTGTATGTCTTTGTTACTTGGTGTAAGTGTGTGTTTGTGTTACTTGGTGTAAGTGTGTGTCTGTGTTACTTGTTGTCAGTGTCTGTCTTTGTTACTTGGTGTAAGTGTGTGTCTGTGTTATTGGGTGTCAGTGTGTGCCTGTGTTACTTGGTGTAAATGTGTGTCTTTGTTACTTGGTGTCCGTGTGTGTCTGTGTTACTGGGTGTCAGTTTATGTCTTTGTTACTTGAAGTCAGTGTATGTCTTTGTTACCTGGTGTAAGTTTGTGTCTGTGTTACTGGGTATCAGTGTCTGTCTTTGTTACTTGGTGTAAGTGTGTGCCTGTGTTACTGGGTATCAGTGTATGTCCTTGTTACTTGGTGGCAGTGTATGTCTGTGTTACTTGGTGTCAGTCTATGTCTCTGTTACTTGGTGTAAGTGTGTGCCTTTGTTAGTTGGTGTCAGTGTATGTCTTTGTTACTTGGTGTAAGTGTGTGTTTGTGTTACTTGGTGTAAGTGTGTGTCTGTGTTACTTGTTGTCAGTGTATGTCTTTGTTACTTGGTGTCAGTGTATGTCCGTGTAACTTGGTGTCAGTGTGTTTGTTTGAGTTACTGGGTGTCAGTGTGTGTCTGTGTTACTTGGTGTAAGTGTGGGACTTTGTTACTTGGTGTCTGTGTGTGTCTGTGTTACTGGGTGTCAGTGTATGTCTTTGTTACTGTGTCTCAGCGTATGTCTTTGTTACTTGGTGTAAGTGTGTGTCTGTGTTACTGGGTGTCAGCGTCTGTCTTTGTTACTTGGTGTAAGTGTGAGTCTGTGTTACTGGGTATCAGTGTATGTCTTTGTTACTTGGTGTCAGTGAGTGTCTGTGCTACTTGGTGCAAGTGAGTGTCTGTGTTACTGGGTGTCAGCGTCTGTCTTTGTTACTTGGTGTAAGTGTGTGTCTGTGTTACTGGGTATCTGTGTATGTCTTTGTTACTTGGTGTCAGTGTATGTCTTTGTTACTTGGTGTAAGTGTATGTCTTTGTTACTTGGTGTCAGTGTATGTCTTTGTTACTTGGTGTAAGTGTGTACCTTTGTTACTGGGTATCAGTGTATGTCTTTGTTACTTGGTGTCAGTGTATGTCTGTGTTACTTGGTGTAATTGTGTGTCTGTGTTACTGGGTGTCAGTGTATGTCTTTGTTACTGGGTGTCAGTGTGTGTCTTTGTGACTTGGTGTCAGTGTATGTCTTTGTTACTTGGTGTAAGTGTGTGTCTGTGTTTCTGGGTATCAGTGTCTATCTTTTTTACTTGGTGTAAGTGTGTGTCTGTGTTACTGGGTATCAGTGTATGTATTTGTTACTTGGTGTCAGTGTATGTCTGTGTTACTTGGTGTAATTGTGTGTCTGTGTTACTGGGTATCAGTGTATGTCTTTGTTACTTGGTGTAAGTGTGTGTCTGTGTTACTGGGTATCAGTGTATGTCTTTGTTACTTGGTGTCAGTGTATGTCTTTGTTACTTGGTGTCAGTGTATGTCTTTGTTACTTGGTGTCAGTGTGTGTCTGTGTTACTGGGTGTCAGTGTGTGCCTGTTTTACTTGGTGTAAATATATGTCTTTGTTACTTGGTGTCCGTGTGTGTCTGTGTTACTGGGTGTCAGTGTATGTCTTTGTTACTTGAAGTCAGTGTATGTCTTTGTTACTTGGTGTAAGTGTGTGTCTGTGTTACTGGGTAGCAGTGTCTATCTTTGTTACTTGGTGTAAGTGTGTGCCTGTGTTACTGGGTATCAGTGTATGTCTTTGTTACTTGGTGGCAGTGTATGTCTGTGTTACTTGGTGTAATTGTGTGTCTGTGTTATTGGGTATCAGTGTATGTCTTTGTGACTTGGTGTCAGTGTATGTCTTTGTTACTGGGTGTCAGTGTGTGTCTTTGTGACTTGGTGTCAGTGTATGTCTGTGTTACTTAGTATAAGTGTATGTCTTTGTTACTTGCTGTCAGTCTGTGTCTGTGTTACTTGGTGTAAGTGTGTGTCTTTGTTACTTGGTGTCAGTGTATGTCTTTGTTACTTGGTGTAAGAGTGCGTTTGTGTTACTTGGTGTCCGTGTGTGTCTGTGTTACTGGGTGTCAGTGTATGTCTTTGTTACTGGGTGTCAGTGTATGTCTTTGTTACTGGGTGTAAGTGTGTGTCTGTGTTACTGGGTATCAGTGTCTGTCTTTTTTAATTGGTGTAAGTGTGTGTCTGTGTTACTGGGTATCAGTGCATGTCTTTGTTACTTGGTGTCAGTATATGTCTCTGTTACTTGGTGTAAGTGTGTGTCTGTGTTACTGGGTATCAGTGTATTTCTTTGTGACTTGGTGTCAGTGTATGTCTTTGTTACTGGGTGTCAGTGTGTGTCTTTGTGACTTGGTGTCAGTGTATGTCTGTGTTACTTAGTGTAAGTGTATGTCTTTGTTACTTGTTGTCAGTCTGTGTCTGTGTTACTTGGTGTAAGTGTGTGTCTTTGTTACTTGGTGTCAGTGTATGTCTTTGTTACTTGGTGTAAGAGTGCGTTTGTGTTACTTGGTGTAAGTGTGTGTCTGTGTTACTGGGTATCAGTGTCTGTCTTTGTTACTTGGTGTAAGTGTGTACCTTTGTTACTGGGTATCAGTGTATGTCTTTGTTACTTGGTGTCAGTGTATGTCTGTGTTACTTGGTGTAATTGTGTGTCTGTGTTTCTGGGTGTCAGTGTATGTCTTTGTTACTGGGTGTCAGTGTGTGTCTTTGTGACTTGGTGTCAGTGTATGTCTTTGTTACTTGGTGTAAGTGTGTGTCTGTGTTTCTGGGTATCAGTGTCTATCTTTTTTACTTGGTGTAAGTGTGTGTCTGTGTTACTGGGTATCAGTGTATGTCTTTGTTACTTGGTGTCAGGTGTATGTCTGTGTTACTTGGTGTAAGTGTGTGTCTGTGTTTCTGGGTATCAGTGTATGTCTTTGTGACTTGGTGTCAGTGTATGTCTTTGTTACAGGGTGTCAGTGTGTGTCTTTGTGACTTGGTGTCACTATATGTCTGTGTTACTTGGTGTAAGTGTATGTCTTTGTTACTTGGTGTCAGTCTATGTCTGTGTTACTTGGTGTAAGTGTGTATCTTTGTTACTTGGTGTCAGTGTATGTCTTTGTTACTTGGCGTAAGTGTGTGTTTGTGTTACTTGGTGTAAGTGTGTGTCTGTATTTCTTGGTGTAAGTGTATGTCTTTGTTACTTGGTGTCAGTGTATGTCTGTGTCACTTGGTGTCAGTGTGTTTGTTTGTGTTACTAGGTGTCAGTGTATGTCTGTGTTACTTGGTGTAAGTGTGGGACTTTGTTACTTGGTGTCTGTGTGTGTCTGTGTTACTGGGTGTCAGTGTATGTCTTTGTTACTGTGTCTCAGTGTATGTCTTTGTTACTTGGTGTAAGTGTGTGTCTGTGTTACTGGGTGTCAGTGTCTGTCTTTGTTACTTGGTGTAAGTGTGTGTCTGTGTTACTGGGTATCAGTGTATGTCTTTGTTACTTGGTGTCGGTGTATGTCTGTGCTACTTGGTGTAAGTGTGTGTCTGTGTTACTGGGTATCAGTGTATGTCTTTGTTACTTGGTGTAAGTGTGTGTCTGTGTTTCTGGGTTTCAGTGCGTGTCTGTGTTACTTTGTGCAAGTGTGTGTCTTTGTTACTTGGTGTCCGTATGTGTCTGTGTTGCTGGGTGTCAGTTTATGTCTTTGTTAGTTGATTTCAGTGTATGTCTTTGTTACTTGGTGTAAGTGTGTGTGCGTGTTACTGGGTATCAGTGTCTGTCTTTGTTACTTGGTGTAAGTGTGTGTCTGTGTTACTGGGTATCAGTGTATGTCTTTGTTACTTGGTGTCAGTGTATGTCTTTGTTACTTGGTGTAAGTGTATGTCTTTGTTACTTGGTGTCAGTGTATGTCTTTGTTACTTGGTGTAAGTGTGTGTCTGTGTTTCTGGGTGTCAGTGTGTGCCTGTGTTACTTGGTGTAAGTGTGTGTCTTTGTTACTTGGTGTCCGTGTGTGTCTGTGTTGCTGGGTGTCAGTTTATGTCTTTGTTACTTGATTTCAGTGTATGTCTTTGTTACTTGGTGTAAGTGTTTGTGTGTGTTACTGGGTATCAATGTCTGTCTTTGTTACTTGGTGCAAGTGTGTCTGTGTTACTGGGTATCTGTGTATGTATGTGTTACTTGGTGTCAGTGTATGTCTGTGTTACTTTTTGTAATTGTGTGTCTGTGTTACTGGGTATCAGTGTATGTCTTTGTGACTTGGTGTCAGTGTATGTCTTTGTTACTTTATGTATGTGTGTGTCTGTGTTGCTGGGTATCAGTGTATGTCTTTGTTACTTGGTGTAAGTGTGTGTCTGTGTTGCTGGGTATCAGTGTATGTCTTTGTTACTTGGTGTAAGTGTGTGTCTGTGTTACTGGGTTTCAGTGTATGTCTTTGTTACTTGGTGTCAGTGTATGTCTTTGTTACTTGGTGTAAGTGTATGTCTTTGTTACTTGCTGTCAGTGTATGTCTTTTTTACTTGGTGTAAGTGTGTGTCTGTGTTATTGGGTGTCAGTGTGTGCCTGTGTTACTTGGTGTAAATGTGTGTCTTTGTTACTTGGTGTCCGTGTGTGTCTGTGTTACTGGGTGTCAGTTTATGTCTTTGTTACTTGAAGTCAGTGTATGTCTTTGTTACCTGGTGTAAGTTTGTGTCTGTGTTACTGGGTATCAGTGTCTGTCTTTGTTACTTGGTGTAAGTGTGTGCCTGTGTTACTGGGTATCAGTGTATGTCCTTGTTACTTGGTGGCAGTGTATGTCTGTGTTACTTGGTGTCAGTCTATGTCTCTGATACTTGGTGTAAGTGTGTGTCTTTGTTAGTTGGTGTCAGTGTATGTCTTTGTTACTTGGTGTAAGTGTGTGTTTGTGTTACTTGGTGTAAGTGTGTGTCTGTGTTACTTGTTGTCAGTGTCTGTCTTTGTTACTTGGTGTAAGTGTGTGTCTGTGTTATTGGGTGTCAGTGTGTGCCTGTGTTACTTGGTGTAAATGTGTGTCTTTGTTACTTGGTGTCCGTGTGTGTCTGTGTTACTGGGTGTCAGTTTATGTCTTTGTTACTTGAAGTCAGTGTATGTCTTTGTTACCTGGTGTAAGTTTGTGTCTGTGTTACTGGGTATCAGTGTCTGTCTTTGTTACTTGGTGTAAGTGTGTGCCTGTGTTACTGGGTATCAGTGTATGTCCTTGTTACTTGGTGGCAGTGTATGTCTGTGTTACTTGGTGTCAGTCTATGTCTCTGTTACTTGGTGTAAGTGTGTGCCTTTGTTAGTTGGTGTCAGTGTATGTCTTTGTTACTTGGTGTAAGTGTGTGTTTGTGTTACTTGGTGTAAGTGTGTGTCTGTGTTACTTGTTGTCAGTGTATGTCTTTGTTACTTGGTGTCAGTGTATGTCCGTGTAACTTGGTGTCAGTGTGTTTGTTTGAGTTACTGGGTGTCAGTGTGTGTCTGTGTTACTTGGTGTAAGTGTGGGACTTTGTTACTTGGTGTCTGTGTGTGTCTGTGTTACTGGGTGTCAGTGTATGTCTTTGTTACTGTGTCTCAGCGTATGTCTTTGTTACTTGGTGTAAGTGTGTGTCTGTGTTACTGGGTGTCAGCGTCTGTCTTTGTTACTTGGTGTAAGTGTGAGTCTGTGTTACTGGGTATCAGTGTATGTCTTTGTTACTTGGTGTCAGTGAGTGTCTGTGCTACTTGGTGCAAGTGAGTGTCTGTGTTACTGGGTGTCAGCGTCTGTCTTTGTTACTTGGTGTAAGTGTGTGTCTGTGTTACTGGGTATCTGTGTATGTCTTTGTTACTTGGTGTCAGTGTATGTCTTTGTTACTTGGTGTAAGTGTATGTCTTTGTTACTTGGTGTCAGTGTATGTCTTTGTTACTTGGTGTAAGTGTGTGTCTGTGTTACTGGGAATCTTTGTATGTCTTTGTTAATTGGTGTCAGTGTATGTCTTTGTTACTTGGTGTCAGTGTATGTCTTTGTTACTTGGTGTAAGTGTATGTCTTTGTTACTTGGTGTCAGTGTATGTCTTTGTTACTTGGTGTAAGTGTGTGTCTGTGTTACTGGGTATCAGTGTCTGTCTTTGTTACTTGGTGTAAGTGTGTGCCTTTGTTACTGGGTATCAGTGTATGTCTTTGTTACTTGGTGTCAGTGTATGTCTGTGTTACTTGGTGTAATTGTGTGTCTGTGTTACTGGGTGTCAGTGTCTGTCTTTGTTACTTGGTGTAAGTGTGTGTCTGTGTTACTGGGTATCAGTGTATGTCTTTGTTACATGGTGTTGGTGTATGTCTGTGCTACTTGGTGTAAGTGTGTGTCTGTGTTACTGGGTATCAGTGTATGTCTTTGTTACTTGGTGTAAGTGTGTGTCTGTGTTACTGGGAATCAGTGTATGTCTTTGTTACTTTTTGTAAGTGTATGTCTTTGTTACTTGGTGTCTGTGTATGTCTTTGTTACTTGGTGTAAGTGTGTGTCTGTGTTTCTGGGTTTCAGTGCGTGTCTGTGTTACTTTGTGTAAGTGTGTGTCTTTGTTACTTGGTGTCCGTATGTGTCTGTGTTGCTGGGTGTCAGTTTATGTCTTTGTTACTTGATTTCAGTGTATGTCTTTGTCACTTGGTGTAAGTGTGTGTGTGTGTTACTGGGTATCAGTGTCTGTCTTTGTTACTTGGTGTAAGTGTGTGTCTGTGTTACTGGGTATCAGTGTATGTCTTTGTTACTTGGTGTCAGTGTATGTCTTTGTTACTTGGTGTAAGTGTATGTCTTTGTTACTTGGTGTCAGTGTATGTCTTTGTTACTTGGTGTAAGTGTGTGTCTGTGTTTCTGGGTGTCAGTGTGTGCCTGTGTTACTTGGTGTAAGTGTGTGTCTTTGTTACTTGGTGTCCGTGTGTGTCTGTGTTGCTGGGTGTCAGTTTATGTCTTTGTTACTTGATTTCAGTGTATGTCTTTGTTACTTGGTGTAAGTGTTTGTGTGTGTTACTGGGTATCAGTGTCTGTCTTTGTTACTTGGTGCAAGTGTGTCTGTGTTACTGGGTATCTGTGTATGTATTTGTTACTTGGTGTCAGTGTATGTCTGTGTTACTTTTTGTAATTGTGTGTCTGTGTTACTGGGTATCAGTGTATGTCTTTGTGACTTGGTGTCAGTGTATGTCTTTGTTACTTGGTGTATGTGTGTGTCTGTGTTGCTGGGTATCAGTGTATGTCTTTGTTACTTGGTGTAAGTATGTGTCTGTGTTGCTGGGTATCAGTGTATGTCTTTGTTACTTGGTGTAAGTGTGTGTCTGTGTTACTGGGTTTCAGTGTATGTCTTTGTTACTTGGTGTCAGTGTATGTCTTTGTTACTTGGTGTAAGTGTATGTCTTTGTTACTTGCAGTCAGTGTATGTCTTTTTTACTTGGTGTAAGTGTGTGTCTGTGTTATTGGGTGTCAGTGTGTGCCTGTGTTACTTGGTGTAAATGTGTGTCTTTGTTACTTGGTGTCCGTGTGTGTCTGTGTTACTGGGTGTCAGTTTATGTCTTTGTTACTTGAAGTCAGTGTATGTCTTTGTTACCTGGTGTAAGTGTGTGTCTGTGTTACTGGGTATCAGTGTCTGTCTTTGTTACTTGGTGTAAGTGTGTGCCTGTGTTACTGGGTATCAGTGTATGTCCTTGTTACTTGGTGGCAGTGTATGTCTGTGTTACTTGGTGTCAGTCTATGTCTTTGTTACTTGGTGTAAGTGTGTGTTTGTGTTACTTGGTGTAAGTGTGTGTCTGTGTTACTTGTTGTCAGTGTATGTCTTTGTTACTTGGTGTCAGTGTATGTCCGTGTAACTTGGTGTCAGTGTGTTTGTTTGAGTTACTGGGTGTCAGTGTGTGTCTGTGTTACTTGGTGTAAGTGTGGGACTTTGTTACTTGGTGTCTGTGTGTGTCTGTGTTACTGGGTGTCAGTGTATGTCTTTGTTACTGTGTCTCAGCGTATGTCTTTGTTACTTGGTGTAAGTGTGTGTCTGTGTTACTGGGTGTCAGCGTCTGTCTTTGTTACTTGGTGTAAGTGTGAGTCTGTGTTACTGGGTATCAGTGTATGTCTTTGTTACTTGGTGTCAGTGAGTGTCTGTGCTACTTGGTGCAAGTGAGTGTCTGTGTTACTGGGTGTCAGCGTCTGTCTTTGTTACTTGGTGTAAGTGTGTGTCTGTGTTACTGGGTATCTGTGTATGTCTTTGTTACTTGGTGTCAGTGTATGTCTTTGTTACTTGGTGTAAGTGTATGTCTTTGTTACTTGGTGTCAGTGTATGTCTTTGTTACTTGGTGTAAGTGTGTGTCTGTGTTACTGGGAATCTGTGTATGTCTTTGTTACTTGGTGTCAGTGTATGTCTTTGTTACTTGGTGTCAGTGTATGTCTTTGTTACTTGGTGTAAGTGTATGTCTTTGTTACTTGGTGTCAGTGTATGTCTTTGTTACTTGGTGTAAGTGTGTGTCTGTGTTACTGGGTATCAGTGTCTGTCTTTGTTACTTGGTGTAAGTGTGTGCCTTTGTTACTGGGTATCAGTGTATGTCTTTGTTACTTGGTGTCAGTGTATGTCTGTGTTACTTGGTGTAATTGTGTGTCTGTGTTACTGGGTGTCAGTGTATGTCTTTGTTACTGGGTGTCAGTGTGTGTCTTTGTGACTTGGTGTCAGTGTATGTCTTTGTTACTTGGTGTAAGTGTGTGTCTGTGTTTCTGGGTATCAGTGTATATCTTTTTTACTTGGTGTAAGTGTGTGTCTGTGTTACTGGGTATCAGTGTATGTCTTTGTGACTTGGTGTCAGTGTATGTCTTTGTTACTGGGTGTCAGTGTGTGTCTTTGTGACTTGGTGTCACTATATGTCTGTGTTACTTGGTGAAAGTGTATGTCTTTGTTATTTGGTGTCAGTCTATGTCTGTGTTACTTGGTGTAAGTGTGTGTCTTTGTTACTTGGTGTCAGTGTATGTCTTTGTTACTTGGCGTAAGTGTGTGTTTGTGTTACTTGGTGTAAGTGTGTGTCTGTATTACTTGGTGTAAGTGTATGTCTTTGTTACTTGCTGTCAGTGTATGTCTGTGTCACTTGGTGTCAGTGTGTTTGTTTGTGTTACTAGGTGTCAGTGTATGTCTGTGTTACTTGGTGTAAGTGTGGGACTTTGTTACTTGGTGTCTGTGTGTGTCTGTGTTACTGGGTGTCAGTGTATGTCTTTGTTACTGTGTCTCAGTGTATGTCTTTGTTACTTGGTGTAAGTGTGTGTCTGTGTTACTGGGTGTCAGTGTCTGTCTTTGTTACTTGGTGTAAGTGTGTGTCTGTGTTACTGGGTATCAGTGTATGTCTTTGTTACTTGGTGTAAGTGTGTGTCTGTGTTACTGGGAATCAGTGTATGTCTTTGTTACTTGGTGTAAGTGTATGTCTTTGTTACTTGGTGTCTGTGTATGTCTTTGTTACTTGGTGTAAGTGTGTGTCTGTGTTTCTGGGTGTCAGTGTCTGTCTTTGTTACTTGGTGTAAGTGTGTGTCTGTGTTACTGGGTATCAGTGTATGTCTTTGTTACATGGTGTTGGTGTATGTCTGTGCTACTTGGTGTAAGTGTGTGTCTGTGTTACTGGGTATCAGTGTATGTCTTTGTTACTTGGTGTAAGTGTGTGTCTGTGTTACTGGGAATCAGTGTATGTCTTTGTTACTTTTTGTAAGTGTATGTCTTTGTTACTTGGTGTCTGTGTATGTCTTTGTTACTTGGTGTAAGTGTGTGTCTGTGTTTCTGGGTTTCAGTGCGTGTCTGTGTTACTTTGTGTAAGTGTGTGTCTTTGTTACTTGGTGTCCGTATGTGTCTGTGTTGCTGGGTGTCAGTTTATGTCTTTGTTACTTGATTTCAGTGTATGTCTTTGTCACTTGGTGTAAGTGTGTGTGTGTGTTACTGGGTATCAGTGTCTGTCTTTGTTACTTGGTGTAAGTGTGTGTCTGTGTTACTGGGTATCAGTGTATGTCTTTGTTACTTGGTGTCAGTGTATGTCTTTGTTACTTGGTGTAAGTGTATGTCTTTGTTACTTGGTGTCAGTGTATGTCTTTGTTACTTGGTGTAAGTGTGTGTCTGTGTTTCTGGGTGTCAGTGTGTGCCTGTGTTACTTGGTGTAAGTGTGTGTCTTTGTTACTTGGTGTCCGTGTGTGTCTGTGTTGCTGGGTGTCAGTTTATGTCTTTGTTACTTGATTTCAGTGTATGTCTTTGTTACTTGGTGTAAGTGTTTGTGTGTGTTACTGGGTATCAGTGTCTGTCTTTGTTACTTGGTGTCAGTGAGTGTCTGTGCTACTTGGTGCAAGTGAGTGTCTGTGTTACTGGGTGTCAGCGTCTGTCTTTGTTACTTGGTGTAAGTGTGTGTCTGTGTTACTGGGTATCTGTGTATGTCTTTGTTACTTGGTGTCAGTGTATGTCTTTGTTACTTGGTGTAAGTGTATGTCTTTGTTACTTGGTGTCAGTGTATGTCTTTGTTACTTGGTGTAAGTGTGTGTCTGTGTTACTGGGAATCTTTGTATGTCTTTGTTAATTGGTGTCAGTGTATGTCTTTGTTACTTGGTGTCAGTGTATGTCTTTGTTACTTGGTGTAAGTGTATGTCTTTGTTACTTGGTGTCAGTGTATGTCTTTGTTACTTGGTGTAAGTGTGTGTCTGTGTTACTGGGTATCAGTGTCTGTCTTTGTTACTTGGTGTAAGTGTGTGCCTTTGTTACTGGGTATCAGTGTATGTCTTTGTTACTTGGTGTCAGTGTATGTCTGTGTTACTTGGTGTAATTGTGTGTCTGTGTTACTGGGTGTCAGTGTCTGTCTTTGTTACTTGGTGTAAGTGTGTGTCTGTGTTACTGGGTATCAGTGTATGTCTTTGTTACATGGTGTTGGTGTATGTCTGTGCTACTTGGTGTAAGTGTGTGTCTGTGTTACTGGGTATCAGTGTATGTCTTTGTTACTTGGTGTAAGTGTGTGTCTGTGTTACTGGGAATCAGTGTATGTCTTTGTTACTTTTTGTAAGTGTATGTCTTTGTTACTTGGTGTCTGTGTATGTCTTTGTTACTTGGTGTAAGTGTGTGTCTGTGTTTCTGGGTTTCAGTGCGTGTCTGTGTTACTTTGTGTAAGTGTGTGTCTTTGTTACTTGGTGTCCGTATGTGTCTGTGTTGCTGGGTGTCAGTTTATGTCTTTGTTACTTGATTTCAGTGTATGTCTTTGTCACTTGGTGTAAGTGTGTGTGTGTGTTACTGGGTATCAGTGTCTGTCTTTGTTACTTGGTGTAAGTGTGTGTCTGTGTTACTGGGTATCAGTGTATGTCTTTGTTACTTGGTGTCAGTGTATGTCTTTGTTACTTGGTGTAAGTGTATGTCTTTGTTACTTGGTGTCAGTGTATGTCTTTGTTACTTGGTGTAAGTGTGTGTCTGTGTTTCTGGGTGTCAGTGTGTGCCTGTGTTACTTGGTGTAAGTGTGTGTCTTTGTTACTTGGTGTCCGTGTGTGTCTGTGTTGCTGGGTGTCAGTTTATGTCTTTGTTACTTGATTTCAGTGTATGTCTTTGTTACTTGGTGTAAGTGTTTGTGTGTGTTACTGGGTATCAGTGTCTGTCTTTGTTACTTGGTGCAAGTGTGTCTGTGTTACTGGGTATCTGTGTATGTATTTGTTACTTGGTGTCAGTGTATGTCTGTGTTACTTTTTGTAATTGTGTGTCTGTGTTACTGGGTATCAGTGTATGTCTTTGTGACTTGGTGTCAGTGTATGTCTTTGTTACTTGGTGTATGTGTGTGTCTGTGTTGCTGGGTATCAGTGTATGTCTTTGTTACTTGGTGTAAGTATGTGTCTGTGTTGCTGGGTATCAGTGTATGTCTTTGTTACTTGGTGTAAGTGTGTGTCTGTGTTACTGGGTTTCAGTGTATGTCTTTGTTACTTGGTGTCAGTGTATGTCTTTGTTACTTGGTGTAAGTGTATGTCTTTGTTACTTGCAGTCAGTGTATGTCTTTTTTACTTGGTGTAAGTGTGTGTCTGTGTTATTGGGTGTCAGTGTGTGCCTGTGTTACTTGGTGTAAATGTGTGTCTTTGTTACTTGGTGTCCGTGTGTGTCTGTGTTACTGGGTGTCAGTTTATGTCTTTGTTACTTGAAGTCAGTGTATGTCTTTGTTACCTGGTGTAAGTGTGTGTCTGTGTTACTGGGTATCAGTGTCTGTCTTTGTTACTTGGTGTAAGTGTGTGCCTGTGTTACTGGGTATCAGTGTATGTCCTTGTTACTTGGTGGCAGTGTATGTCTGTGTTACTTGGTGTCAGTCTATGTCTTTGTTACTTGGTGTAAGTGTGTGTTTGTGTTACTTGGTGTAAGTGTGTGTCTGTGTTACTTGTTGTCAGTGTATGTCTTTGTTACTTGGTGTCAGTGTATGTCCGTGTAACTTGGTGTCAGTGTGTTTGTTTGAGTTACTGGGTGTCAGTGTGTGTCTGTGTTACTTGGTGTAAGTGTGGGACTTTGTTACTTGGTGTCTGTGTGTGTCTGTGTTACTGGGTGTCAGTGTATGTCTTTGTTACTGTGTCTCAGCGTATGTCTTTGTTACTTGGTGTAAGTGTGTGTCTGTGTTACTGGGTGTCAGCGTCTGTCTTTGTTACTTGGTGTAAGTGTGAGTCTGTGTTACTGGGTATCAGTGTATGTCTTTGTTACTTGGTGTCAGTGAGTGTCTGTGCTACTTGGTGCAAGTGAGTGTCTGTGTTACTGGGTGTCAGCGTCTGTCTTTGTTACTTGGTGTAAGTGTGTGTCTGTGTTACTGGGTATCTGTGTATGTCTTTGTTACTTGGTGTCAGTGTATGTCTTTGTTACTTGGTGTAAGTGTATGTCTTTGTTACTTGGTGTCAGTGTATGTCTTTGTTACTTGGTGTAAGTGTGTGTCTGTGTTACTGGGAATCTGTGTATGTCTTTGTTACTTGGTGTCAGTGTATGTCTTTGTTACTTGGTGTCAGTGTATGTCTTTGTTACTTGGTGTAAGTGTATGTCTTTGTTACTTGGTGTCAGTGTATGTCTTTGTTACTTGGTGTAAGTGTGTGTCTGTGTTACTGGGTATCAGTGTCTGTCTTTGTTACTTGGTGTAAGTGTGTGCCTTTGTTACTGGGTATCAGTGTATGTCTTTGTTACTTGGTGTCAGTGTATGTCTGTGTTACTTGGTGTAATTGTGTGTCTGTGTTACTGGGTGTCAGTGTATGTCTTTGTTACTGGGTGTCAGTGTGTGTCTTTGTGACTTGGTGTCAGTGTATGTCTTTGTTACTTGGTGTAAGTGTGTGTCTGTGTTTCTGGGTATCAGTGTATATCTTTTTTACTTGGTGTAAGTGTGTGTCTGTGTTACTGGGTATCAGTGTATGTCTTTGTGACTTGGTGTCAGTGTATGTCTTTGTTACTGGGTGTCAGTGTGTGTCTTTGTGACTTGGTGTCACTATATGTCTGTGTTACTTGGTGAAAGTGTATGTCTTTGTTATTTGGTGTCAGTCTATGTCTGTGTTACTTGGTGTAAGTGTGTGTCTTTGTTACTTGGTGTCAGTGTATGTCTTTGTTACTTGGCGTAAGTGTGTGTTTGTGTTACTTGGTGTAAGTGTGTGTCTGTATTACTTGGTGTAAGTGTATGTCTTTGTTACTTGCTGTCAGTGTATGTCTGTGTCACTTGGTGTCAGTGTGTTTGTTTGTGTTACTAGGTGTCAGTGTATGTCTGTGTTACTTGGTGTAAGTGTGGGACTTTGTTACTTGGTGTCTGTGTGTGTCTGTGTTACTGGGTGTCAGTGTATGTCTTTGTTACTGTGTCTCAGTGTATGTCTTTGTTACTTGGTGTAAGTGTGTGTCTGTGTTACTGGGTGTCAGTGTCTGTCTTTGTTACTTGGTGTAAGTGTGTGTCTGTGTTACTGGGTATCAGTGTATGTCTTTGTTACTTGGTGTAAGTGTGTGTCTGTGTTACTGGGAATCAGTGTATGTCTTTGTTACTTGGTGTAAGTGTATGTCTTTGTTACTTGGTGTCTGTGTATGTCTTTGTTACTTGGTGTAAGTGTGTGTCTGTGTTTCTGGGTGTCAGTGTCTGTCTTTGTTACTTGGTGTAAGTGTGTGTCTGTGTTACTGGGTATCAGTGTATGTCTTTGTTACATGGTGTTGGTGTATGTCTGTGCTACTTGGTGTAAGTGTGTGTCTGTGTTACTGGGTATCAGTGTATGTCTTTGTTACTTGGTGTAAGTGTGTGTCTGTGTTACTGGGAATCAGTGTATGTCTTTGTTACTTTTTGTAAGTGTATGTCTTTGTTACTTGGTGTCTGTGTATGTCTTTGTTACTTGGTGTAAGTGTGTGTCTGTGTTTCTGGGTTTCAGTGCGTGTCTGTGTTACTTTGTGTAAGTGTGTGTCTTTGTTACTTGGTGTCCGTATGTGTCTGTGTTGCTGGGTGTCAGTTTATGTCTTTGTTACTTGATTTCAGTGTATGTCTTTGTCACTTGGTGTAAGTGTGTGTGTGTGTTACTGGGTATCAGTGTCTGTCTTTGTTACTTGGTGTAAGTGTGTGTCTGTGTTACTGGGTATCAGTGTATGTCTTTGTTACTTGGTGTCAGTGTATGTCTTTGTTACTTGGTGTAAGTGTATGTCTTTGTTACTTGGTGTCAGTGTATGTCTTTGTTACTTGGTGTAAGTGTGTGTCTGTGTTTCTGGGTGTCAGTGTGTGCCTGTGTTACTTGGTGTAAGTGTGTGTCTTTGTTACTTGGTGTCCGTGTGTGTCTGTGTTGCTGGGTGTCAGTTTATGTCTTTGTTACTTGATTTCAGTGTATGTCTTTGTTACTTGGTGTAAGTGTTTGTGTGTGTTACTGGGTATCAGTGTCTGTCTTTGTTACTTGGTGCAAGTGTGTCTGTGTTACTGGGTATCTGTGTATGTATTTGTTACTTGGTGTCAGTGTATGTCTGTGTTACTTTTTGTAATTGTGTGTCTGTGTTACTGGGTATCAGTGTATGTCTTTGTGACTTGGTGTCAGTGTATGTCTTTGTTACTTGGTGTATGTGTGTGTCTGTGTTGCTGGGTATCAGTGTATGTCTTTGTTACTTGGTGTAAGTATGTGTCTGTGTTGCTGGGTATCAGTGTATGTCTTTGTTACTTGGTGTAAGTGTGTGTCTGTGTTACTGGGTTTCAGTGTATGTCTTTGTTACTTGGTGTCAGTGTATGTCTTTGTTACTTGGTGTAAGTGTATGTCTTTGTTACTTGCAGTCAGTGTATGTCTTTTTTACTTGGTGTAAGTGTGTGTCTGTGTTATTGGGTGTCAGTGTGTGCCTGTGTTACTTGGTGTAAATGTGTGTCTTTGTTACTTGGTGTCCGTGTGTGTCTGTGTTACTGGGTGTCAGTTTATGTCTTTGTTACTTGAAGTCAGTGTATGTCTTTGTTACCTGGTGTAAGTGTGTGTCTGTGTTACTGGGTATCAGTGTCTGTCTTTGTTACTTGGTGTAAGTGTGTGCCTGTGTTACTGGGTATCAGTGTATGTCCTTGTTACTTGGTGGCAGTGTATGTCTGTGTTACTTGGTGTCAGTCTATGTCTTTGTTACTTGGTGTAAGTGTCTGTTTGTGTTACTTGGTGTAAGTGTGTGTCTGTGTTACTTGTTGTCAGTGTATGTCTTTGTTACTTGGTGTCAGTGTATGTCCGTGTAACTTGGTGTCAGTGTGTTTGTTTGAGTTACTGGGTGTCAGTGTGTGTCTGTGTTACTTGGTGTAAGTGTGGGACTTTGTTACTTGGTGTCTGTGTGTGTCTGTGTTACTGGGTGTCAGTGTATGTCTTTGTTACTGTGTCTCAGCGTATGTCTTTGTTACTTGGTGTAAGTGTGTGTCTGTGTTACTGGGTGTCAGCGTCTGTCTTTGTTACTTGGTGTAAGTGTGAGTCTGTGTTACTGGGTATCAGTGTATGTCTTTGTTACTTGGTGTCAGTGAGTGTCTGTGCTACTTGGTGCAAGTGAGTGTCTGTGTTACTGGGTGTCAGCGTCTGTCTTTGTTACTTGGTGTAAGTGTGTGTCTGTGTTACTGGGTATCAGTGTATGTCTTTGTTACTTGGTGTCAGTGTATGTCTTTGTTACTTGGTGTAAGTGTATGTCTTTGTTACTTGGTGTCAGTGTATGTCTTTGTTACTTGGTGTAAGTGTGTGTCTGTGTTACTGGGAATCTGTGTATGTCTTTGTTACTTGGTGTCAGTGTATGTCTTTGTTACTTGGTGTCAGTGTATGTCTTTGTTACTTGGTGTAAGTGTATGTCTTTGTTACTTGGTGTCAGTGTATGTCTTTGTTACTTGGTGTAAGTGTGTGTCTGTGTTACTGGGTATCAGTGTCTGTCTTTGTTACTTGGTGTAAGTGTGTGCCTTTGTTACTGGGTATCAGTGTATGTCTTTGTTACTTGGTGTCAGTGTATGTCTGTGTTACTTGGTGTAATTGTGTGTCTGTGTTACTGGGTGTCAGTGTATGTCTTTGTTACTGGGTGTCAGTGTGTGTCTTTGTGACTTGGTGTCAGTGTATGTCTTTGTTACTTGGTGTAAGTGTGTGTCTGTGTTTCTGGGTATCAGTGTATATCTTTTTTACTTGGTGTAAGTGTGTGTCTGTGTTACTGGGTATCAGTGTATGTCTTTGTGACTTGGTGTCAGTGTATGTCTTTGTTACTGGGTGTCAGTGTGTGTCTTTGTGACTTGGTGTCACTATATGTCTGTGTTACTTGGTGTAAGTGTATGTCTTTGTTATTTGGTGTCAGTCTATGTCTGTGTTACTTGGTGTAAGTGTGTGTCTTTGTTACTTGGTGTCAGTGTATGTCTTTGTTACTTGGCGTAAGTGTGTGTTTGTGTTACTTGGTGTAAGTGTGTGTCTGTATTACTTGGTGTAAGTGTATGTCTTTGTTACTTGCTGTCAGTGTATGTCTGTGTCACTTGGTGTCAGTGTGTTTGTTTGTGTTACTAGGTGTCAGTGTATGTCTGTGTTACTTGGTGTAAGTGTGGGACTTTGTTACTTGGTGTCTGTGTGTGTCTGTGTTACTGGGTGTCAGTGTATGTCTTTGTTACTGTGTCTCAGTGTATGTCTTTGTTACTTGGTGTAAGTGTGTGTCTGTGTTACTGGGTGTCAGTGTCTGTCTTTGTTACTTGGTGTAAGTGTGTGTCTGTGTTACTGGGTATCAGTGTATGTCTTTGTTACTTGGTGTAAGTGTGTGTCTGTGTTACTGGGAATCAGTGTATGTCTTTGTTACTTGGTGTAAGTGTATGTCTTTGTTACTTGGTGTCTGTGTATGTCTTTGTTACTTGGTGTAAGTGTGTGTCTGTGTTTCTGGGTTTCAGTGTGTGTCTGTGTTACTTGGTGTAATTGTGTGTCTTTGTTACTTGGTGTCCGTGTGTGTCTGTGTTGCTGGGTGTCAGTTTATGTCTTTGTTACTTGATTTCAGTGTATGTCTTTGTTACTTGGTGTAAGTGTGTGTGTGTGTGTTACTGGGTATCAGTATCTGTCTTTGTTACTTGGTGTAAGTGTGTGTCTGTGTTACTGGGTATCAGTGTATGTCTTTGTTACTTGGTGTCAGTGTATGTCTTTGTTACTTGGTGTAAGTGTATGTCTTTGTTACTTGGTGTCAGTGTATGTCTTTGTTACTTGGTGTAAGTGTGTGTCTGTGTTTCTGGGTGTCAGTGTGTGCCTGTGTTACTTGATTTCAGTGTGTGTCTGTGTTGCTGGTTGTCAGTTTATGTCTTTGTTACTTGATTTCAGTGTGTGTCTTTGTTACTTGGTGTAAGTGTGTGTGTGTGTTACAGGGTATCAGTGTCTGTCTTTGTTACTTGGTGTAAGTGTGTCTGTGTTACTGGGTATCTGTGTATGTATTTGTTACTTGGTGTCAGTGTATGTCTGTGCTACTTGTTGTAATTGTGTGTCTGTGTTACTGGGTATCAGTGTATGTCTTTGTGACTTGGTGTCAGTGTATGTCTTTGTTACTTGGTGTATGTGTGTGTCAGTGTTACTGGGTATCAGTGTATGTCTTTGTTACTTGGTGTAAGTGTGTGTCTGTGTTGCTGGGTATCAGTGTATGTCTTTGTTACTTGGTGTAAGTGTGTGTCTGTGTTACTGGGTTTCAGTGTATGTCTTTGTTACTTGGTGTCAGTGTATGTCTTTGTTACTTGGTGTAAGTGTATGTCTTTGTTACTTGCTGTCAGTGTATGTCTTTGTTACTTGGTGTAAGTGTGTGTCTGTGTTATTGGGTGTCAGTGTGTGCCTGTGTTACTTGGTGTAAATGTGTGTCTTTGTTACTTGGTGTCCGTGTGTGTCTGTGTTACTGGGTGTCAGTTTATGTCTTTGTTACTTGAAGTCAGTGTATGTCTTTGTTACCTGGTGTAAGTGTGTGTCTGTGTTACTGGGTATCAGTGTCTGTCTTTGTTACTTGGTGTAAGTGTGTGCCTGTGTTACTGGGTATCAGTGTATGTCCTTGTTACTTGGTGGCAGTGTATGTCTGTGTTAGTTGGTGTCAGTCTATGTCTGTGTTACTTGGTGTAAGTGTGTGCCTTTGTTAGCTGATGTCAGTGTATGTCTTTGTTACTTGGTGTAAGTGTGTGTTTGTGTTACTTGGTGTAAGTGTGTGTCTGTGTTACTTGTTGTCAGTGTATGTCTTTGTTACTTGGTGTCAGTGTATGTCCGTGTAACTTGGTGTCAGTGTGTTTGTTTGAGTTACTGGGTGTCAGTGTGTGTCTGTGTTACTTGGTGTAAGTGTGGGACTTTGTTACTTGGTGTCTGTGTGTGTCTGTGTTACTGGGTGTCAGTGTATGTCTTTGTTACTGTGTCTCAGCGTATGTCTTTGTTACTTGGTGTAAGTGTGTGTCTGTGTTACTGGGTGTCAGCGTCTGTCTTTGTTACTTGGTGTAAGTGTGAGTCTGTGTTACTGGGTATCAGTGTATGTCTTTGTTACTTGGTGTCAGTGAGTGTCTGTGCTACTTGGTGCAAGTGAGTGTCTGTGTTACTGGGTGTCAGCGTCTGTCTTTGTTACTTGGTGTAAGTGTGTGTCTGTGTTACTGGGTATCTGTGTATGTCTTTGTTACTTGGTGTCAGTGTATGTCTTTGTTACTTGGTGTAAGTGTATGTCTTTGTTACTTGGTGTCAGTGTATGTCTTTGTTACTTGGTGTAAGTGTGTGTCTGTGTTACTGGGAATCTGTGTATGTCTTTGTTACTTGGTGTCAGTGTATGTCTTTGTTACTTGGTGTCAGTGTATGTCTTTGTTACTTGGTGTAAGTGTATGTCTTTGTTACTTGGTGTCAGTGTATGTCTTTGTTACTTGGTGTAAGTGTGTGTCTGTGTTACTGGGTATCAGTGTCTGTCTTTGTTACTTGGTGTAAGTGTGTGCCTTTGTTACTGGGTATCAGTGTATGTCTTTGTTATTTGGTGTAAGTGTGAGTCTGTGTTACTGGGTATCAGTGTATGTCTTTGTTACTTGGTGTCAGTGAGTGTCTGTGCTACTTGGTGCAAGTGAGTGTCTGTGTTACTGGGTGTCAGCGTCTGTCTTTGTTACTTGGTGTAAGTGTGTGTCTGTGTTACTGGGTATCTGTGTATGTCTTTGTTACTTGGTGTCAGTGTATGTCTTTGTTACTTGGTGTAAGTGTATGTCTTTGTTACTTGGTGTCAGTGTATGTCTTTGTTACTTGGTGTAAGTGTGTGTCTGTGTTACTGGGAATCTGTGTATGTCTTTGTTACTTGGTGTCAGTGTATGTCTTTGTTACTTGGTGTCAGTGTATGTCTTTGTTACTTGGTGTAAGTGTATGTCTTTGTTACTTGGTGTCAGTGTATGTCTTTGTTACTTGGTGTAAGTGTGTGTCTGTGTTACTGGGTATCAGTGTCTGTCTTTGTTACTTGGTGTAAGTGTGTGCCTTTGTTACTGGGTATCAGTGTATGTCTTTGTTACTTGGTGTCAGTGTATGTCTGTGTTACTTGGTGTAATTGTGTGTCTGTGTTACTGGGTGTCAGTGTATGTCTTTGTTACTGGGTGTCAGTGTGTGTCTTTGTGACTTGGTGTCAGTGTATGTCTTTGTTACTTGGTGTAAGTGTGTGTCTGTGTTTCTGGGTATCAGTGTATATCTTTTTTACTTGGTGTAAGTGTGTGTCTGTGTTACTGGGTATCAGTGTATGTCTTTGTGACTTGGTGTCAGTGTATGTCTTTGTTACTGGGTGTCAGTGTGTGTCTTTGTGACTTGGTGTCACTATATGTCTGTGTTACTTGGTGTAAGTGTATGTCTTTGTTATTTGGTGTCAGTCTATGTCTGTGTTACTTGGTGTAAGTGTGTGTCTTTGTTACTTGGTGTCAGTGTATGTCTTTGTTACTTGGCGTAAGTGTGTGTTTGTGTTACTTGGTGTAAGTGTGTGTCTGTATTACTTGGTGTAAGTGTATGTCTTTGTTACTTGCTGTCAGTGTATGTCTGTGTCACTTGGTGTCAGTGTGTTTGTTTGTGTTACTAGGTGTCAGTGTATGTCTGTGTTACTTGGTGTAAGTGTGGGACTTTGTTACTTGGTGTCTGTGTGTGTCTGTGTTACTGGGTGTCAGTGTATGTCTTTGTTACTGTGTCTCAGTGTATGTCTTTGTTACTTGGTGTAAGTGTGTGTCTGTGTTACTGGGTGTCAGTGTCTGTCTTTGTTACTTGGTGTAAGTGTGTGTCTGTGTTACTGGGTATCAGTGTATGTCTTTGTTACTTGCTGTAAGTGTGTGTCTGTGTTACTGGGAATCAGTGTATGTCTTTGTTACTTGGTGTAAGTGTATGTCTTTGTTACTTGGTGTCTGTGTATGTCTTTGTTACTTGGTGTAAGTGTGTGTCTGTGTTTCTGGGTTTCAGTGTGTGTCTGTGTTACTTGGTGTAATTGTGTGTCTTTGTTACTTGGTGTCCGTGTGTGTCTGTGTTGCTGGGTGTCAGTTTATGTCTTTGTTACTTGATTTCAGTGTATGTCTTTGTTACTTGGTGTAAGTGTGTGTGTGTGTGTTACTGGGTATCAGTATCTGTCTTTGTTACTTGGTGTAAGTGTGTGTCTGTGTTACTGGGTATCAGTGTATGTCTTTGTTACTTGGTGTCAGTGTATGTCTTTGTTACTTGGTGTAAGTGTATGTCTTTGTTACTTGGTGTCAGTGTATGTCTTTGTTACTTGGTGTAAGTGTGTGTCTGTGTTTCTGGGTGTCAGTGTGTGCCTGTGTTACTTGGTGTAAGTGTGTGTCTTTGTTACTTGGTGTCCGTGTGTGTCTGTGTTGCTGGGTGTCAGTTTATGTCTTTGTTACTTGATTTCAGTGTGTGTCTTTGTTACTTGGTGTAAGTGTGTGTGTGTGTTACAGGGTATCAGTGTCTGTCTTTGTTACTTGGTGTAAGTGTGTCTGTGTTACTGGGTATCTGTGTATGTATTTGTTACTTGGTGTCAGTGTATGTCTGTGCTACTTGTTGTAATTGTGTGTCTGTGTTACTGGGTATCAGTGTATGTCTTTGTGACTTGGTGTCAGTGTATGTCTTTGTTACTTGGTGTATGTGTGTGTCAGTGTTACTGGGTATCAGTGTATGTCTTTGTTACTTGGTGTAAGTGTGTGTCTGTGTTGCTGGGTATCAGTGTATGTCTTTGTTACTTGGTGTAAGTGTGTGTCTGTGTTACTGGGTTTCAGTGTATGTCTTTGTTACTTGGTGTCAGTGTATGTCTTTGTTACTTGGTGTAAGTGTATGTCTTTGTTACTTGCTGTCAGTGTATGTCTTTGTTACTTGGTGTAAGTGTGTGTCTGTGTTATTGGGTGTCAGTGTGTGCCTGTGTTACTTGGTGTAAATGTGTGTCTTTGTTACTTGGTGTCCGTGTGTGTCTGTGTTACTGGGTGTCAGTTTATGTCTTTGTTACTTGAAGTCAGTGTATGTCTTTGTTACCTGGTGTAAGTGTGTGTCTGTGTTACTGGGTATCAGTGTCTGTCTTTGTTACTTGGTGTAAGTGTGTGCCTGTGTTACTGGGTATCAGTGTATGTCCTTGTTACTTGGTGGCAGTGTATGTCTGTGTTACTTGGTGTCAGTCTATGTCTGTGTTACTTGGTGTAAGTGTGTGCCTTTGTTAGTTGATGTCAGTGTATGTCTTTGTTACTTGGTGTAAGTGTGTGTTTGTGTTACTTGGTGTAAGTGTGTGTCTGTGTTACTTGTTGTCAGTGTATGTCTTTGTTACTTGGTGTCAGTGTATGTCCGTGTAACTTGGTGTCAGTGTGTTTGTTTGAGTTACTGGGTGTCAGTGTGTGTCTGTGTTACTTGGTGTAAGTGTGGGACTTTGTTACTTGGTGTCTGTGTGTGTCTGTGTTACTGGGTGTCAGTGTATGTCTTTGTTACTGTGTCTCAGTGTATGTCTTTGTTACTTGGTGTAAGTGTGTGTCTGTGTTACTGGGTGTCAGCGTCTGTCTTTGTTACTTGGTGTAAGTGTGTGTCTGTGTTACTGGGTATCAGAGTATGTCTTTGTTACTTGGTGTCAGTGAGTGTCTGTGCTACTTGGTGCAAGTGTGTGTCTGTGTTACTGGGTGTCAGCGTCTATCTTTGTTACTTGGTGTAAGTGTGTGTCTTTGTTACTGGGTATCTGTGTATGTCTTTGTTACTTGGTGTCACTGTATGTCTTTGTTACTTGGTGTAAGTGTATGTCTTTGTTACTTGGTGTAAGTGTGTGTCTGTGTTACTGGGAATCTGTGTATGTCTTTGTTACTTGGTGTCAGTGTATGTCTTTGTTACTTGGTGTAAGTGTATGTCTTTGTTACTTGGTGTCAGTGTATGTCTTTGTTACCTGGTGTAAGTGTGTGTCTGTGTTACTGGGAATCTGTGTATGTCTTTGTTACTTGGTGTCAGTGTATGTCTTTGTTACTTGGTGTAAGTGTATGTCTTTGTTACTTGGTGTCAGTGTATGTCTTTGTTACTTGGTGTAAGTGTGTGTCTGTGTTTCTGGGTGTCAGTGTGTGTCTGTGTTACTTGGTGTAAGTGTGTGTCTGTGTTACTGGGTATCAGTCTATGTCTTTGTTACTTGGTGTCCTTGTTTGTCTGTGTTGCTGGGTGTCACTTTATGTCTTTGTTACTGGGTGTCAGTGTATGTCTTTGTTACTTGGTGTAAGTGTGTGTCTGTGTTACTGGGTGTCAGTGTCTGTCTTTGTTACTTGGTGTAAGTGTGTGTCTGTGTTACTGGGTATCAGTCTATGTCTTTGTTACTTGGTGTCAGTGAGTGTCTGTGCTACTTGGTGCAAGTGTGTGTCTGTGTTACTGGGTGTCAGTGTATGTCTTTGTTACTTGGTGTAAGTGTGTGTCTGTGTTACTGGGAATCTGTGTATGTCTTTGTTACTTGGTGTCAGTGTATGTCTTTGTTACTTGGTGTAAGTGTATGTCTTTGTTACTTGGTGTCAGTGTATGTCTTTGTTACTTGGTGTAAGTGTGAGTCTGTGTTTCTGGGTGTCAGTGTGTGTCTGTGTTACTTGGTGTAAGTGTGTGTCTTTGTTACTTGGTGTCCGTGTTTGTCTGTGTTGCTGGGTGTCAGTTTATGTCTTTGTTACTGGGTGTCAGTGCATGTCTTTGTTACTTGGTGTCAGTGTGTGTGTGTGTGTTACTGGGTATCAGTGTCTGTCTTTGTTACTTGGTGTAAGTGTGTGTCTGTGTTACTGTGTATCAGTGTATGTCTTTGTTACTTGGTGTAGGTGTCTGTCTTTGTTACTTGGTGTAAGTGTACGTCTTTGTTACTTGGTGTCAGTGTACGTCTTTGTTACTTGGTGTAAGTGTGTGTCTGCTTATCTGGGTGACAGTGTGTGTCTGTGTTACTTGGTGTAAGTGTGTGTCTTTGTTACTTGGTGTCCGTGTGTGTCTGTGTTGCTGGGTGTCAGTTTATTTCTTTGTTATTGATTTCAGTGTATGTCTTTGTTACTCGGTGTAAGTGTGTGTGTGTGTTACTGGGTATCAGTGTCTGTCTTTGTTACTTGGTGTAAGTGTGTGTCTGTGCTACTGGGTATCAGTGTATGTATTTGTTACTTGGTGTCAGTGTATGTCTGTGTTACTTGGTGCAATTGTGTGTCTGTGTTACAGGGTATCAGTGTATGTCTTTGTGACTTGGTGTCAGTGTATGTCTTTGTTACTTGGTGGATGTGTGTGTCTGTGTTACTGGGTATTAGTGTATGTCTTTGTTACTTGGTGTAAGTGTGTGTCTGTGTTACTGGGTATCAGTGTATGTCTTTGTTACTTGGTGTCAGTGTATATCTTTGTTACTTGGTGTAAGTGTATGTCTTTGTTACTTGGTGTCAGTGTATGTCTTTGTTACTTGGTGTCAGTGTGTGTCTGTGTTACTGGGTGTCAGTGTGTGCCTGTGTTACTTGGTGTAAATGTATGTCTTTGTTACTTGGTGTCCGTGTGTGTCTGTGTTACTGGGTGTCAGTTTATGTCTTTGTTTCTTGAAGTCAGTGTATGTCTTTGTTACTTGGTGTAAGTGTGTGTCTGTGTTACTGGGTATCAGTGTCTGTCTTTGTTACTTGGTGTAAGTGTGTGCCTGTGTTACTGGGTATCAGTTTATGTCTTTGTTACTTGGTGGCAGTGTATGTCTGTGTTACTTGGTGTAATTGTGTGTCCGTGTTACTGGGTATCAGTGTATGTCTTTGTGACTTGGTGTCAGTGTATGTCTTTGTTAGTGGGTGTCAGTGTGTGTCTTTGTGACTTGGTGTCAGTGTATGTCTTTGTTACTTGGTGTAAGTGTCTGTCTGTGTAACTGGTTATCAGTGTATGTCATTGTTACTTGGTGTAAGTGTGTGCCAAAATACTTGGTGTCAGTGTATGTCTTTGTTACTGGGTGTCAGTGTGTGTCTTGGTGACTTGGTGTCAGTGTATGTCTTTGTTACTTGGTGTAAGTGTGTATCTGTGTTTCTGGGTATCAGTGTATGTCTTTGTTACTTGGTGTCAGTTTATGTCTCTGTTACTTGGTGCAAGTGTGTGTCTGTGTTACTGGGTATCAGTGTCTGTCTTTGTTACTTGGTGTAAGTGTGTGTCTGTGTTACTGGGTATCAGTGGATGTCTTTGTTACTTGGTGTCAGTGGATGTCTGTGTTACTGGGTATCAGTGTAGTTTTTGTTACTTGGTGTCCGTGTATGTCTTTGTTACTTGGTGCAAGTGTATGTCTTTGTTACTTGGTGTCAGTGTATGTCTTTGTTACTTGGTGTAAGTGTGTGTCTGTGTTTCTGGGTGTCAGTGTGTGCCTGTGTTACTTGGTGTAAGTGTGTGTCTTTGTTCCTTGTTGTAATTGTTTGTCTTTGTTACTTGGTGTCAGTGTATGTCTTTGTTACTTGCTGTCAGTGTATGTCTTTTTTACTTGGTGTAAATGTGTGTCTGTGTTATTGGCTGTCAGTGTGTTCCTGTGTTACTTGGTGTAAATGTGTGTCTTTGTTACTTGGTGTCCGTGTGTGTCTGTGTTACTGGGTGTCAGTTTATGTCTTTGTTACTTGAAGTCAGTGTATGTCTTTGTTACCTGGTGTAAGTGTGTGTCTGTTTTGCTGGGTGTCAGTTTTTGTCTTTGTTACTTGATTTCAGTGTATGTCTTTGTTTCTTGGTGTAAGTGTGTGTGTGTGTTACTGGGTATCAGTGTCTGTCTTTGTTAGTAGGTGCAAGTGTGTCTGTGTTACTGGGTATCTGTGTATGTATTTGTTACTTGGTGTCAGTGTATGTCTGTGTTACTTGTTGTAATTGTGTGTCTGTGTTACTGGGTATCAGTGTATGTCTTTGTGACTTGGTGTCAGTGCATGTCTTTGTTACTTGGTGTATGTGTGTGTCTGTGTTACTGGGTATCAGTGTATGTCTTTGTTACTTGGTGTAAGTGTGTGTCTGTGTTAATGGGTATCAGTGTATGTCTTTGTTACTTGGTGTAAGTGTGTGTCTGTGTTACTGGGTTTCACTGTATGTCTTTGTTACTTGGTGTCAGTGTAAGTCTTTGTTACTTGCTGTCAGTGTATGTCTTTTTAACTTGGTGTAAGTGTGTGTCTGTGTTATTGGGTGTCAGTGTGTGCCTGTGTTACTTAGTGTAAATGTGTGTCTTTGTTACTTGGTGTCCGTGTGTGTCTGTGTTACTGGGTGTCAGTTTATGTCTTTGTTACTTGAAGTCAGTGTATGTCTTTGTTACTTGGTGTAAGTGTGTGTCTGTGTTACTGGGTATCAGTGTCTGTCTTTTTTACTTGGTGTAAGTGTGTGCCTGTGTTACTGGGTATCAGTGTATGTCCTTGTTACTTGGTGGCAGTGTATGTCTGTGTAACTTGGTGTCAGTCTATGTCTGTGTTACTTGGTGTAAGTGTGTGTCTTTGTTAGTTGGTGTCAGTGTATGTCTTTGTTACTTGGTGTAAGTGTGTGTTTGTGTTACTTGGTGTAAGTGTGTGTCTGTGTTACTTGTTGTCAGTGTATGTCTTTGTTACTTGGTGTCAGTGTATGTCTGTGTAACTTGGTGTCAGTGTGTTTGTTTGAGTTACTGGGTGTCAGTGTGTGTCTGTGTAACTTGGTGTAAGTGTGGGACTTTGTTACTTGGTGTCTGTGTGTGTCTGTGTTAATGGGTGTCAGTGTATGTCTTTGTTACTGTGTCTCAGTGTATGTCTTTGTTACTTGGTGTAAGTGTGTGTCTGTGTTACTGGGTGTCAGCGTCTGTCTTTGTTACTTGGTGTCAGTGTGTGTCTGTGCTACTTGGTGCAAGTGTGTGTCTGTGTTACTGGGTATCAGTGTATGTCTTTGTTACTTGGTGTAAGTGTGTGTCTGTGTTACTGGGAATCTGTGTATGTCTTTGTTACTTGGTGTCAGTGTATGTCTTTGTTACTTGGTGTAAGTGTATGTCT
Organism: Heterodontus francisci; assembly: GCF_036365525.1. NCBI lineage: Eukaryota > Metazoa > Chordata > Chondrichthyes > Heterodontiformes > Heterodontidae > Heterodontus > Heterodontus francisci. Next base: position 410,587 of record NW_027141295.1, on the reverse strand, counting down.
TTGTTACTTGGTGTCAGTGTATGTCTTTGTTACTTGGTGTACGTGTGTGTCTGTGTTTCTGGGTGTCAGTGTGTGTCTGTGTTACTTGGTGTAAGTGTGTGTCTTTGTTACTTGTTGTCCTTGTTTGTCTGTGTTGCTGGGTGTCAGTTTATGACTTTTTAACTTGATTTCAGTGCATGTCTTTGTTACTTGGTGTAAGTGTGTGTGTGTGTTACTGGGTATCAGTGTCTGTCTTTGTTACTTGGTGTAAGTGTGTGTCTGTGTTACTGGGTATCAGTGTATGTCTTTGTTACTTGGTGTCAGTGTATGTCTTTGTTACTTGGTGTAAGTGTATGTCTTTGTTACTTGGTGTCAGTGTATGTCTTTGTTACTTGGTGTAAGTGTGTGTCTGTTTATCTGGGTGTCAGTGTGTGTCTGTGTTACTTGATGTAAGTGTGTGTCTTTGTTACTTGGTGTCCGTGTTGCTGGGTGTCAGTTTATGTCTTTGTTACTTGATTTCAGTGTATGTCTTTGTTACTTGGTGTAAGTGTGTGTGTGTGTTACTGGGTATCAGTGTCTGTCTTTGTTACTTGGTGTAAGTGTGTGTCTGTGTTACTGGGTATCAGTGTATGTATTTGTTACTGGGTGTCAGTGTATGTCTGTGTTACTTGGTGTAATTGTGTGTCTGTGTTACTGGGTATCAGTGTATGTCTTTGTGACTTGGTGTCAGTGTATGTCTTTGTTACTTGGTGGATGTGAGTGTCTGTGTTACTGGGTATCAGTGTATGTCTTTGTTACTTGGTGTAAGTGTGTGTCTGTGTTACTGGGTATCAGTGTATGTCTTTGTTACTTGGTGTCAGTGTATGTCTTCGTTACTTGGTGTAAGTGTATGTCTTTGTTACTTGGTGTCAGTGTATGTCTTTGTTACTTGGTGTCAGTGTTTGTCTGTGTTACTGGGTGTCAGTGTGTGCCTGTGTTACTTGGTGTAAAAGTATGTCTTTGTTACTTGGTGTCCGTGTGTGTCTGTGTTACTGGGTGTCAGTTTATGTCTTTGTTACTTGAAGTCAGTGTATGCCTTTGTTACTTGGTGTAAGTGTTTGTCTGTGTTACTGGGTATCAGTGTCTGTCTTTGTTACTTGGTGTAAGTGTGTGCCTGTGTTACTGGGTATCAGTGTATGTCTTTGTTACTTGGTAGCAGTCTATGTCTGTGTTACTTGGTTTAATTGTGTGTCTGTGTTACTGGGTATCAGTGTATGTCTTTGTGACTTGGTGTCAGTGTATGTCTTTGTAACTGGGTGTCAGTGTGTGTCTTTGTGACTTGGTGTCAGTGTATGTCTTTGTTACTTTGTGTAAGTGTCTGTCTGTGTAACTGGGTATCAGTGTATGTCATTGTTACTTGGTGTAAGTGTGTGTCAAAATACTTGGTGTCAGTGTATGTCTTGGTGACTTGGTGTCAGTGTATGTCTTTGTTACTGGGTGTCAGTGTGTGTCTTTGTGACTTGGTGTCAGTGTATGTCTTTGTTACTTTGTGTAAGTGTCTGTCTGTGTAACTGGGTATCAGTGTATGTCATTGTTACTTGGTGTAAGTGTGTGTCAAAATACTGGGTGTCAGTGTGTGTCTTGGTGACTTGGTGTCAGTGTATGTCTTTGTTACTTGGTGTAAGTGTGTGTCTGTGTTTCTGGGTATCAGTGTATGCCTTTGTTACTTGGTGTCAGTTCATGTCTCTGTTACTTGGTGTAAGTGTGTGTCTGTGTTACTGGGTATCAGTTTCTGTCTTTGTGACTTGGTGTCAGTGTATGTCTTTGTTACTGGGTGTCAGTGTGTGTCTTTGTGACTTGGTGTCAGTGTATGTCTTTGTTACTTTGTGTAAGTGTCTGTCTGTGTAACTGGGTATCAGTGTATGTCATTGTTACTTGGTGTAAGTGTGTGTCAAAATACTGGGTGTCAGTGTGTGTCTTGGTGACTTGGTGTCAGTGTATGTCTTTGTTACTTGGTGTAAGTGTGTGTCTGTGTTTCTGGGTATCAGTGTATGCCTTTGTTACTTGGTGTCAGTTCATGTCTGCGTTACTTGGTGTAAGTGTGTGTCTGTGTTACTGGGTATCAGTGTCTGTCTTTGTTACTTGGTGTAAGTGTGTGTCTGTGTTACTGGGTATCAGTGTATGTTTTTGTTACTTGGTGTAAGTGTGTGTCTCTGTTTCTGGGTGTAGGTGTGTGTCTGTGTTACTTGGTGTCAGAGTGTGTCTGTGTTACTGGGTGTCAGTGTGTGCCTGTGTTACTTGGTGTAAATGTATGTCTTTGTTACTTGGTGTCCGTGTGTGTCTGTGTTACTGGGTGTCAGTTTATGTCTTTGTTACTTGATGTCAGTGTATGCCTTTGTTACTTGGTGGAAGTGTGTGTCTGTGTTACTGGGTATCAGTGTCTGTCTTTGTTACTTGGTGTAAGTGTGTGTCTGTGTTACTGGGTATCAGTGTATGTATTTGTTACTTGGTGTCAGTGTATGTCTGTGTTACTTGGTGTAATTGTGTGTCTGTGTTACTGGGTATCAGTGTATGTCTTTGTGACTTGGTGTCAGTGTATGTCTTTGTTACTTGGTGGATGTGTGAGTCTGTGTTACTGGGTATCAGTGTATGTATTTGTTACTTGGTGTCAGTGTATGTCTGTGTTACTTGGTGTAATTGTGTGTCTGTGTTACTGGGTATCAGTGTATGTCTTTGTGACTTGGTGTCAGTGTATGTCTTTGTTACTTGGTGTCAGTGTGTGTCTGTGTTACTGGGTGTCAGTGTGTGCCTGTGTTACTTGGTGTAAATGTATGTCTTTGTTACTTGGTGTCCGTGTGTGTTTGTGTTACTGGGTGTCAGTTTATGTCTTTGTTACTTGGTGTAAGTGTGTGCCTGTGTTACTGGGTATCAGTGTATGTCTTTGTTACTTGCTGGCAGTGTATGTCTGTGTTACTGGGTATCAGTGTCTGTCTTTGTTACTTGGTGTAAGTGTGTGCCTGTGTTACTGGGTATCAGTGTATGTCTTTGTTACTTGGTGGCAGTGTATGTCTTTGTTACTGGGTGTCGGTGTGTGTCTTTGTGACTTGGTGTCAGTGTATGTCTTTGTTACTTGGTGTAAGTGTCTGTCTGTGTAACTGGGTATCAGTGTATGTCATTGTTACTTGGTGTAAGTGTGTGTCAAAATACTTGGTGTCAGTCTATGTCTTTGTTACTGGGTGTCAGTGTGTGTCTTGGTGACTTGGTGTCAGTGTATGTCTTTGTTACTTGGTGTGTGTGTCTGTGTTTCTGGGTATCAGTGTATGTCTTTGTTACTTGGTGTCAGTTTATGTCTCTGTTACTTGGTGTAAGTGTGTGTCTGTGTTACTGGGTATCAGTGCCTGTCTTTGTTACTTGGTGTAAGTGTGTGTCTGTGTTACTGGGTATCAGTGTATGTCTTTGTTACTTGGTGTCAGTGTATGTCTGTGCTACTTGGTGTAAGTGTGTGTCTGTGTTACTGGGTATCAGTGTGTGTCTTTGTTACTTGGTGTAAGTGTGTGTCTGTGTTTCTGGGTGTCAGTGTGTGTCTGTGTTACTTGGTGTCAGTGTGTGTCTGTGTTACTGGGTGTTAGTGTGTGCCTGTGTTACTTGGTGTAAATGTATGTCTTTGTTACTTGGTGTCCGTGTGTGTCTGTGTTACTGGGTGTCAGTTTATGTCTTTGTTACTTGAAGTCAGTGTATGCCTTTGTTACTTGGTGTAAGTGTTTGTCTGTGTTACTGGGTATCAGTGTCTGTCTTTGTTACTTGGTGTAAGTGTGTGCCTGTGTTACTGGGTATCAGTGTATGTCTTTGTTACTTGGTGGCAGTCTATGTCTGTGTTACTTGGTTTAATTGTGTGTCTGTGTTACTGGGTATCAGTGTATGTCTTTGTGACTTGGTGTCAGTGTATGTCTTTGTTACTGGGTGTCAGTGTGTGTCTTTGTGACTTGGTGTCAGTGTATGTCTTTGTTACTTGGTGTAAGTGTCTGTCTGTGTAACTGGGTATCAGTGTATGTCATTGTTACTTGGTGTAAGTGTGTGTCAAAATACTTGGTGTCAGTGTATGTCTTTGTTACTGGGTGTCAGTGTGTGTCTTGGTGACTTGGTGTCAGTGTATGTCTTTGTTACTTGGTGTAAGTGTGTGTCTGTGTTTCTGGGTATCAGTGTATGTCTTTGTTACTTGGTGTCAGTTTATGTCTCTGTTACTTGGTGTACGTGTGTGTCTGTGTTACTGGGTGTCAGTGTCTGCTTTTTTACTTGGTGTAAGTGCGTGTCTGTGTTACTGGGTATCAGTGTATGTCTTTGTTACTTGGTGTCAGTGTATGTCTTTGTTACTTGATTTCAGTGTATGTCTTTGTTACTTGGTGTAAGTGTGTGTGTGTGTGTTACTGGGTATCAGTGTCTGTCTTTGTTACTTGGTGTAAGTGTGTGTCTGTGTTACTGGGTATCAGTGTATGTCTTTGTTACTTGATGTCAGTGTATGTCTTTGTTACTTGGTGTAAGTGTATGTCTTTGTTATTTGGTGTCAGTGTATGTCTTTGTTACTTGGTGTAAGTGTGTGTCTGTGTTTCTGGGTGTCAGTGTGTGCCTGTGTTACTTGGTGTAAGTGTGTGTCTTTGTTACTTGGTGTCCGTGTGTGTCTGTGTTGCTGGGTGTCAGTTTATGTCTTTGTTACTTGATTTCAGTGTATGTCTTTGTTACTTGGTGGAAGTGTGTGTGTGTGTTACTGGGTATCAGTGTCTGTCTTTGTTACTTGGTGTAAGTGTGTCTGTGTTACTGAGTATCTGTGTATGTATTTGTTACTTGGTGTCAGTGTATGTCTGTGTTACTTGTTGTAATTGTGTGTCTGTGTTTCTGGGTATCAGTGTCTGTCTTTGTGACTTGGTGTCAGTGTCTGTCTTTGTTACTTGGTGTATGTGTGTGTCTGTGTTACTGGGTATCAGTGTATGTCTTTGTTACTTGGTGTAAGTGTGTGTCTGTTTTACTGGGTATCATTGTATGTCTTTGTTACTTGGTGTAAGTGTGTGCCTGTGTTACTGGGTTTCAGTGTATGTCTTTGTTACTTGGTGTCAGTGTATGTCTTTGTTACTTGGTGTAAGTGTATGTCTTTGTTACTTGGTGTTAGTGTATGTCTTTGTTACTTGGTGTCAGTGTATGTCTTTTTTACTTGGTGTAAGTGTGTGTCTGTGTTACTGGGTGTCAGTGTGTGCCTGTGTTACTTGGTGTAAATGTATGTCTTTGTTACTTGGTGTCCGTGTGTGTCTGTGTTACTGGGTGTCAGTTTATGTCTTTGTTACTTGAAGTCAGTGTATGTCTTTGTTACCTGGTGTAAGTGTGTGTCTGTGTAACTGGGTATCAGTGTCTGTCTTTGTTACTTGGTGTAAGTGTGTGCCTGTGTTACTGGGTATCAGTGTATGTCCTTGTTACTTGGTGGCAGTGTATGTCTGTGTTACTTGGTGTCAGTCTATGTCTGTGTTACTTGGTGTAAGTGTGTGTCTTTGTTAGTTGGTGTCAGTGTATGTCTTTGTAACTTGGTGTAAGTGTGTGTTTGTGTTACTTGGTGTAAGTGTGTGTCTGTGTTACTTGTTGTCAGTGTATGTCTTTGTTACTTGGTGTCAGTGTATGTCTGTGTAACTTGGTGTCAGTGTGTTTGTTTGAGTTACTGGGTGTCAGTGTGTGTCTGTGTTACTTGGTGTAAGTGTGGGACTTTGTTACTTGGTGTCTGTGTGTGTCTGTGTTACTGGGTGTCAGTGTATGTCTTTGTTACTGTGTCTCAGTGTATGTCTTTGTTACTTGGTGTAAGTGTGTGTCTGTGTTAGTGGGTGTTAGTGTGTGCCTGTGTTACTTGGTGTAAATGTATGTCTTTGTTACTTGGTGTCCGTGTGTGTCTGTGTTACTGGGTGTCAGTTTATGTCTTTGTTACTTGAAGTCAGTGTATGCCTTTGTTGCTTGGTGTAAGTGTTTGTCTGTGTTACTGGGTATCAGTGTCTGTCTTTGTTACTTGGTGTAAGTGTGTGCCTGTGTTACTGGGTATCAGTGTATGTCTTTGTTACTTGGTGGCAGTCTATGTCTGTGTTACTTGGTTTAATTGTGTGTCTGTGTTACTGGGTATCAGTGTATGTCTTTGTGACTTGGTGTCAGTGTATGTCTTTGTTACTGGGTGTCAGTGTGTGTCTTTGTGACTTGGTGTCAGTGTATGTCTTTGTTACTTGGTGTAAGTGTCTGTCTGTGTAACTGGGTATCAGTGTATGTCATTGTTACTTGGTGTAAGTGTGTGTCAAAATACTTGGTGTCAGTGTATGTCTTTGTTACTGGGTGTCAGTGTGTGTCTTGGTGACTTGGTGTCAGTGTATGTCTTTGTTACTTGGTGTAAGTGTGTGTCTGTGTTTCTGGGTATCAGTGTATGTCTTTGTTACTTGGTGTCAGTTTATGTCTCTGTTACTTGGTGTACGTGTGTGTCTGTGTTACTGGGTGTCAGTGTCTGCTTTTTTACTTGGTGTAAGTGCGTGTCTGTGTTACTGGGTATCAGTGTATGTCTTTGTTACTTGGTGTCAGTGTATGTCTTTGTTATTTGGTGTCAGTGTATGTCTTTGTTACTTGGTGTCAGTGTATGTCTTTGTTACTTGATTTCAGTGTATGTCTTTGTTACTTGGTGTAAGTGTGTGTGTGTGTTACTGGGTATCAGTGTCTGTCTTTGTTACTTGGTGTAAGTGTGTGTCTGTGTTACTGGGTATCAGTGTATGTCTTTGTTACTTGATGTCAGTGTATGTCTTTGTTACTTGGTGTAAGTGTATGTCTTTGTTACTTGGTGTCAGTGTATGTCTTTGTTACTTGGTGTAAGTGTGTGTCTGTGTTTCTGGGTGTCAGTGTGTGCCTGTGTTACTTGGTGTAAGTGTGTGTCTTTGTTACTTGGTGTCCGTGTGTGTCTGTGTTGCTGGGTGTCAGTTTATGTATTTGTTACTTGATTTCAGTGTATGTCTTTGTTACTTGGTGGAAGTGTGTGTGTGTGTTACTGGGTATCAGTGTCTGTCTTTGTTACTTGGTGTAAGTGTGTCTGTGTTACTGGGTATCTGTGTATGTATTTGTTACTTGGTGTCAGTGTATGTCTGTGTTACTTGTTGTAATTGTGTGTCTGTGTTTCTGGGTATCAGTGTCTGTCTTTGTGACTTGGTGTCAGTGCATGTCTTTGTTACTTGGTGTATGTGTGTGTCTGTGTTACTGGGTATCAGTGTATGTCTTTGTTACTTGGTGTAAGTGTGTGTCTGTGTTACTGGGTATCAGTGTATGTCTTTGTTACTTGGTGTAAGTGTGTGTCTGTGTTACTGGGTTTCAGTGTATGTCTTTGTTACTTGGTGTCAGTGTATGTCTTTGTTACTTGGTGTAAGTGTATGTCTTTGTTACTTGGTGTAAGTGTATGTCTGTGTTTCTGGGTGTCAGTGTGTGTCTGTGTTACTTGGTGTCAGTGTGTGTCTGTGTTACTGGGTGTTAGTGTGTGCCTGTGTTACTTGGTGTAAATGTATGTCTTTGTTACTTGGTGTCCGTGTGTGTCTGTGTTACTGGATGTCAGTTTATGTCTTTGTTACTTGAAGTCAGTGTATGCCTTTGTTACTTGGTGTAAGTGTTTGTCTGTGTTACTGGGTATCAGTGTCTGTCTTTGTTACTTGGTGTAAGTGTGTGCCTGTGTTACTGGGTATCAGTGTATGTCTTTGTTACTTGGTGGCAGTCTATGTCTGTGTTACTTGGTTTAATTGTGTGTCTGTGTTACTGGGTATCAGTGTATGTCTTTGTGACTTGGTGTCAGTGTATGTCTTTGTTACTGGGTGTCAGTGTGTGTCTTTGTGACTTGGTGTCAGTGTATGTCTTTGTTACTTGGTGTAAGTGTCTGTCTGTGTAACTGGGTATCAGTGTATGTCATTGTTACTTGGTGTAAGTGTGTGTCAAAATACTTGGTGTCAGTGTATGTCTTTGTTACTGGGTGTCAGTGTGTGTCTTGGTGACTTGGTGTCAGTGTATGTCTTTGTTACTTGGTGTAAGTGTGTGTCTGTGTTTCTGGGTATCAGTGTATGTCTTTGTTACTTGGTGTCAGTTTATGTCTCTGTTACTTGGTGTACGTGTGTGTCTGTGTTACTGGGTGTCAGTGTCTGCTTTTTTACTTGGTGTAAGTGCGTGTCTGTGTTACTGGGTATCAGTGTATGTCTTTGTTACTTGGTGTCAGTGTATGTCTTTGTTACTTGATTTCAGTGTATGTCTTTGTTACTTGGTGTAAGTGTGTGTGTGTGTGTTACTGGGTATCAGTGTCTGTCTTTGTTACTTGGTGTAAGTGTGTGTCTGTGTTACTGGGTATCAGTGTATGTCTTTGTTACTTGATGTCAGTGTATGTCTTTGTTACTTGGTGTAAGTGTATGTCTTTGTTATTTGGTGTCAGTGTATGTCTTTGTTACTTGGTGTAAGTGTGTGTCTGTGTTTCTGGGTGTCAGTGTGTGCCTGTGTTACTTGGTGTAAGTGTGTGTCTTTGTTACTTGGTGTCCGTGTGTGTCTGTGTTGCTGGGTGTCAGTTTATGTCTTTGTTACTTGATTTCAGTGTATGTCTTTGTTACTTGGTGGAAGTGTGTGTGTGTGTTACTGGGTATCAGTGTCTGTCTTTGTTACTTGGTGTAAGTGTGTCTGTGTTACTGAGTATCTGTGTATGTATTTGTTACTTGGTGTCAGTGTATGTCTGTGTTACTTGTTGTAATTGTGTGTCTGTGTTTCTGGGTATCAGTGTCTGTCTTTGTGACTTGGTGTCAGTGTCTGTCTTTGTTACTTGGTGTATGTGTGTGTCTGTGTTACTGGGTATCAGTGTATGTCTTTGTTACTTGGTGTAAGTGTGTGTCTGTTTTACTGGGTATCATTGTATGTCTTTGTTACTTGGTGTAAGTGTGTGCCTGTGTTACTGGGTTTCAGTGTATGTCTTTGTTACTTGGTGTCAGTGTATGTCTTTGTTACTTGGTGTAAGTGTATGTCTTTGTTACTTGGTGTTAGTGTATGTCTTTGTTACTTGGTGTCAGTGTATGTCTTTTTTACTTGGTGTAAGTGTGTGTCTGTGTTACTGGGTGTCAGTGTGTGCCTGTGTTACTTGGTGTAAATGTATGTCTTTGTTACTTGGTGTCCGTGTGTGTCTGTGTTACTGGGTGTCAGTTTATGTCTTTGTTACTTGAAGTCAGTGTATGTCTTTGTTACCTGGTGTAAGTGTGTGTCTGTGTAACTGGGTATCAGTGTCTGTCTTTGTTACTTGGTGTAAGTGTGTGCCTGTGTTACTGGGTATCAGTGTATGTCCTTGTTACTTGGTGGCAGTGTATGTCTGTGTTACTTGGTGTCAGTCTATGTCTGTGTTACTTGGTGTAAGTGTGTGTCTTTGTTAGTTGGTGTCAGTGTATGTCTTTGTAACTTGGTGTAAGTGTGTGTTTGTGTTACTTGGTGTAAGTGTGTGTCTGTGTTACTTGTTGTCAGTGTATGTCTTTGTTACTTGGTGTCAGTGTATGTCTGTGTAACTTGGTGTCAGTGTGTTTGTTTGAGTTACTGGGTGTCAGTGTGTGTCTGTGTTACTTGGTGTAAGTGTGGGACTTTGTTACTTGGTGTCTGTGTGTGTCTGTGTTACTGGGTGTCAGTGTATGTCTTTGTTACTGTGTCTCAGTGTATGTCTTTGTTACTTGGTGTAAGTGTGTGTCTGTGTTACTGGGTGTTAGTGTGTGCCTGTGTTACTTGGTGTAAATGTATGTCTTTGTTACTTGGTGTCCGTGTGTGTCTGTGTTACTGGGTGTCAGTTTATGTCTTTGTTACTTGAAGTCAGTGTATGCCTTTGTTGCTTGGTGTAAGTGTTTGTCTGTGTTACTGGGTATCAGTGTCTGTCTTTGTTACTTGGTGTAAGTGTGTGCCTGTGTTACTGGGTATCAGTGTATGTCTTTGTTACTTGGTGGCAGTCTATGTCTGTGTTACTTGGTTTAATTGTGTGTCTGTGTTACTGGGTATCAGTGTATGTCTTTGTGACTTGGTGTCAGTGTATGTCTTTGTTACTGGGTGTCAGTGTGTGTCTTTGTGACTTGGTGTCAGTGTATGTCTTTGTTACTTGGTGTAAGTGTCTGTCTGTGTAACTGGGTATCAGTGTATGTCATTGTTACTTGGTGTAAGTGTGTGTCAAAATACTTGGTGTCAGTGTATGTCTTTGTTACTGGGTGTCAGTGTGTGTCTTGGTGACTTGGTGTCAGTGTATGTCTTTGTTACTTGGTGTAAGTGTGTGTCTGTGTTTCTGGGTATCAGTGTATGTCTTTGTTACTTGGTGTCAGTTTATGTCTCTGTTACTTGGTGTACGTGTGTGTCTGTGTTACTGGGTGTCAGTGTCTGCTTTTTTACTTGGTGTAAGTGCGTGTCTGTGTTACTGGGTATCAGTGTATGTCTTTGTTACTTGGTGTCAGTGTATGTCTTTGTTATTTGGTGTCAGTGTATGTCTTTGTTACTTGGTGTCAGTGTATGTCTTTGTTACTTGATTTCAGTGTATGTCTTTGTTACTTGGTGTAAGTGTGTGTGTGTGTTACTGGGTATCAGTGTCTGTCTTTGTTACTTGGTGTAAGTGTGTGTCTGTGTTACTGGGTATCAGTGTATGTCTTTGTTACTTGATGTCAGTGTATGTCTTTGTTACTTGGTGTAAGTGTATGTCTTTGTTACTTGGTGTCAGTGTATGTCTTTGTTACTTGGTGTAAGTGTGTGTCTGTGTTTCTGGGTGTCAGTGTGTGCCTGTGTTACTTGGTGTAAGTGTGTGTCTTTGTTACTTGGTGTCCGTGTGTGTCTGTGTTGCTGGGTGTCAGTTTATGTCTTTGTTACTTGATTTCAGTGTATGTCTTTGTTACTTGGTGGAAGTGTGTGTGTGTGTTACTGGGTATCAGTGTCTGTCTTTGTTACTTGGTGTAAGTGTGTCTGTGTTACTGGGTATCTGTGTATGTATTTGTTACTTGGTGTCAGTGTATGTCTGTGTTACTTGTTGTAATTGTGTGTCTGTGTTTCTGGGTATCAGTGTCTGTCTTTGTGACTTGGTGTCAGTGCATGTCTTTGTTACTTGGTGTATGTGTGTGTCTGTGTTACTGGGTATCAGTGTATGTCTTTGTTACTTGGTGTAAGTGTGTGTCTGTGTTACTGGGTATCAGTGTATGTCTTTGTTACTTGGTGTAAGTGTGTGTCTGTGTTACTGGGTTTCAGTGTATGTCTTTGTTACTTGGTGTCAGTGTATGTCTTTGTTACTTGGTGTAAGTGTATGTCTTTGTTACTTGGTGTAAGTGTATGTCTTTGTTACTTGGTGTTAGTGTATGTCTTTGTTACTTGGTGTCAGTGTATGTCTTTTTTACTTGGTGTAAGTGTGTGTCTGTGTTACTGGGTGTCAGTGTGTGCCTGTGTTACTTGGTGTAAATGTATGTCTTTGTTACTTGGTGTCCGTGTGTGTCTGTGTTACTGGGTGTCAGTTTATGTCTTTGTTACTTGAAGTCAGTTTATGTCTTTGTTACCTGGTGTAAGTGTGTGTCTGTGTAACTGGGTATCAGTGTCTGTCTTTGTTACTTGGTGTAAGTGTGTGCCTGTGTTACTGGGTATCAGTCTATGTCCTTGTTACTTGGTGGCAGTGTATGTCTGTGTTACTTGGTGTCAGTCTATGTCTGTGTTACTTGGTGTAAGTGTGTGTCTTTGTTAGTTGGTGTCAGTGTATGACTTTGTAACTTGGTGTAAGTGTGTGTTTGTGTTACTTGGTGTAAGTGTGTGTCTGTGTTACTTGTTGTCAGTGTATGTCTTTGTTACTTGGTGTCAGTGTATGTCTGTGTAACTTGGTGTCAGTGTGTTTGTTTGAGTTACTGGGTGTCAGTGTGTGTCTGTGTTACTTGGTGTAAGTGTGGGACTTTGTTACTTGGTGTCTGTGTGTGTCTGTGTTACTGGGTGTCAGTGTATGTCTTTGTTACTGTGTCTCAGTGTATGTCTTTGTTACTTGGTGCAAGTGTGTGTCTGTGTTACTGGGTTTCAGCGTCTGTCTTTGTTACTTGGTGTAAGTGTGTGTCTGTGTTACTGGGTATCAGTGTATGTCTTTGTTACTTGGTGTCAGTGTATGTCTGTGCTACTTGGTGCAAGTGTGTGTCTGTGTTACTGGGTATCAGTGTCTGTCTTTGTTACTTGGTGTAAGTGTGTGTCTGTGTTACTGGGTATCAGTGTATGTCTTTGTTACTTGGTGTCAGTGTATGTCTTTGTTCCTTGGTGTAAGTGTATGTCTTTGTTACTTGGTGTAAGTGTGTGTCTGTGTTTCTGGGTGTCAGTGTGTGTCTGTGTTACTTGGTGTAAGTGTGTGTCTTTGTTACTTGGTGTCCGTGTGTGTCTGTGTTGCTGGGTGTCAGTTTATGTCTTTGTTACTTGATTTCAGTGTATGTCTTTGTTACTTGGTGTAAGTGTGTGTGTGTGTTACTGGGTATCAGTGTCTGTCTTTGTTACTTGGTGTAAGTGTGTGTCTGTGTTACTGGGTATCAGTGTATGTATTTGTTACTTGGTGTCAGTGTATGTCTGTGTTACTTGGTGTAATTGTGTGTCTGTGTTACTGGGTATCAGTGTATGTCTTTGTGACTTGGTGTCAGTGTATGTCTTCGTTACTTGTTGGATGTGTGTGTCTGTGTTACTGGGTATCAGTGTAATTCTTTGTTACTTGGTGTAAGTGTGTGTCTGTGTTACTGGGTGTCAGTGTCTGTCTTTGTTACTTGGTGTAAGTGTGTGCCTGTGTTACTGGGTATCAGTGTATGTCTTTGTTACTTGGTGTCAGTGTATGTCTTTGTTATTTGGTGTAAGTGTATGTCTTTGTTACTTGGTGTCAGTGTATGTCTTTGTTAATTTGTGTCAGTGTTTGTCTGTGTTACTGTGTGTCAGTGTGTGCCTGTGTTACTTGGTGTAAATGTATGTCTTTGTTACTTGGTGTCCGTGTGTGTCTGTGTTACTGGGTGTCAGTTTATGTCTTTGTTACTTGAAGTCAGTGTATGTCTTTGTTACTTGGTGTAAGTGTGTGTCTGTGTTACTGGGTATCAGTGTCTGTCTTTGTTAATTGGTGTAAGTGTGTGCCTGTGTTACTGGGTATCAGTGTATGTCTTTGTTACTTGGTGGCAGTGTATGTCTGTGTTACTTGGTGTAATTGTGTGTCTGTGTTACTGGGTATCAGTGTATGTCTTTGTGACTTGGTGTCAGTGTATGTCTTTGTTACTGGGTGTCAGTGTGTGTCTTTGTGACTTCGTGTCAGTGTATGTCTGTGCTACTTGGTGCAAGTGTGTGTCTGTGTTACTGGATATCAGTGTATGTCTTTGTTACTTGGTGTAAGTGTGTGTCTGTGTTACTGGGAATCAGTGTATGTCTTTGTAACTTGGTGTCAGTGTATGTCTTTGTTACTTGGTGTAAGTGTATGTCTTTGTTACTTGGTGTCAGTGTATGTCTTTGTTACTTGGTGTCAGTGTATGTCTTTGTTACTTGGTGTAAGTGTGTGTCTGTGTTTCTGGGTGTCAGTGTGTGTCTGTGTTACTTGGTGTAAGTGTGTGTCTTTGTTACTTGGCGTCCGTGTTTGTCTGTGTTGCTGGGTGTCAGTTTATGTCTTTGTTACTTGATTTCAGTGTATGTCTTTGTTACTTGTTGTAAGTGTGTGTGTGTGTGTTACTGGGTATCAGTGTCTGTCTTTGTTACTTGGTGTAAGTGTGTGTCTGTGTTACTGGGTATCAGTGTGTGTGTGTGTTACTGGGTATCAGTGTCTGTCTTTGTTACTTGGTGTAAGTGTGTGTCTGTGTTACTGGGTTTCAGTGTATGTATTTGTTACTTGGTGTCAGTGTATGTCTGTGTTACTTGGTGTAATTGTGTGTCTGTGTTACTGGGTATCAGTGTATGTCTTTGTGACTTGGTGTCAGTGTATGTCTTCGTTACTTGGTGGATGTGTGTGTCTGTGTTACTGGGTATCAGTGTATGTCTTTGTTACTTGGTGTAAGTGTGTGTCTTTGTTACTTGGTGTAAGTGTATGTCTTTGTTACTTGGTGTCAGAGTATGTCTTTGTTAATTGGTGTCAGTGTGTGTCTGTGTTACTGGGTGTCAGTGTGTGCCTGTGTTACTTGGTGTAAATGTATGTCTTAGTTACTTGGTGTCCGTGTGTGTCTGTCTTACTGGGTGTCAGTTTATGTCTTTGTTACTTGAAGTCAGTATATGTCTTTGTTACTTGGTGTAAGTGTGTGCCTGTGTTACTGGGTATCAGTGCATGTCTTTGTTACTTGGTGTCAGGGTATGTCTGTGTTACTTGGTGTAATTGTGTGTCTGTGTTACTGGGTATCAGTGTATGTCTTTGTGACTTGGTGTCAGTGTATGTCTTTGTTACTGGGTGTCAGTGTGTGTCTTTGTGACTTCGTGTCAGTGTATGTCTTTGTTACTTGGTGTAAGTGTCTGTCTGTGTTTCTGGGTATCAGTGTATGTCTTTGTTACTTGGTGTAAGTGTGTGTCAAAATACTTGGTGTCAGTGTATGTCTTTGTTACTGGGTGTCAGTGTGTGTCTTGGTGACTTGGTGTCAGTGTATGTCTTTGTTACTTGGTGTAAGTGTGTGTCTGTGTTACTGGGTATCAGTGTGTGTATGTGTTACTTGGTGTCAGTCTGTGTCTTTGTTACTTGGTGTCCGTGTGTGTCTGTGTTGCTGGGTGCCAGTTTATTTCTTTGTTACTTGGAGTAAGTGTGTGTCTGTGTTACTGGGTATCAGTGTATGTATTTGTTACTTGGTGTCAGTGTATGTCTGTGTTACTTGGTGTAATTGTGTGTCTGTGTTACTGGGTATCAGTGTATGTCTTTGTGACTTGGTGTCAGTGTATGTCTTCGTTACTTGGTGGATGTGTGTGTCTGTGTTACTGGGTATCAGTGTATGTATTTGTTTCTTGGTGTAAGTGTGTGTCTGTGTTACTGGGTATCAGTGTATGCCTGTGTTACTGGGTATCAGTGTATGTCTTTGTTACTTGGTGTCAGTGTATGTCTTTGTTACTTGGTGTAAGTGTATGTCTTTGTTAATTGGTGTCAGTGTGTGTCTGTGTTACTGGGTGTCAGTGTGTGCCTGTGTTACTTGGTGTAAATGTATGTCTTTGTTACTTGGTGTCCGTGTGTGTCTGTGTTACTGGGTGTCAGTTTATGTCTTTGTTACTTGAAGTCAGTGTATGTCTTTGTTACTTGGTGTAAGTGTGTGTCTGTGTTACTGGGTATCAGTGTCTGTCTTTGTTACTTGGTGTAAGTGTGTGCCTGTGTTACTGGGTATCAGTGTATGTCTTTGTTACTTGGTGGCAGTGTATGTCTGTGTTACTTGGTGTAATTGTGTGTCTGTGTTACTGGGTATCAGTGTATGTATTTGTGACTTGGTGTCAGTGTATGTCTTTGTTACTGGGTGTCAGTGTGTGTCTTTGTGACTTCGTGTCAGTGTATGTCTGTGCTGCTTGGTGCAAGTGTGTGTCTGTGTTACTGGATATCAGTGTATGTCTTTGTTACTTGGTGTAAGTGTGTGTCTGTGTTACTGGGAATCAGTGTATGTCTTTGTAACTTGGTGTCAGTGTATGTCTTTGTTACTTGGTGTCAGTGTATGTCTTTGTTACTTGGTGTCAGTGTATGTCTTTGTTACCTGGTGTAAGTGTGTGTCTGTGTTTCTGGGTGTCAGTGTGTGTCTGTGTTACTTGGTGTAAGTGTGTGTCTTTGTTACTTGGCGTCCGTGTTTGTCTGTGTTGCTGGGTGTCAGTTTATGTCTTTGTTACTTGATTTCAGTGTATGTCTTTGTTACTTGTTGTAAGTGTGTGTGTGTGTTACTGGGTATCAGTGTCTGTCTTTGTTACTTGGTGTAAGTGTGTGTCTGTGTTACTGGGTATCAGTGTATGGCTTTGTTACTTGGTGTCAGTGTATGTCTTTGTTACTTGGTGTAAGTGTATGTCTTTGTTACTTGGTGTAAGTGTGTGTCTGTGTTTCTGGGTATCAGTGTGTGTCTGTGTTACTTGGTGTAAGTGTGTGTCTTTGTTACTTGGTGTCCGTGTGTGTCTGTGTTGCTGGGTGTCAGTTTATGTCTTTGTTACTTGATTTCAGTGTATGTCTTAGTTACTTGGTGTAAGTGTGTGTGTGTGTTACTGGGTATCAGTGTCTGTCTTTGTTACTTGGTGAAAGTGTGTGTCTGTGTTACTGGGTTTCAGTGTATGTATTTGTTACTTGGTTTCAGTGTATGTCTGTGTTACTTGGTGTAATTGTGTGTCTGTGTTACTGGGTATCAGTGTATGTCTTTGTTACTTGGTGTAAGTGTGTGTCTGTGTTACTGGGTGGATGTGTGTGTCTGTGTTACTGGGTATCATTGTATGTCTTTGTTACTTGGTGTAAGTGTATGTCTGTGTTACTGGGTATCAGTGCATGTCTTTGTTACTTGGTGTCAGTGTATGTCTTTGTTAATTGGTGTCAGTGTGTGTCTGTGTTACTGGGTGTCAGTGTGTGCCTGTGTTACTTGGTGTAAATGTATGTCTTTGTTACTTGGTGTCCGTGTGTGTCTGTGTTACTGGGTGTCAGTTTATGTCTTTGTTACTTGAAGTCAGTGTATGTCTTTGTTACTTGGTGTAAGTGTGTGTCTGTGTTACTGGGTATCAGTGTCTGTCTTTTTTACTTGCTGTAAGTGCGTGTCTGTGTTACTGGGTATCAGTGTATGTCTTTGTTACTTGGTGTCAGTGTATGTCTTTGTTACTTGGTGTAAGTGTGTGTCTGTGTTACTCGGTATCAGTGTGTGTCTGTGTTACTTGGTGTAAGTCTGTGTCTTTGTTACTTGGTGTCCGTGTGTGTCTGTGTTACTTGGTGTCAGTGTATGTCTTTGTTACTTGGTGTAAGTGTATGTCTTTGTTACTTGGTGTCACTGTATGTCTTTGTTACTTGGTGTAAGTGTGTGTGTGTGTTACTGGCTATCAGTGTCTGTCTTTGTTACTTGGTGTAAGTGTGTGTCTGTGTTACTGGGTATCAGTGTATGTATTTGTTACTTGGTGTCAGTGTATGTCTGTGTTACTTGGTGTAATTGTGTGTCTGTGTTACTGGGTATCAGTGTATGTCTTTGTGACTTGGTGTCAGTGTATGTCTTTGTTACTGGGTGTCGGTGTGTGTCTTTGTGACTTGGTGTCAGTGTGTGTCTTTGTGACTTGGTGTCAGTGTATGTCTTTGTTACCTGGTGTATGTGTGTGTCTGTGTTACTGGGTATCAGTGTATGTCATTGTTACTTGCTGTCAGTGTGTGTCAAAATACTTGGTGTCAGTGTATGTCTTTGTTACTGGGTGTCAGAGTGTGTCTTTGTGACTTGGTGTCAGTGTAAGTCTTTGTTAATTGGTGTCAGTGTGTGTCTGTGTTACTGGGTGTCAGTGTGTGCCTGTGTTACTTGGTGTAAATGTATGTCTTTGTTACTTGGTGTCCGTGTGTGTCTGTGTTACTGGGTGTCAGTTTATGTCTTTGTTACTTGAAGTCAGTGTATGTCTTTGTTACTTGGTGTAAGTGTGTGTCTGTGTTACTGGGTATCAGTGTCTGTCTTTGTTACTTGGTGTAAGTGTGTGCCTGTGTTACTGGGTATCAGTGTATGTCTTTGTTACTTGGTGGCAGTGTATGACTGTGTTACTTGGTGTGATTGTGTGTCTGTGTTACTGGGTATCAGTGTATGTCTTTGTGACTTGGTGTCAGTGTGTGTCTGTGTTACTGGGAATCAGTGTATGTCTTTGTAACTTGGTGTCAGTGTATGTCTTTGTTACTTGGTGTAAGTGTATGTCTTTGTTACTTGGTGTCAGTGTATGTCTTTGTTACTTGGTGTCAGTGTATGTCTTTGTTACTTGGTGTAAGTGTGTGTCTGTGTTTCTGGGTGTCGGTGTGTGTCTGTGTTACTTGGTGTAAGTGTGTGTCTTTGTTACTTGGCGTCCGTGTTTGTCTGTGTTGCTGGGTGTCAGTTTATGTCTTTGTTACTTGATTTCAGTGTATGTCTTTGTTACTTGGTGTAAGTGTGTGTGTGTGTGTTACTGGGTATCAGTGTCTGTCTTTGTTACTTGGTGTAAGTGTGTGTCTGTGTTACTGGGTTTCAGTGTATGTATTTGTTACTTGGTGTCAGTGTATGTCTGTGTTACTTGGTGTAATTGTGTGTCTGTGTTACTGGGTATCAGTGTATGTCTTAGTGACTTGGTGTCAGTGTATGTCTTAGTTACTTGGTGGATGTGTGTGTCTGTGTTACTGGGTATCAGTGTTTGTCTTTGTTACTTGGTGTAAGTGTGTGTCTTTTTTACTTGGTGTAAGTGTATGTCTTTGTTACTTGGTGTCAGTGTATGTCTTTGTTAATTGGTGTCAGTGTGTGTCTGTGTTACTGGGTGTCAGTGTGTGCCTGTGTTACTTGGTGTAAATGTATGTCTTTGTTACTTGGTGTCCGTGTGTATCTGTGTTACTGGGTGTCAGTTTATGTCTTTGTTACTTGAAGTCAGTGTATGTCTTTGGTACTTGGTGTAAGTGTGTGTCTGTGTTACTGGGTATCAGTGTCTGTCTTTGTTACTTGGTGTAAGTGTGTGCCTGTGTTACTGGGTATCAGTGTATGTCTTTGTTACTTGGTGTCAGTGTATGTCTGTGTTACTTGGTGTAATTGTGTGTCTGTGTTACTTGGTGTCAGTGTATGTCTTTGTTACTGGGTGTCAGTGTGTGTCTTTGCGACTTCGTGTCAGTGTATGTCTTTGTTACTTGGTGTAAGTGTCTGTCTGTGTAACTGGGTATCAGTGTATGTCATTGTTACTTGGTGTAAGTGTGTGTCAAAATACTTGGTGTCAGTGTATGTCTTTGTTACTGGGTGTCAGTGTGTGTCTTGGTGACTTGGTGTCAGTGTATGTCTTTGTTACTTGGTGTAAGTGTGTGTCCTTGTTTCTGGGTATCAGTGTATGTCTTTGTTACTTGGTGTCAGTTTATGTCTCTGTTACTTGGTGTAAGTGTGTGTCTGTGTTCCTGGGTATCAGTGTCTGTCTTTTTTACTTGGTGTAAGTGCGTGTCTGTGTTACTGGGTATCAGTGTATGTCTTTGTTACTTGGTGTCAGTGTATGTCTTTGTTACTTGGTGTAAGTGTGTGTCTGTGTTACTGGGTATCAGTGTGTGTCTGTGTTACTTGGTGCAAGTCTGTGTCTTTGTTACTTGGTGTCCGTGCGTGTCTGTGTTGCTGGGTGTCAGTTTATTTCTTTGTTACTTGATGCCAGTGTATGTCTTTGTTACTTGGTGTAAGTGTGTGTGTGTGTTACTGGCTATCAGTGTCTGTCTTTGTTACTTGGTGTAAGTGTATGTCTTTGTTACTGGGAGTCAGTGTGTGTCTTTGCGACTTGGTGTCAGTGTGTGTCTTTGTGACTTGGTGTCAGTGTATGTCTTTGTTACCTGGTGTATGTGTGTGTCTGTGTTACTGGGTATCAGTGTATGTCATTGTTACTTGGTGTCAGTGTGTGTCAAAATACTTGGTGTCAGTGTATGTCTTTGTTACTGGGTGTCAGAGTGTGTCTTTGTGACTTGGTGTCAGTGTATGTCTTTGTTATTTGGTGTAAGTGTGTGTCTGTGTTTCTGGGTATCAGTATATGTCTTTGTTACTTGGTGTCAGTTTATGTCTCTGTTACTTGGTGTAAGTGTTTGTCTGTTTTACTGGGTATCAGTGTATGTCTTTGTTACTTGATGTAAGTTTGTGTCTGTGTTACTGGGTATCAGTGTATGTCTCTGTTACTTGGTGTCAGTGTATGTCTTTGTTACTTGGTGTATGTGTATTTCTTTGTTACTTGGTGTCAGTGTGTGTCTGTGTTACTGGTTATCAGTGTATGTCTTTGTGACTCGGTGTCAGTGTATGTCTTTGTTACTGGGTGTCAGTGTATGTCTTTGTTACTTGGTGACAGTATGTGTCTGTGTGTCAGTGTATGTCTTTGTTACGATGTATCAGTGTTTCTCTATGTTACTGGGTGTCAGTGTGTGTTTGTTTGTGTTACTGGGTGTCAGTATTTAGTTTAGTGATACAGCACTGAAACAGGCCCTTCGGCCAAACGAGTCTGTGCCGACCATCAACCACCCATTTATACTAATCCTACACTACTCCCGTATTCCTATCACATCCCCATCTGTCCCGATATATTTCCCTACCACCTACCTATATTAGGGGCAATTTATAATGGCCAATTAACCTATCAACCTGCAAGTCTTTGGCATGTGGGAGGAAACCGGAGCACCCAGAGGAAACCCACGCAGACACAGGGAGAACTTGCAACCTCCGCACAGGCAGTACCCAGAATCCAGCCCGGGTGCCTGGAGCTGTGAGGCTGCTAACCACTGTGCCAACGTGCCGCCCAGTGTGTGTCTGTGTTACTGGGTATCAGTGTATGTCTGTGTTACTTGGTGCAAGTGTGTGTCTTTGTTAATTGGTGTAATTGTATGTCTTTGTTACTTGGTGTCATTGTCCGTCTGTGTTACTTGGTGTAAGTGCATGTCTTTGTTACTTGGTGTCAGTGTATGACTTTGTGACTTGGTGTCAGTGTATGACTTTGTTACTTGGTTTCAGTGTATGTCTTTGATAATTGGTGTAAGTGTGTGTCTGTGTTACTGGGTATCAGTGCATATCTTTGTTACTTGGTATCAGTGTATGTCTGTGTTACTTGGTGTCAGTGTATGTCTTTGATACTTGGTGTCAGTGTATGTCTTTGTTACTTGGTGTAAGTGTGTGTCTTTGTTACTTGATGTAATTGTATGTCTTTGTTACTTGGTGTCAGTGTATGTCTTTGTTACTTGGTGTCAGTGTATGTCTGTGTTAGTTGGTGTAAGTGTGTGTCTGTGTTACTTGGTATCATTGTATGTCTTTGTTACTTGGTGTAAGTGTGTGTCTGTGTTACTGGGTAAAAGTGTATGTCTTTGTTACTTGGTGTCAGTGTATGTCTGTGTTACTTGGTGTAAGTGTGTGTCTTTGTTACTTGGTGTAATTTTATGTCTTTGTTACTTGGTGACAGTGTATGTCTTTGTTACTTGGAGTGAGTGAGTGTTTGTGTTACTTGGTGTAAGTGTGTGTCTGTGTTACTTGGTATAAGTGTATGTCTTTGTTACTTGATGTAAGTGTGTATCTGTGTTACTGGGTAACATTGTATGTCTTTGTTACTTGGTGTCAGTGTATGTTTGTGTTACTTGGAGTAAGTGTGTGTCTTTGTTACTTGATGTAATTGTATGTCTTTGTCACTTGGTGTCAGTGTATGTCTGTGTTACTTGCTGTAAGTGTATGTCTTTGTTACTTGGTGTCAGTGTATGACTTTGTTACTTGGTGTCATTTTATGTCTTTGTGACTTGGTGTAAGTGTGTGTCTGTGTTACTTGGTGTAAGTGCGTGTCTGTGTTACTTGGTATCATTGTATGTCTTTGTTACTTGGTGTAAGTGTGTGTCTGTGTTACCGGGTAACAGTGTATGTCTTTGTTACTTGGTGGAAGTGAGTGTTTGTGTTACTTGGTGTAACTGTGTGTCTGTGTTACTTGGTTTCAGTGCATGTCTTTGTTACTTGGCGTCAGTGTATGTCAGTGTTACTTGGTGTAAGAGTATGTCTTTGTTACTTGGTGTCAGTGTATGTCTTTGTTACTTGTTGTAAGTGTATGTCTTTGTTACTTGGTGTAAGTGTGTGTCTGTGTTACTTGGTATCAGTGTAGGTCTTGGTTACTTGGTGTCATTGTATGTCTTTGTGACTTGGTGTCAGTGTATGTCTTTGTTACTGGGTGTCACTGTATGTCTTTGTGACTATGTGTCAGTGTATGTCTTTGTTACTGGGTGTCAGTTTATGTCTATGTTACTTGGTGTCAGTGTATGGCTTTGTTACTTGGTGTCAGTGTATGTCTGTGTTACTTTGTGTAAGTGTGTGTCTTTGTTACTTGGTGGAAGTGTGTGTCTGTGTTACTGGGTATCAGTGTATGTCTTTGTTACTTGGTGTCATTGTTTGTCGTTGTTACTTGGTGTAAGTGTGTGTCTTTGTTACTTGTTGTAACTGTATGTCTTTGTTACTTGGTGTCATTGTATGTCTGTGTTACTTGGTGTAACTGTATTTCTTTGTGACTTGGTTTCAGTGTAATTCTTTGTGACTTGGTGTCAGTGTCTGTCTTTGTTACTGGGTGTCAGTGGCTGTCTTCGTTCCTTGGTGTCAGTGCTTGTCTTTGTTACCGTGTGTCAGTGTCTTTCTTTGTGACTTGGTGTCAGTGTATGTCTTTGTTACTTGGTGTCAGTGTATGTCTTTGTTACTTGGTGTAAGTGTGTGTCTGTGTTACTGGGTAACAGTGTATATCTTTGTTACTTGGTGTCAGTGTATGTCTGTGTTACTTGGTGTAAGTGTGTGTCTTTGTTACTTGGTGTAATTGTATGTCTTTGTTACTTGGTGTCAGTGTATGTCTGTGTTACTTGGTGTCAGTGTATGTCTTTGTTACTTGGTGTAAGAGTGTGTCTGTGTTACTGGGTATCAGTGTATGTCTTTGTTCCTTGGTGTCAGTGCATGTCTTTGTTACTGGGTGACAATGTATGTCTTTGTGACTTGGTGTCAGTGTATCTCTGTGTTACTTGGTGTAAGTGTGTGTCTTTGTTACTTGGTGTAAGTGTGTGTCTTTGTTACTGGGTATCAGTGTATGTCTTTGTTGCCTGGTGCAAGTGTGTGTCTGTGTTACTGGGTAACTGTGTATGTCTTTGTTACTTGGTGTCAGTGTATGTCTGTGTTACTTGGTGTAAGTGTGTGTCTGTGTTACTTGGTGTAAGTGTATGTCTTTGTTACTTGGTGTCAGTGTAATTCTTTGTGACTTGGTGTCAGTGTCTGTCTTTGTTTCTGAGTGTCAGTGTCTGTCTTCGTTACTTGGTGTCAGTGTTTGTCTTTGTTACCGTGTGTCAGTGTCTGTCTTTGTGACTTAGTGCCAGTGTATGTCTTTGTTACTTGGTGTCAGTGTATGTCTTTGTTACTTGGTGTAAGTGTGTGTCTGTGTTACTGGGTATCAGTGTATATCTTTGTTACTTGGTGTAAGTGTGTGTCTGTGTTACTGGGTATCAGTGAATGTCTGTGTTACTTGGTGTAAGTGTGTCTCTTTGTTACTTGGTGTAATTGTATGTCTTTGTTACTTGGTGTCAGTGTGTGTCTCTGTTAGTCTTTGTTACTTGGTGTCAGTGTCTGTCTGTGTATGTCTTTGTTACTGTGTGTCAGTGTTTTTCAATGTTACTGGGTGTCAGTGCGTGTTTGTTTGTGTTCCTGGGTGTCAGTGTGTGTCTGTGTTACGTGGTGTAAGTTTATGTCTTTGTTTCTTTGTGTCAGTGGATGTCTTTGTTACTTGGTGTCAGTGTTTGTCTTTGTTACTTGGTGTAAGTGTGTGTCTGTGTTACTGGGTATCAGTGTATGTCTTTGTGACTTGGTGTCAGTGTATGTATTTGTTACTGGGTGTCAGTGTATGTCTTTGTTACTTGGTGTCAGTGTATGTCTTTGTTACTTGGTGTCAGTGTGTGTCTTTGTTACTTGGTGTAATTGTATGTCTTTGTTACTTGGTGTCAGTGTATGTCTGTGTTACGTGGTGTAAGTGTATGACTTTGTTACTTGGTGTCAGTGTATGTCTTTGTTACTTGGTGTAAGTGTGTGTCTGTGTTACTTGGTGTAAGTGTGTGTCTGTGTTACTTGGTATCAGTGTATGTCTTTGTTACTTGGTGTAAGTGTGTGTCTGTGTTACTGGGTAACAGAGTATGTCTTTGCTACTTGGTGTCAGGGTATGTCTGTGTTACTTGGTGTAAGTGTGTGTCTTTGTTACTTGGTGTAATTGTATGTCTCTGTTACTTGGTATCAGTGTATGTCTTTGTGACTTGGTGTCAGTGTGTGTCTTTGTGACTTGGTGTAAGTGTATGTCATTGTTACTTGGTGTAAGTGTTTGTCTGTGTTACTTGGTGTAAGTGTGTGTCTGTGTTCCTGGGTATCAGTGGATGTCTTTGTAACTTGGTGTCAGTGTATGTCTGTGTTACTTGGTGTAAGTGTGTGTCTCTGTTACTGGGTGTCAGTGTGTGTCTGTGTTACTTGGTGCAAGTGTGTGTCTTTGTTACTTGGTGTCTGTGTGTGTCTGTGTTACTGGGTGTCAGAGTATGTCTTTGTTACTGGGTGTCAGTGTATGTCTTTGTTACTTGGTGTAAGTGTGTGTCTGTGTTACTGGGTATCAGTGTATGTCTTTGTTACTTGGTGTCTGTGTGTGTCTGTGTTACTGGGTGTCAGAGTATGTCTTTGTTACTGGGTGTCAGTGTATGTCTTTGTTACTTGGTGTAAGTGTGTGTCTGTGTTACTGGGTATCAGTCTATGTCTTTGTGACTTGGTGTCAGTGTATGTCTTTGTTACAGGGTGTCAGTGTGTGTCTTTGTGACTTGGTGTCAGTGTATGTCTTTGTTACTTGTTGTAAGTGTGCGTCTGTGTTACTGGGTATCATGGTATGTCTTTTTTACTTGGTGTAAGTGTGTGTCTGTGTTACTGGGTATCAGTGCATGTCTTTGTTACATGGTGTCAGTGTATGTCTGTTTTACTTGGTGTAAGTGTGTGTCTTTGTTACTTGGTGTAATTGAATGTCTTTGTTTCTTGGTGTCAGTGTATGTCTGTGTTACTTGGTTTATGTGTGTGTCTGTGTTACTTGGTATCAGTGTATGTCTTTGTTACTTGGTGTAAGTGTGTGTCTGTGTTACTGGGTAACAGTGTATGTCTTTGTTACTTGGTGTCAGTGTATGTCTGCGTTACTTGGTGTAAGTGTGTGTCTTTGTTACTTGGAGTAATTGTATGTCTTTGTTACTTGGTGTAAGTGTATGTCTTTGTTACTTGGTGTCAGTGTATGTCTTTGTGACTTGGTGTCAGTGTATGTCTTTGTTACTGGGTGTCACTGTATGTCTTTGTGACTTTGTGTCAGTGTATGTCTTGGTTACTGGGTGTCAGTTTATGTCTTTGTTACTTGGTGTCAGTGTATGTCTTTGTTACTGGGTGTCACTGTATGTCTTTGTTACTGTGTGTCAGTGTTTCTCCATGTTACTGGGTGTCAGTACGTGTTTGTTTGTGTTACTGGGTGTCAGTGTGTGTCTGTGTTACTTGGTGTAAGTTTATGTCTTTGTTTCTTTGTGTCAGTGTATGTCTTTGTTACTTGGTGTAAGTGTGTGTCTGTGTTACTTGGTGTAAGTGTGTGTTTGTGTTACTGGGTCTCAGTGAATGTCTTTGCTACATGTTGACAATGTATGTCTGAGTTACTTTGTGTAAGTGTGTGTCTTTGTTACTTGGTGTAATTGTATATCTTTGTTACTTGGTGTCAGTGGATGTCTGTGTTACTTGGTGTAAGTGTATGTCTTTGTTACTTGGTGTCAGTGTATGTCTTTGTTACTTGGTGTAAGTGTGTGTCAGTGTTACTGGGTAACAGTGTATGTCTTTGTTACTTGGTGTCAGTGTATGTCTGTGTTAATTGGTGTAAGTGTGTGTCTTTGCTACTTGGTGTAATTGTATGTCTTTGTTACTTGGTGTCAGTGTATGTCTTTGTTACTCGGTGTAAGTGTGTGTCTTTGTTACTGGGTATCAGTGTATGTCTTTGTTACTTTGTGCCAGAGTATGTCTGTGTTACTTGGTGTAAGTGTGTGTCTTTGTTACTTGGTGCAATTGTATGTCTTTGTTACTTGGTGTCAATGTATGTCTGTGTTACTTGGTGTAAGTGTATGTCTTTGTTACTTAGTGTCAGTGTATGTCTTTGTTACTTGGTGTAAGTGTGTGTCTGTGTTACTGGGTATCGGTGTATGTCTTTGTTACTTCGTGTCAGTGTTTGTCTTTGTTACTTGGTGTCAGTGTATGTCTGTGTTACTTCGTGTATGTGTGTGTCTTTGTTACTTGGTGTAAGTGTGTGTCTGTGTTACTGGGTATCAGTGTATGTCTTTGTTACTTGGTGTCACTGGATGTCGTTGTTACTTGGTGTAAGTCTGTGTCTGTGTTACTGGGTGTCACTGTATGTCTTTGTTACTTGGTGTCAGTGTATGTCTGTGTTGCTTGGTGTAAGTCTGTGTCTTTGTTAGTTGGTGTAAGTGTATGTCTTTGATACTTGGTGTCAGTGTATGTCTGTGTTACTTTGTGTAAGTGTATGTCTTTGTTACTTGGTGTCAGTGTTTGTCTTTGTTACTTTGTGGAAGTGTGTGTCTGTGTTACTGGGTATCAGTGTATGTCTTTGCGACTTGGTGTCAGTGTATGTCTTTGTGACATGGTGTCAGTGTGTGTCTCTGTTAGTGTGTCTCTGTTAGTCTTTGTTACTTGGTGTCAGTGTCTGTCTGTGTATGTCTTTGTTACTGTGTGTCAGTGTTTCTCCATGTTACTGGGTGTCAGTGCGTGTTTGTTTGTGTTACTGGGTGTCAGTGTGTGTCTGTGTTACTTGGTGTAAGTTTATGTCTTTGTTTCTTTGTGTCAGTGGATGTCTTTGTTACTTGGTGTCAGTGTTTGTCTTTGTTACTTGGTGTAAGTGTGTGTCTGTGTTACTGGGTATCAGTGTATGTCTTTGTGACTTGGTGTCAGTGTATGTATTTGTTACTGGGTGTCAGTGTATGTCTTTGTTACTTGGTGTCAGTGTATGTCTTTGTTACTTGGTGTCAGTGTGTGTCTTTGTTACTTGGTGTAATTGTATGTCTTTGTTACTTGGTGTCAGTGTATGTCTGTGTTACGTGGTGTAAGTGTATGTCTTTGTTACTTGGTGTCAGTGTATGTCTTTGTTACTTGGTGTAAGTGTGTGTCTGTGTTACTTGGTGTAAGTGTGTGTCTGTGTTACTTGGTATCAGTGTATGTCTTTGTTACTTGGTGTAAGTGTGTGTCTGTGTTACTGGGTAACAGTGTATGTCTTTGCTACTTGGTGTCAGGGTATGTCTGTGTTACTTGGTGTAAGTGTGTGTCTTTGTTACTTGGTGTAATTGTATGTCTCTGTTACTTGGTATCAGTGTATGTCTTTGTGACTTGGTGTCAGTGTATGCCTTTGATACTGGGTGTCAGTGTGTGTCTTTGTGACTTGGTGTCAGTGTATGTCTTTGTTACTTGTTGTAAGTGTGTGTCTGTGTTGCTGGGTATCATGGTATGACTTTTTTACTTGGTGTAAGTGTGTGTCTGTGTTACTGGGTATCAGTGCATGTCTTTGTTACATGGTGTCAGTGTATGTCTGTTTTACTTGGTGTAAGTGTGTGTCTTTGTTACTTGGAGTAATTGAATGTCTTTGTTTCTTGGTGTCAGTGTATGTCTGTGTTACTTGGTGTAAGTGTGTGTCTGTGTTACTTGGTATCAGTGTATGTCTTTGTTACTTGGTGTTAGTGTGTGTCTGTGTTACTGGGTAACAGTGTATGTCTTTGTTACTTGGTGTAAGTGTATGTCTGCGTTACTTGGTGTAAGTGTGTGTCTTTGTTACTTGGAGTAATTGTATGTCTTTGTTACTTGGTGTCAGTGTATGTCTGTGTTACTTGGTGTCAGTGTATGTCTTTGTTACTTGGTGTCAGTGTATGTATTTGTTACTTGGTGTAAGTGTGTGTCTGTGTTACTTGGTATCAGTGTATGTCTTTGTTACTTGGTGTCAGTGTATGTCTTTGTGACTTGGTGTCAGTGTATGTCTTTGTTACTGGGTGTCACTGTATGTCTTTGTGACTTTGTGTCAGTGTATGTCTTGGTTACTGGGTGTCAGTTTATGTCTTTGTTACTTGGTGTCAGTGTATGTCTTTGTGACTTGGTGTCAGTGTATGTCTTTGTTACTGGGTGTCACTGTATGTCTTTGTTACTGTGTGTCAGTGTTTCTCCATGTTACTGGGTGTCAGTGCGTGTTTGTTTGTGTTACTGGGTGTCAGTGTGTGTCTGTGTTACTTGGTGTAAGTTTATGTCTTTGTTTCTTTGTGTCAGTGGATGTCTTTGTTACTTGGTGTTAGTGTTTGTCTTTGTTACTTGGTGTAAGTGTGTGTCTGTGTTACTGGGTATCAGTGTATGTCTTTGTGACTTGGTGTCAGTGTATGTATTTGTTACTGGGTGTCAGTGTATGTCTTTGTTACTTGGTGTCAGTGTATGTCTTTGTTACTTGGTGTCAGTGTGTGTCTTTGTTACTTGGTGTAATTGTATGTCTTTGTTACTTGGTGTCAGTGTATGTCTGTGTTACGTGGTGTAAGTGTATGTCTTTGTTACTTGGTGTCAGTGTATGTCTTTGTTACTTGGTGTAAGTGTGTGTCTGTGTTACTTGGTGTAATTGTATGTATCTGTTACTTGATATCAGTGTATGTCTTTGATACTGTGTGTCAGTGTTTGTCTTTGTGACTTGGTGTCAGTGTATGTCTTTGTTACTTGTTGTAAGTGTGTGTCTGTGTTACTGGGTATCATGGTATGTCTTTTTTACTTGGTGTAAGTGTGTGTCTGTGTTACTGGGTATCAGTGCATGTCTTTGTTACATGGTGTCAGTGTATGTCTGTTTTACTTGGTGTAAGTGTGTGTCTTTGTTACTTGGTGTAATTGAATGTCTTTGTTTCTTGGTGTCAGTGTATGTCTGTGTTACTTGGTGTAAGTGTGTGTCTGTGTTACTTGGTATCAGTGTATGTCTTTGTTACTTGGTGTAAGTGTGTGTCTGTGTTACTGGGTAACAGTGTATGTCTTTGTTACTTGGTGTCAGTGTATGTCTGCGTTACTTGGTGTAAGTGTGTGTCTTTGTTATTTGGAGTAATTGTATGTCTTTGTTACTTGGTGTCAGTGTATGTCTGTGTTACTTGGTGTAAGTGTATGTCTTTGTTACTTGGTGTCAGTGTATTTATTTGTTACTTGGTGTAAGTGTGTGTCTGTGTTACTTGGTATCAGTGTATGTCTTTGTGACTTGGTGTCAGTGTATGTCTTTATTACTGGGTGTCACTGTATGTCTTTGTGACTTTGTGTCAGTGTATGTCTTGGTTACTGGGTGTCAGTTTATGTCTTTGTTACTTGGTGTCAGTGTATGTCTTTGTGACTTGGTGTCAGTGTATGTCTTTGTTACTGGGTGTCACTGTATGTCTTTGTTACTGTGTGTCAGTGTTTCTCCATGTTACTGGGTGTCAGTGCGTGTTTGTTTGTGTTACTGGGTGTCAGTGTGTGGCTGTGTTACTTGGTGTAAGTTTATGTCTTTGTTTCTTTGTGTCAGTGGATGTCTTTGTTACTTGGTGTCAGTGTTTGTCTTTGTTACTTGGTGTCAGTGTGTGTCTGTGTTACTGGGTATCAGTGTATATCTTTGTGACTTGGTGTCAGTGTATGTATTTGTTACTGGGTATCAGTGTATGTCTTTGTTACTTGGTGTCAGTGTATGTCTGTGTTACTTGGTGTAAGAGTGTGTCTTTGTTACTTGGTGTAATTGTATGTCTTTGTTACTTGGTGTCAGTGTATGTCTGTGTTACGTGGTGTAAGTGTATGTCTTTGTTAGTTGGTGTCAGTGTATGTCTTTGTTACTTGGTGTAAGTGTGTGTCTGTGTTACTTGGTGTAAGTGTGTGTCTGTGTTACTTGGTATCAGTGTATGTCTTTGTTACTTGGTGTAAGTGTGTGTCTGTGTTACTGGATAACAGTGTATGTCTTTGTTACTTGGTGTCAGGGTATGTCTGTGTTACTTGGTGCAAATGTATGTCTTTGTTACTTGGTATCAGTGTACGTCTTTGTGACTTGGTGTCAGTGTATGTCTTTGTTACTGGGTGTCACTGTATGTCTTTGTGACTTTGTGTCAGTGTATGTCTTTGTTACTGGGTGTCAGTTTATGTCTTTGTTACTTGGTGTCAGTGTTTGTCTTTGTTACTTGGTGTCAGTGTATGTCTGTGTTACTTCGTGTATGTGTGTGTCTTTGTGACTTGGTGTAAGTGTGTGTCTGTGTTACTGGGTATCAGTGTATGTCTTTGTTACTTGGTGTCAGTGGATGTCGTTGTTACTTGGTGTAAGTCTGTGTCTGTGTTACTGGGTGTCAGTGTATGTCTTTGTTACTTGGTGTCAGTGTATGTCTGTGTTGCTTGGTGTAAGTCTGTGTCTTTGTTAGTTGGTGTCAGTGTATGTCTGTGTTACTTTGTGTAAGTGTATGTCTTTGTTACTTTGTGTCAGTGTGTGTCTTTGTTACTTTGTGGAAGTGTGTGTCTGTGTTACTGGGTATCAGTGTATGTCTTTGCGAACTTGTGTCAGTGTATGTCTTCGTGACTTGGTGTCAGTGTGTGTCTCTGTTAGTCTTTGTTACTTGGTGTCAGTGTCTGTCTGTGTATGTCTTTGTTACTGTGCGTCAGTGTTTCTCCATGTTACTGGGTGTCAGTGCGTGTTTGTTTGTGTTACTGGGTGTCAGTGTGTGCCTGTGTTACTTGGTGTAAGTTTATGTCTTTGTTTCTTTGTGTCAGTGGATGTCTTTGTTACTTGGTGTCAGTGTTTGTCTTTGTTACTTGGTGTAAGTGTGTGTCTGTGTTACTGGGTATCAGTGTATGTCTTTGTGACTTGGTGTCAGTGTATGTATTTGTTACTGGGTGTCAGTGTATGTCTTTGTTACTTGGTGTCAGTGTATGTCTTTGTTACTTGGTGTCAGTGTGTGTCTTTGTTACTTGGTGTAATTGTATGTCTTTGTTACTTGGTGTAAGTGTATGTCTTTGTTACTTGGTGTCAGTGTATGTCTTTGTTACTTGGTGTCAGTGTATGTCTTTGTTACTTGGTGTAAGTGTGTGTCTCTGTTACTTGGTGTAAGTGTGTGTCTGTGTTACTTGGTATCAGTGTATGTCTTTGTTACTTGGTGTAAGTGTGTGTCTGTGTTAATGGGTAACAGTGTATGTCTTTGCTACTTGGTGTCAGGGTATGTCTGTGTTACTTGGTGTAAGTGTGTGTCTTTGTTACTTGGTGTAATTGTATGTCTCTGTTACTTGGTATCAGTGTATGTCTTTGTGACTTGGTGTCAGTGTATGTCTTTGTTACTTGTTGTAAGTGTGTGTCTGTGTTACTGGGTATCATGGTATGTCTTTTTTACTTGGTGTAAGTGTGTGTCTGTGTTACTGGGTATCAGTGCATGTCTTTGTTACATGGTGTCAGTGTATGTCTGTTTTACTTGGTGTAAGTGTGTGCCTTTGTTACTTGGTGTAATTGAATGTCTTTGTTTCTTGGTGTCAGTGTATGTCTGTGTTACTTGGTGTAAGTGTGTGTCTGTGTTACTTGGTATCAGTGTATGTCTTTGTTACTTGGTGTAAGTGTGTGTCTGTGTTACTGGGTAACAGTGTATGTCTTTGTTACTTGGTGTCAGTGTATGTCTGCGTTACTTGGTGTAAGTGTGTGTCTGTGTTACTGGGTAACAGTGTATGTCTTTGTTACTTGGTGTCAGTGTATGTATTTGTTACTTGGTGTAAGTGTGTGTCTGTGTTACTTGGTATCAGTGTATGTCTTTGTTACTTGGTGTCAGTGTATGTCTTTGTGACTTGGTGTCAGTGTATGTCTTTGTTACTGGGTGTCACTGTATGTCTTTGTGACATTGTGTCAGTGTATGTCTTGGTTACTGGGTGTCAGTTTATGTCTTTGTTACTTGGTGTCAGTGTATGTCTTTGTGACTTGGTGTCAGTGTATGTCTTTGTTACTGGGTGTCACTGTATGTCTTTGTTACTGTGTGTCAGTGTTTCTCCATGTTACTGGGTGTCAGTGCGTGTTTGTTTGTGTTACTGGGTGTCAGTGTGTGTCTGTGTTACTTGGTGTAAGTTTATGTCTTTGTTTCTTTGTGTCAGTGTATGTCTTTGTTACTTGGTGTAAGTGTGTGTCTGTGTTACTTGGTGTAAGTGTGTGTTTGTGTTACTGGGTATCAGTGAATGTCTTTGCTACATGGTGACAATGTATGTCTGAGTTACTTTGTGTAGGTGTTTGTCTTTGTTACTTGGTGTAATTGTATATCTTTGTTACTTGGTGTCAGTGGATGTCTGTGTTACTTGGTGTAATTGTATGTCTTTGTTACTTGGTGTCAGTGTATGTCTTTGTTACTTGGTGTAAGTGTGTGTCAGTGTTACTGGGTAACAGTGTATGTCTTTGTTACTTGGTGTCAGTGTATGTCTGTGTTAATTGGTGTAAGTGTGTGTCTTTGCTACTTGGTGTAATTGTATGTCTTTGTTACTTGGTGTCAGTGTATGTCTTTGTTACTTGGTGTAAGTGTGTGTCTTTGTTACTGGGTATCAGTGTATGTCTTTGTTACTTTGTGTCAGTGTATGTCTGTGTTACTTGGTGTAAGTGTGTGTCTTTGTTACTTGGTGCAATTGTATGTCTTTGTTACTTGGTGTCAGTGTATGTCTGTGTTACTTGGTGTAAGTGTATGTCTTTGTTACTTGGTGTCAGTGTATTTCTTTGTGACTTTGTGTCAGTGCATGTCTTTGTTACTGGGTGTCAGTTTATGTCTTTGTTACTTGGTGTCAGTGTATGTCTTTGTGACTTGGTGTCAGTGTATGTCTTTGTTACTGGGTGTCACTGTATGTCTTTGTTACTGTGTGTCAGTGTTTCTCCATGTTACTGGGTGTCAGTGCGTGTTTGTTTGTGTTACTGGGTGTCAGTGTGTGTCTGTGTTACTTGGTGTAAGTTTATGTCTTTCTTTCTTTGTGTCAGTGGATGTCTTTGTTACTTGGTGTCAGTGTTTGTCTTTGTTACGTGGTGTAAGTGTGTGTCTGTGTTACTGGGTATCAGTGTCTGTCTTTGTGACTTGGTGTCAGTGTATGTATTTGTTACTGGGTATCAGTGTATGTCTTTGTTACTTGGTGTCAGTGTATGTCTTTGTTACTTGGTGTCAGTGTGTGTCTTTGTTACTTGGTGTAATTGTATGTCTTTGTTACTTGGTGTCAGTGTATGTCTGTGTTACGTGGTGTAAGTGTATGTCTTTGTTACTTGGTGTCAGTGTATGTCTTTGTTACTTGGTGTAAGTGTGTGTCTGTGTTACTTGGTGAAATTGCATGTCTTTGATACTTGGTATCAGTGTATGTCTTTGTGACTTGGTGTCAGTGTATGTCTTTGATACTGGGTGTCAGTGTGTGTCTTTGTGACTTGGTGTCAGTGTATGTCTTTGTTACTTGTTGCAAGTGTGTTTCTGTGTTACTGGGTATCATGGTATGTCTTTTTTACTTGGTGTAAGTGTGTGTCTGTGTTACTGGGTATCAGTGCATGTCTTTGTTACATGGTGTCAGTGTATGTCTGTTTTACTTGGTGTAAGTGTGTGTCTTTGTTACTTGGTGTAATTGAATGTCTTTGTTTCTTGGTGTCAGTGTATGTCTGTGTTACTTGGTGTAAGTGTGTGTCTGTGTTACTTGGTATCAGTGTATGTCTTTGTTACTTGGTGTAAGTGTGTGTCTGTGTTACTGGGTAACAGTGTATGTCTTTGTTACTTGGTGTCAGTGTATGTCTGCGTTACTTGGTGTAAGTGTGTGTCTTTGTTACTTGGAGTAATTGTATGTCTTTGTTACTTGGTGTCAGTGTATGTCTGTGTTACTTGGTGTAAGTGTATGTCTTTGTTACTTGGTGTCAGTGTATGTATTTGTTACTTGGTGTAAGTGTGTGTCTGTGTTACTTGGTATCAGTGTATGTCTTTGTTACTTGGTGTCAGTGTATGTCTTTGTGACTTGGTGTCAGTGTATGTCTTTGTTACTGGGTGTCACTGTATGTCTTTGTGACTTTGTGTCAGTGTATGTCTTGGTTACTGGGTGTCAGTTTATGTCTTTGTTACTTGGTGTCAGTGTATGTCTTTGTGACTTGGTGTCAGTGTATGTCTTTGTTACTTGGTGTCAGTGTTTGTCTTTCTTACTTGGTGTAAGTGTGTGTCTGTGTTACTTGGTATCAGTGTATGTCTCTGTGACTTGGTGTCAGTGTATATCTTTGTTACTGGGTGTCACTGTATGTCTTTGTGACTTTGTGTCAGTGTATGTCTTGGTTACTGGGTGTCAGTTTATGTCTTTGTTACTTGGTGTCAGTGTATGTCTTTGTTTCTTGGTGTCAGTGGATGTCTTTGTTACTTGGTGTCAGTGTTTGTCTTTCTTACTTGGTGTAAGTGTGTGTCTGTGTTACTTGGTATCAGTGTATGTCTCTGTGACTTGGTGTCAGTGTATATCTTTGTTACTGGGTGTCAGTGTATGTCTTTGTTACTTGGTGTAAGTGTGTGTCTGTGTTACTGGGTATCAGTGTATGTCTTTGTTTCTTGGTGTCAGTGTATGTCTTTGTTACTGGGTATCAGTGCATGTCTTTGTTACATGGTGTCAGAGTGTGTCTTTGTGACTTGGTGTCAGTGTATGTCTTTGTGACTTGGTGTAAGTGTGTGTCTGTTTTACTAGGTATCAGTGTATGTCTTTGTTACTTGGTGTCAGTGTATGTCTTTGTTACTGGGTGTCAGTGTATGTCTTTGTGACTTGGTGTCAGTGTGTGTCTCTGTTAGTCTTTGTTACTTGGTGTCAGTGTCTGTCTGTGTATGACTTTGTTACTGTGTGTCAGTGTTTCTCTATGTTACTGGGTGTCAGTGTGTGTTTGTTTGTGTTACTGTGTGTCAGTGTGTGTCTGTGGTACTTTATGTAATTGTATGTCTTTGTTTCTTGGTGTCAGTGTATGTCTGTGTTACTTGGTGTAAGTGTGTGTCTTTGTTACTTGGTGTAATTGTATGTCTTTGTAACTTGGTATCAGTGTATGTCTGTGTTACTTGGTGTCAGTGTATGTCTTTGTTACTTGGTGTAAGTGTGTGACTGTGTTACTGGGTATCAGTGTATGTCTTTGTGACTTGGTGTCAGAGTATGCCTTTGTTACTGGGTGTCAGTGTATGTCTTTGTTACTTGGTGTCAGAGTATGGCTGTGTTAATTGGTGTAAGTGTGTGTCTGTGTTCCTGGGTATCAGTGTCTGTCTTTGTTACTTGGTGTATTTGTCTGTCTTTGTTACTTGGTGTAATTGTATGTCTTTGTAACTTGGTGTAAGTGTGTGTTTGTGTTACTTGGTGTCAGTGTATGTCTTTGTTACTTGGTGTAAGTGTGTGTCTGTGTTACTGGGTATCAGTGTCTGTCTTTGTTACTTGGTGTCTATGTCTGTCTTTGTTACTTGGTGTAAGTGTGTGTCTGTGTTACTGGGTAACAGTGTATGTCTTTGTTACTTGGTGTCAGTGTATGTCTGTGTTACTTGGTGTAAGTGTGTGACTTTGCTACTTGGTGTAAGTGTGTGACTGTGTTACTGGGTATCAGTGTATGTCTTTGTGACTTGGTGTCAGAGTATGCCTTTGTTACTGGGTGTCAGTGTATGTCTTTGTTACTTGGTGTCAGAGTATGGCTGTGTTAATTGGTGTAAGTGTGTGTCTGTGTTCCTGGGTATCAGTGTCTGTCTTTGTTACT
The DNA here is from genome assembly GCF_036365525.1 of Heterodontus francisci. Taxonomy (NCBI): domain Eukaryota; kingdom Metazoa; phylum Chordata; class Chondrichthyes; order Heterodontiformes; family Heterodontidae; genus Heterodontus; species Heterodontus francisci. The sequence continues at coordinate 375,211 of NW_027141295.1, read as the reverse complement.
TGGTGTATTTGTCTGTCTTTGTTACTTGGTGTAATTGTATGTCTTTGATACTTGGTATCAGTGCATGTCTTTGTGACTTGGTGTCAGTGTATGTCTTTGTTACTGGGTGTCAGTGTATGTCTGTGTTACTTGGTGGAAGTGTGTGTCTTTGTTACTTGGTGTAATTGTATGTCCTTGTTACTTGGTATCAGTGCATGTCTTTGTGACTTGGTGTCAGTGTATGTCTTTGTTACTTGGTTTCAGTGTGTGTCTTTGTGACTTGGTGTCAGTGTATGTCTTTGTTACTTGGTGTAGGTGTGCGTCTGTGTTACTGGGTATCAGTGCATGTCTTTGTTACATGGTGTCAGTGTATGTCTGTGTTACTTGGTGTAATTGTATGTCTTTGTTACTTGGTGTCAGTGTATGTCAAAATACTTGGTGTAAGTGTATGTCTTTGCTACTTGGTGTAATTGTCTGTCTTTGTTACTTGATGCCAGTGTATGTCTGTGTTACTTGGTGTCAGTGTATGTCTGTGTTACTGGGTATCAGTGTATGTCTTTGTTACTTGGTGTCAGTGTATGTCTTTGTTACTTGGTGTCTATGTCTGTCTTTGTTACTTGGTGTAAGTGTGTGTCTGTGTTACTGGGTAACAGTGTATGTCTTTGTTACTTGGTGTCAGTGTATGTCTGTGTTACTTGGTGTAAGTGTGTGACTTTGTTACTTGGTGTAATTGTATGTCTTTGTTACTTGGTATCAGTGCATGTCTTTGTGACTTGGTGTCAGTGTATGTCTTTGTTACTGGGTGTCAGTGTATGTCTGTGTTACTTGGTGGAAGTGTGTGCCTTTGTTACTTGGTGTAATTGTATGTCTGTGTTACTTAGTGTAAGTGTGTGTCTGTGTTACTGGATATCAGTGTATGTCTTTGTTACTTGGTGTAAGTGTGTGTCTGTGTTACTGGGTATCAGTGTATGTCTTTGTGAAGTGGTGTCAGTGTATGTCTTTGTTACTGGGTGTCAGTGTATGTCTTTTTGACTTGGTGTCAGTGTGTGTCTCTGTTAGTCTTTGTTACTTGGTGTCAGTGTCTGTCTGTGTATGTCTTTGTTACTGTGTGTCAGTGTTTCTCTATGTTACAGGGTGTCAGTGTGTGTTTGTCTGTGTTACTGGGTGTCAGTGTGGGTCTGTGTTACTTTTTCTAATTGTATGTCTTTGTTACTTGGTGTCAGTGGATGTCTTTGTTACTTGGTGTCAGTGTTTGTCTTTGTTACTTGGTGTAAGTATGTGTCTGTGTTACTGGGTATCAGTGTATGTCTTTGTGACTTGGTGTCAGTGTATGTCTTTGTTACTGGGTGTCAGTGTATGTCTTTGTTACATGGTGTAAGTGTGTGTCTGTGTTACTGGGTATCAGTGTATGTCTTTGTTTCTTTGTGTCAGTGTATGTCTTTGTTACTGGGTATCAGTGCATGTCTTTGGTACATGGTGTCAGTGTGTGTCTTTGTGACTTGGTGTCAGTGTATGTCTTTGTTACTGGGTGTCAGTGTATGTCTGTGTTACTTGGTGGAAGTGTGTGCCTTTGTTACTTGGTGTAATTGTATGTCTGTGTTACTTGGTGTATGTGTGTGTCTGTGTTACTGGATATCAGTGTATGTCTTTGTTACTTGGTGTAAGTGTGTGTCTGTGTTACTGGGTATCAGTGTATGTCTTTGTGAAGTGGTGTCAGTGTATGTCTTTGTTACTGGGTGTCAGTGTATGTCTTTGTGACTTGGTGTCAGTGTGTGTCTCTGTTAGTCTTTGTTACTTGGTGTCAGTGTCTGTCTGTGTATGTCTTTGTTACTGTGTGTCAATGTTTCTCTATGTTACAGGGTGTCAGTGTGTGTTTGTTTGTGTTTCTGGGTGTCAGTGTGTGTCTGTGTTACTTTTTCTAATTGTATGTCTTTGTTACTTGGTGTCAGTGGATGTCTTTGTTACTTGGTGTCAGTGTTTGTCTTTGTTACTTGGTGTAAGTATGTGTCTGTGTTACTGGGTATCAGTGTATGTCTTTGTGACTTGGTGTCAGTGTATGTCTTTGTTACTGGGTGTCAGTGTATGTCTTTGTTACATGGTGTAAGTGTGTGTCTGTGTTACTGGGTATCAGTGTATGTCTTTGTTTCTTGGTGTCAGTGTATGTCTTTGTTACTGGGTATCAGTGCATGTCTTTGTTACATGGTGTCAGTGTGTGTCTTTGTGACTTGGTGTCAGTGTATGTCTTTGTTACTTGGTGCAAGTGTGTGTCTGTGTTACTAGGTATCAGTGTATGTCTTTGTTACTTGATGTAAGTGTGTGTCTGTGTTACTGTGTATCAGTGCATGTCTTTGTTACATGGTGTCAGTGTATGTCTGTGTTACTTGGTGTAAGTGTGTGTCTTTGTTACTTGGTGTCAGTGTATGTCTTTGTTACTTGGTGTAAGTGTGTGTCTATGTTAGTTGGTGTAATTGTGTTTCTGTGTTACTTGGTATCAGTGTATGTCTTTGTCACTTGGTGTAAGTGTGTGTCTGTGTTACTGGGTGTCGGTGTATGTCTTTGTTACTTGGTGTCAGTGTATGTCTGCGTTAATTGGTGTAAGTGTGTGTCTTTGTTACTTGGTGTAATTGTATGTCTTTGTTTCTTGGTGTCAGTTTCCGTCTTTGTAACTTGGTGTAAGTGTGTGTTTGTGTTACTTGGTGTAAGTGTCTGTCTTTGTTACTTGGTGTAAGTGTGTGTCTGTGTTACTGGGTATCAGTGTCTGCCTTTGTTACTTGGTGTCAGTGTCTGTCTTTGTTACTAGGTGTAAGTGTTTTTCTGTGTTACCTGGTGCAAGTGTGTGTCTGTGTTACTTGGTATCAGTGTATGTCTTTGTTACTTGGTGTAAGTGTGTGTCTGCGTTACTGGGTAACAGTGTATGTCCTTGTTACTTGGTCTCAGTGTATGTCTGTGTTACTTGGTGGAAGTGTGTGTCTTTGTTACTTGGTGTAATTGTATGTCCTTGTTACTTGGTATCAGTGCATGTCTTTGTGACTTGGTGTCAGTGTATGTCTTTGTTACTGGGTGTCAGTGTGTGTCTTTGTGACTTGGTGTCAGTGTATGTTTTTGTTACTTGGTGTAAGTGTGTGTCTGTGTTACTGGGTGTCAGTGTATGTCTTTGTTACTTGGTGTAGGTGTGCGTCTGTGTTACTGGGTATCAGTGCATGTCTTTGTTACATGGTGTCAGTGTATGTCTGTGTTACTTGGTGTAATTGTATGTCTTTGTTACTTGGTGTCAGTGTATGTCAAAATACTTGGTGTAAGTGTATGTCTTTGCTACTTGGTGTAATTGTCTGTCTTTGTTACTTGGTGTCAGTGTATGTCTGTGTTACTTGGTCTAAGTGTGTGTCTTTGTTACTTGGTGTAAGTGTGTGCCTTTGTTACTTGGTGTCTGTGTATGTCTTTGTTACTTGGTGTCAGTGTATGCCTGTGTTACTGGGTATCAGTGTATGTCTTTGTTACTTGGTGTCAGTGTATGTCTTTGTTACTTGGTGTCTATGTCTGTCTTTGTTACTTGGTGTAAGTGTGTGTCTGTGTTACTGGGTAACAGTGTATGTCTTTGTTACTTGGTGTCAGTGTATGTCTGTGTTACTTGGTGTAAGTGTGTGAATTTGTTACTTGGTGTAATTGTATGTCTTTGTTACTTGGTATCAGTGCATGTCTTTGTGACTTGGTGTCAGTGTATGTCTTTGTTACTGGGTGTCAGTGTATGTCTGTGTTACTTGGTGGAAGTGTGTGCCTTTGTTACTTGGTGTAATTGTATGTCCTTGTTACTTGGTATCAGTGCATGTCTTTGTGACTTGGTGTCAGTGTATGTCTTTGTTACTGGGTGTCAGTGTGTGTCTTTGTGACTTGGTGTCAGTGTATGTCTTTGTTACTTGGTGTAAGTGTGTGTCTGTGTTACTGGGTATCAGTGTATGTCTTTGTTACTTGGTGTAGGTGTGCGTCTGTGTTACTGGGTATCAGTGCATGTCTTTGTTACATGGTGTCAGTGTATGTCTGTGTTACTTGGTGTAATTGTATGTCTTTGTTACTTGGTGTCAGTGTATGTCAAAATACTTGGTGTAAGTGTATGTCTTTGCTACTTGGTGTAATTGTCTGTCTTTGTTACTTGGTGTCAGTGTATGTCTGTGTTACTTGGTGTCAGTGTATGTCTTTGTTACTTGGTGTAAGTGTATGCCTTTGTTACTTGGTGTCTGTGTATGTCTTTGTTACTTGGTGTCAGTGTATGTCTGTGTTACTGGGTATCAGTGTATGTCTTTGTTACTTGGTGTCAATGTATGTCTTTGTTACTTGGTGTAAGTGTGTGTCTGTGTTACTGGGTGTCAGTGTATGTCTTTGTTACTGTGTGTCAGTGTCTGTCTTTGTGACTTGGTGTCAGTGTATGTCTTTGTTACTTGGTGTCAGTGTATGTCTGTGTTACTTGGTGTAAGTGTGTGTCTGTGTTACTGGATATCAGTGTATGTCTTTGTTACTTGGTGTAAGTGTGTGTCTGTGTTACTGGGTATCAGTGTATGTCTTTGTGAAGTGGTGTCAGTGTATGTCTTTGTTACTGGGTGTCAGTGTATGTCTTTGTGACTTGGTGTCAGTGTGTGTCTCTGTTAGTCTTTGTTACTTGGTGTCAGTGTCTGTCTGTGTATGTCTTTGTTACTGTGTGTCAGTGTTTCTCTATGTTACAGGGTGTCAGTGTGTGTTTGTTTGTGTTTCTGGGTGTCAGTGTGTGTCTGTGTTACTTTTTCTAATTGTGTGTCTTTGTTACTTGGTGTCAGTGGATGTCTTTGTTACTTGGTGTCAGTGTTTGTCTTTGTTACTTGGTGTAAGTATGTGTCTGTGTTACTGGGTATCAGTGTATGTCTTTGTGACTTGGAGTCAGTGTATGTCTTTGTTACTGGGTGTCAGTGTATGTCTTTGTTACATGGTGTAAGTGTGTGTCTGTGTTACTGGGTATCAGTGTATGTCTTTGTTTCTTGGTGTCAGTGTATGTCTTTGTTACTGGGTATCAGTGCATGTCTTTGTTACATGGTGTCAGTGTGTGTCTTTGTGACTAGGTATCAGTGTATGTCTTTGTTACTTGATGTAAATGTGTGTCTGTGTTACTGTGTATCAGTGAATGTCTTTGTTACATGGTGTCAGTGTATGTCTGTGTTACTTGGTGTAAGTGTGTGTCTTTGTTACTTGGTGTCAGTGTATGTCTTTGTTACTTGGTGTAAGTGTGTGTCTATGTTAGTTGGTGTAAGTGTGTTTCTGTGTTACTTGGTATCAGTGTATGTCTTTGTCAGTTGGTGTAAGTGTGTGTCTTTGTTACTGGGTATCAGTGTCTGCCTTTGTTACTTGGTGTCAGTGTCTGTCTTTGTTACTAGGTGTAAGTGTTTTTCTGTGTTACCTGGTGCAAGTGTGTGTCTGTGTTACTTGGTATCAGTGCATGTCTTTGTTACTTGGTGTAAGTGTGTGTCTGCGTTACTGGGTAACAGTGTATGTCCTTGTTACTTGGTCTCAGTGTATGTCTGTGTTACTTGGTGTAAGTGTGTGTCTCTGTTACTTGGTGTAATTGCATGTCTTTGTGACTTGGTATCAGTGTATGTCTTTGTGACTTGGTGTCACTGCATGTCTTTGATACTGGGTGTCAGTGTGTGTCTTTGTGACTTGGTGTCAGTGTATGTCTTTGTTACTTGGTGTAAGTGTGTGTCTGTGTTACTGGGTATCAGTGTATGTCTTTGTTACTTGGTGTAAGTGTGTGTCTGTGTTACTGTGTATCAGTGCATGTCTTTGTTACATGGTGTCAGTGCATGTCTGTGTGACTTGGTGTAAGTGTGTGTCTTTGTTACTTGGTGTAATTGTATGTCTTTGTTACTTGGTATCAGTGTATGTCTTTGTGACTTGGTGTCATTGTGTGTCTTTGTTACTTGGTGTCAGTGTATGTCTGTGTTACTTGGTGTAAGAGTATGTCTTTGTTACTTGGTGTCAGTGTATGTCTTTGTTACATGGTGTAAGTGTGTGTCTGTGTTACTTGGTGTAAGTGTGTGTCTGTGTTACTTGGTATCAGTGTATGTCTTTGTTACTTGGTGTCAGTGTATGTCTTTGTTACATGGTGTAAGTGTGTGTCTCTTTATTACTTGGTGTAAGTGTCTGTCAGTGTTACTGGGTAACAGTGTATGTCTTTGTTACTTGGTGTCAGTGTATGGCTGTGTTACTTGGTGTAAGTGTGTGTCTTTGTTACTTGGTGTAATTGTATGTCTTTGTTACTTGGTGTCAGTGTATGTCTTTGTAACTTGGTGTAAGTGTGTGTTTGTGTTACTTGGTGTAAGTGTATGTCTTTGTTACTTGGTGTAAGTGTGTGTCTGTGTTACTGGGTATCAGTGTATGTCTTTGTTACTTGGTGTCAGTGTATGTCTGTGTAACTTGGTGTAAGTGTGCGTCTGTGTTACTGGGTATCAGTGTATGTCTTTGTGACTTGGTGTCAGTGTATGTCTTTGTTATTGGGTGCCAGTGTGTGTCTTTGTGACTTGCTGTCAGTGTATGTCTTTGTTACTTGGTGTCTGTGTATGTCTTTGTTACTTGGTGTCAGTGTATGCCTTAGTTACTTGGTGTCTGTGTATGTCTTTGTTACTTGGTGTCAGTGTATGTCTGTGTTACTTGGTGTAAGTGTGTGTCTGTGTTACTGGATATCAGTGTATGTCTTTGTTACTTGGTGTAAGTGTTTGTCTGTGTTACTGGGTATCAGTGTATGTCTTTGTTACTTGGTGTCAGTGTATGTCTGTGTAACTTGGTGTAAGTGTGCGTCTGTGTTACTGGGTATCAGTGTATGTCTTTGTAACTTGGTGACAGTGTGTGTCTGTGTGTCAGTGTATGTCTTTGTTACTGTGTATCAGTGTTTCTGTATGTTACTGGGTGTCAGCGTGTGTTTTTTTGTGTTACTGGGTGTCAGTATTTAGTTTAGTGATGCAGCACTGAAACAGGCCCATCGGCCAACCAGGTCTGTGCCGACCATCAACCACCCATTTATACTAATCCTACACTAATCCCGTATTCCTATCACATCCCCAACTGTCCCTATATATTTCCCTACCACCTACCTATACTAGGGGCAATTTATAATGGCCAATTAACCTATCAATCTGCAAGTCTTTGGCATGTGGGAGGAAACCGGAGCACCCGGAGGAAACCCACGCAGACACAGGGAGAACTTGCAAACTCCGCACAGGCATTACCCAGAATCGAGCCCGGGTCCATGGAGCTTGAGGCTGCTAACCACTGTGCCAATGTGCTGCCCAGTGTGTCTTTGTTACCTGGTGTAATTGTATGTCTTTGTAACTTGGTGTCTGTGTATGTCTTTGTTACTTGATGTAAGTGTGTGTTTGTGTTACTTGGTGTAAGTGTGTGTCTGTGTTACCTGGTATCAGTGAACAAAGATAATTACAGCACAGGAACAGGCCCTTCGGCCCTCCAAGACTGCGCCGATCCAGATCCTCTCTCTAAACATGTCGCCTATTTTCTAAGCTTCTGTATCTCTTTTCTTCCTGCCCATTCATGTATCTGTCCAGATACATCTTAAAAGACTCCATCGTGCCCGCATCTACCACCTCCGCTGGCAATGCGTTCCAGGTGCCCACCACCCTCTGCGTAAAGAACTTTCCACGCATATCCCCCCTAAACTTTTCCCCTTTCACTTTGATCTCGTGTCCTCTAGTAATTGAAACCCCCACTCTGGGAAAAAGCTTCTTGCTATCCACCCTGTCTATACCTCTAATGATTTTGTACACCTCAATCAGGTCCCCCCTCAACCTCCGTCTTTCTAATGAAAATAATCCTAATCTACTCAATCTCTCTTCATAGCTAGCGCCCTCCATACCAGGCAACATCCTGGTGAACCTCCTCGGCACCCTCTCCAAAGCATCCACATCCTTTTGATAATGTGGCGACAAGAACTGTTCGCAGTATTCCAAATGTTGCCGAACCAAAGTCCCATACAACTGTAACATGACCTGCCAACTCTTGTACTCAATGCCCCGTCCGATGAAGGAAAGCATGCCGTATGCCTTCTTGACCACTCTATTTACCTGCGTTGCCACCTTCAGGGAACAGTGGACCTGAACACCCAAATCTCTCTGGACATCAATTTTCCCCAGGACTTTTCCATTTACTGTATAGTTCACTCTTGAATTGGATCTTCCAAAATGCATCACCTCGCATTTGCCCTGATTGAACTCCATCTGCCATTTCTCTGCCCAACTCTCCAATCTATCTATATTCTGCTGTATTCTCTGACAGTCCCCTTCACTATCTGCTACTCCACCAATCGTAGTGTCGTCTGCAAATTTGCTAATCAGACCACCTATACTTTCCTCCAAATCATTAATGTATATCACAAACAACAGTGGTCCCAGCACGGATCCCTGTGGAACACCACTGGTCACACGTCTCCATTTTGAGAAACTCCCTTCCACTGCTACTCTCTGTCTCCTGTTGCCCAGCCAGTTCTTTATCCATCTAGCTAGTACACCTTGGACCCCAAGCGCCTTCACTTTCTCCATCAGCCTGCCATGGGGAACCTTATCAAACGCCTTACTGAAGTCCATGTATATGACATCGACAGCCCTTCCATCATCAATCAACTTTGTCACTTCCTCAAAGAATTCTATTAAGTTGGTAAGACATGACCTTCCCTGCACAAAACCATGTTGCCTTTCACTGATGAGCCCATTTTCTTCCAAATGGGAATAGATCCTATCCCTCAGTATCTTCTCCAGCAGCTTCCCTACCACTGACGTCAGGCTCACCGGTCTATAATTACCTGGATTATCCCTGCTTCTTAAACAAGGGGACAACATTAGCAATTCTCCAGTCCTCCGGGACCTCACCCGTGTTTAAGGATGCTGCAAAGATATCTGTTAAGGCCCCAGCTATTTCCACTCTCGCTTCCCTCAGTAACCTGGGATAGATCCCATCCGGACCTGGGGACTTGTCCACCTTAATGCCCTTTAGAATACCCAACACTTCCTCCCTCCTTATGCCGACTTGACCGAGAGTAATCAAACATCTGTTCCTAACCTCAACATCCGTCATGTCCCTCTCCTCGGTGAATACCGATGCAAAGTACTCGTTTAGAATCTCACCCATTTCCTCTGAGTCCAAGCATAACATTCCTCCTTTGTCCTTTAGTGGGCCAATCCTTTCTCTAGATACCCTCTTTCTCCTTATATATGAATAAAAGGCTTTGGGATTTTCCTTAACCCTGTTTGCTAAAGATATTTCATGACCCCTTTTAGCCCTCTTAATTCCTCGTTTCAGATTGGTCCTACATTCCCGATATTCTTTCAAAGCTTCGTCTTTCATCAGCCGCCTAGACCTTATGTATGCTTCCTTTTTCCTCTCAGCTAGTCTCACAATTTCACCTGTCATCCATGGTTCCCTAATCTTGCCATTTCTATCCCTCATTTTCACAGGAACATGTCTCTCCTGCACGCTAATCAACCTCTCTTTAAAAGCCTCCCACATATCACATGTGGATTTACCTTCAAACAGCTGCTCCCAATCTACATTCCCCAGCTCCTGCCGAATTTTGGTATAGTTGGCCTTCCCCCAATTTAGCACTCTTCCTTTTGGACCACTCTCGTCTTTGTCCATGAGTATTTTAAAGCTTACGGAATTGTGATCACTATTCCCAAAGTAGTCCCCTACTGAAACTTCAACAACCTGGCCGGGCTCATTCCCCAACACCAGGTCCAGTATGGCCCCTTCCCGAGTTGGTCAATTTACATACTGCTCTAGAAAACCCTCCTGGATGCTCCTTACAAATTCTGCTCCATCTGGACCTCTAACATTAAGCGAATCCCAGTCAATGTTGGGAAAATTAAAATCTCCTATCACCACCACCCTGTTGCTCCTACATCTTTCCATAATCTGTTTACATGTTTGTACCTCTATCTCACGCTCGCTGTTGGGAGACCTGTAGTACAGCCCCAACATTGTTACCGCACCATTCCTATTTCTGAGTTCTGTCCATATTGCCTCACTGCTCGAGTCCTCCATAGTGCCCTCCTTCAGCACAGCTGTGATATCCTCTTTGACCAGTAATGCAACTCCTCCACCCCTTTTACCTCCCTCTCTATCCCGCCTGAAGCATCGATATCCTGGGATATTTAGTTGCCAATCATGCCCTTCCCTCAACCAGGTCTCAGTAATAGCAATAACATCATACTCCCAGGTACTAATCCAAGCCCTAAGTTCATCTGCCTTACCAAATACACTTCTTGCATTAAAACAAATGCACCTCAGACCACCAGTGCCTTTATATTCATCATCTGCTCCCTGCCTGCTCTTCCCCTTAGTCACACTGACTTCATTATCTAGTTTCTTACAGGCTTTTGTTACTACCTCCTCACTGTCAACTGACCTCAATTGGTTCCCATCCCCCTGCCACATTAGTTTAAACCCTCCCCAACAGCGTTAGCAAAAGCACCTCCAAGGACATTGGTTCCAGTCCGGCCCAGGTGTAGACCGTCCAATTTGTAATAGTCCCACCTTCCCCAGAACCGGTCCCAATGTCCCAAAAATCTGAAACCCTCCTTCCTGCACCATCTCTCAAGCCACGCATTCATCCTGACTATTCTTTCATTTTTACTCTGACTATCTCCTGAGATTACTACCTCTGAGTTCCTACTTTTTAACTTGGCTCCTAACTCCCTAAACTCTGCTTGTAGGACCTCATCCCGTTTTTTTACCTATATCATTAGTGCCTATGTGCACAATGACAACTGGCTGTTCACCCTCCCCCTTTAGAATGTTCTGTAGCCGATCTGAGACGTCCCTGACCCGTGCACCTGGGAGGCAACATACCATTCGGGAGCCTCGTTTTCGACCACAGAACCGCCTATCTACTCCCCTTACAATCGAATCCCCTACGACTATAGCCCTTCCACTCTTTTTCCCGCCCTTCTGAGCAGCAGAGCCAGCCATGGTGCCATGGACCTGGCTACTGCTGCCTTCCCCTGGTGAGCCATCTCCCTCAACAGTATCCAAAACGGTATGCTTGTTTTGGAGGGAGATGACCGCAGGGGACTCCTGCGCTGCCTTCCTGCTCTTTCTCTGCCTTTTGGTCACCCATTCCCTTTCTCCCTCAGCAATCCTAATCTGCGGTGTGACCAATTCACGAAACGTGCTATCCACGACCTCCTCAGCATCGCGCATGCTCCAAAGTGAGTCCATCCGCAGCTCGAGAGCCGTCATGCGGTCTAACAAGAGCTGCAGCTGGACACACTTCCTGCAAGTGAAGGAGCCGCCCAAATATATAGTGTTTTACTTACCCAGCAGCTCCCTGGCCTCCGCCGAAAAACACAAGGAAATTAAATTTACTTTCAAACTGACTTTCCCAGCTGCTCACTCGCTCACACGCGGCTCCCGAAAAAGCTGCTGCACTGAAAGGAAAGTTATTTTAAACCGCCCAAATATATAGTGTTTTACTTACCCAGCAGCCCCCTGGGCTCCGCCGAAAAACAAAAGGAAATTAAATTTACTTTCAAACTGACTTTCCCAGCTGCTCACTCGCTCATGCGCTGCTCCCGAAAAAGCTGCTGCACAGAAATTGTGTGTCTGTGTTACTGGGTATCAGTGCATGTCTTTGTTACTTGGTGTCAGTGTATGTCTTTGTTACTTGGTGTCAGTGTATGTCTTTTTTACTTGGTGCAATTGTATGTCTTTGTTACTGGGTATCAGTGTATGTCTTTGTTTCTTGGTATCAGTGTTTGTCTTTGTTACTGGATGTCAGTGCATGTCTTTGTTACTGGGTGTCAGTGTATGTCTGTGCTACTTGGTGTAAGTGTGTGTCTTCGTTACTTGGTGTAATTGTATGTCTTTGTTACTTGGTGTCAGTGTATGTCTGCGTCACTAGGTGTAAGTGTATGTCTTTGTTACTTGGTGTTAGCTTATGTCTTGGTTACTTGGTGTAAGTGTGTGTCTGGGCTACTGGGTATCAGTGTATGTCTTTGTTACTTGGTGTCAGTGTATGTCTTTGTGACTTGGTGTCAGTGTATGTCTTTGTTACTGGGTGTCAGTGTATGTCTTTGTGACTTGGTGTCAGTGTATGTCTTTGTGACTTGGTGTCAGTGTATGTCTTTGTTACTTGGTGTCAGTGTATGTCTGTGTTATTTGGTGTAAGTGTGTGTCTTTGTTATTTGGTGTAAGTGTGTGTCTGTGTTACTGGGTGTCAGTGTGTGTCTTTGTTACTTGGTGTCAGTGTTTGTCTTTATTACTGGGTGTCAGTGTCTGTCTTTGTGACTTGGTGTCAGTGTATGTCTTTGTTACTTGGTGTCAGTGTATGTCTTTGTTACTTGGTGTAAGTGTGTGTCTGTTTTACTGGGTATCAGTGTATATCTTTGTTACTTGGTGTAAGTGTGTGTCTGTGTTACTGGGTATCAGTGCATGTCTTTGTTACATGGTGTCAATGTATTTCTGTGTCACTAGGTGTAAGTGTATGTCCTTGTTACTTGGTGTTAGCTTATGTCTTGGTTACTTGGTGTAAGTGTGTGTCTGTGCTACTGGGTATCAGTGTATGTCTTTGTTACTTGGTGTCAGTGTATGTCTTTGTGACTTGGTGTCAGTGTATGTCTTTGTTACTGGGTGTCAGTGTATGTCTTTGTGACTTGGTGTCAGTGTATGTCTTTGTTACTTGGTGTCAGTGTATGTCGGTGTTATATGGTGTAAGTGTGTGTCTTTGTTATTTGGTGTAAGTGTGTGTCTGTGTTACTGGGTGTCAGTGTGTGTCTTTGTTACTTGGTGTCAGTGTTTGTCTTTGTTACTGGGTGTCAGTGTCTGTCTTTGTGACTTGGTGTCAGTGTATGTCTTTGTTACTTGGTGTCAGTGTATGTCTTTGTTACTTGGTGTAAGTGTGTGTCTGTTTTACTGGGTATCAGTGTATATCTTTGTTACTTGGTGTAAGTGTGTGTCTGTGTTACTGGGTATCAGTGCATGTCTTTGTTACATGGTGTCAATGTATTTCTGTGTTACATGGTGTAAGTGTGTGTCTTTGTTACTTGGTGTAATTGTATGTCTTTGTTACTTTGTGTCAGTGTATGTCTGTGTCACTAGGTGTAAGTGTATGTCTTTGTTACTTGGTGTTAGCTTATGTCTTGGTTACTTGGTGTAAGTGTGTGTCTGTGCTACTGGGTATCAGTGTATGTCTTTGTTACTTGGTGTCAGTGCATGTCTTTGTTACTTGGTGTCAGTGTATGTCTTTGTTACTGGGTGTCAGTGTATGTCTTTGTGACTTGGTGTCAGTGTATGTCTTTGTTACTTGGTGTCAGTGTATGTCTGTGTTATATGGTGTAAGTGTGTGTCTTTGTTATTTGGTGTAAGTGTGTGTCTGTGTTACTGGGTGTCAGTGTGTGTCTTTGTTACTTGGTGTCAGTGTTTGTCTTTGTTACTGGGTGTCAGTGTCTGTCTTTGTTACTTGGTGTCAGTGTATGACTGTGTTACTTGGTGTAAGTGTGTGTCTTTGTTACTTGGTGTCAGTGTATGTCTTTGCTACTTGGTGTAAGTGTGTGTTTGTGTTACTTGTTTTAATTGTGTGTCTGTGTTAATTGGTATCAGTGTATGACTTAGTTATTTGGTGTAAGTGTGTGTCTGTGTTACTGGGTAACAGTGTATGTCTTTGTTACTTGGTGTCAGTGTATGTCTGTGTTACTTGGTGGAATTGTATGTCTTTGTGCCTTGGTGTCAGTGTATGTCTTTGTTACTTGATGTAAGTGTGTGTCAGTGCTACTGGGTATCAGTGTTTGTCTTTGTTACTTGGTGTCCGTGTATGTCTTTGTGACTTGGTGTCAGTGTATGTCTTTTTTACTGGGTGTCAGTGTGTGTCTTTGCTACTGTGTGTCAGTTTATGTCTTTGTTACTTGGTGTCAGTGTATGTCTTTGTTACTTGGTGTCAGTGTAAGTCTGTGTTCCTTGGTGTAATTGTGTGTCTTTTTTACTTGGTGTAAGTGTGTGTCTGTGTTACTGGGTATCAGTGTATGTCTTTGTTACTTGGTGTCAGTGTATGTCTTTGTTACTTGGTGTAAGTGTGTGTCTGTGTTACTGTGGGTCAGTGTATGTCTTTGTTACTTGGTGTCAGTGTATGTCTGTGTTACATGGTGTCAGTGTGTGTCTTTGTTACTGGGCGTCAGTGTATGTCTTTGTTACTTGGTGTAAGTGTGTGCCTGTGTTACTTGGTATCAGTGTATGTCTTTGTTACTTGGTGTCAGTGTATGTCTGTGTTACTTGGTGTAAGTGTGCGTCTGTGTTACTTGGTGTAAGTGTGTGTCTGTGTTACTTGGTATCAGTGTATGTCTTTGTTACTTGGTGTAAGTGTGTGTCTGTGTTACTGGGTATCAGTGCATGTCTTTGTTACATGGTGTCAATGCATTTCTGTGTTACTTGGTGTAAGTGTGTGTCTTTGTTACTTGGTGTAATTGTATGTCTTTGTTACTTGGAGTCAGTGTATTTCTGTGTTACTTGGTGTAAGTGTATGAATTTGTTACTTGGTGGCAGTGTATGACTTTGTTCATTGGTGTAAGTTTGTGACTGTGTTACTTGGTGTAAGTGTGTGTCTGTGTAACTTGGTATCAGTGTATGTCTTTGTTACTTGGTGCAAGTGTGTGTCTGTGTTACTTGGTGTAAGTGTGTGTCTTTGTTAATTGGTGTCAGTGTATGTCTTTGTTACTTGGTGTAAGTGTGTGTTTGTGTTACTTGTTGTAATTGTGTGTCTGTGTTAATTGGTATCAGTGTATGGCTTTGTTACTTGGTGTAAGTCTGTGTCTGTGTTACTGGGTAACAGTGTATGTCTTTGTTACTTGGTGCCAGTGTCTGTCTGTGTTACTTGGTGTAATTGTATGTCTTTGTTACTTGGTGTCAGTGTATGTCTTTGTTACATGGTGTCAGTGTGTGTCTTTGTTACTGAGCGTCAGTGTATGTCTTTGTTACATGGTGTAAGTGTGTGCCTGTGTTACTTGGTATCAGTGTATGTCTTTGTTACTTGGTGTCAGTGTATGTCTGTGTTACTTGGTGTAAGTGTGCGTCTGTGTTACTTGGTGTAAGTGTGTGTCTGTGTTACTTGGTATCAGTGTATGTCTTGTTACTTGGTGTAAGTGTGTGTCTGTGTTACTGGGTATCAGTGCATGTCTTTGTTACATGGTGTCAATGTATTTCTGTGTTACTTGGTGTAAGTTTGTGTCTTTGTTACTTGGTGTAATTGTATGTCTTTGTTACTTGGTGTCAGTGTATTTCTGTGTTACTTGGTGTAAGTGTATGACTTTGTTACTTGGTGTCAGTGTATGACTTTGTTCATTGGTGTAAGTTTGTGACTGAGTTACTTGGTGTAAGTGTGTGTCTGTGTAACTTGGTATCAGTGTATGTCTTTGTTACTTGGTGTAAGTGTGTGTCTGTGTTACTTGGTGTAAGTGTGTGTTTGTGTTACTTGTTGTAATTGTGTGTCTGTGTTAATTGGTATCAGTGTATGGCTTTGTTACTTGGTGTAAGTGTGTGTCTGTGTTACTGGGTAACAGTGTATGTCTTTGTTACTTGGTATCAGTGTATGTCTGTGTTACTTGGTGTAAGTGTGTGTCTTTGTTACTTGGTGTAATTGTATGTCTTTGTTACTTGGTGTCAGTGTGTGTCTTTGTTACTTGGTGTCAGTGTATGTCTTTGTTACTTGGTGTAAGTGTGTGTCCGTGTTACTGGGTGTCAGTGTATGTCAAAATACTTGGTGTCAGTGTATGTCTGTGTTACTTCGTGTAAGTGTGTGTCTTTGTTACTTGGTGTAAGTGTATGTCTTTGTTACTTGGTGTCAGTGTATGTCTGTGTTACTTGGTGTAAGTGTATGTCTTTGTTGCTTGGTGTCAGTGTTTGCTTTGTTACTTGGTGGAAGTGTGTGTCTGTGTTACTGGGTATCAGTGTATGTCTTTGTGACTTGGTGTCAGTGTATGTATTTGTTACTGCGTGTCAGTGTATGTCTTTGTTACTTGGTGACAGTGTGTGTCTGTGTTAGTCTTTGTTACTTGTTGTCAGTGTGTGTCTGTGTATGTCTTTGTTACTGTGTGTCTGTGTTTCTCTATGTTACTGGAGGTCAATGTGTGTTTGGTTGTGTTACTGGGTGTCAGTGTGTGTCTGTGTTACTTGGTGTAAGTGTATGTCTTTGCTTCTTGATGTCAGTGTATGTCTTTGTTACTTGGTGTAAGTGTTTTTCTTTGTTACTTGTTGTAAGTGTGTGTCTGCGTTACTGGGTATCAGTGTATGTCTTTGTGACTTGGTGTCAGTGTATGTCTTTGTTACTGGGTGTCAGTGTATGTCTTTGTTTGTTGGTGTCAGTGCATGTCTTTGTTACTTGGTGTCAGTGTATGTCTGTGTTACTGTGTTTCAGTGTATGTCTTTGTTACATGGTGTCAGTGTATGTCTGTGTCACTTGGTGTAAATGTGTGTCTTTGTTACTTGTTGTAACTGTATGTCTTTGTTACTGGGTGTCAGTGTTTGTCTGTGTTACTTGGTGTAAGTGTATCTCTTTGTTACTTGGTGTCAGTGTATGTCTTTGTTACTGGGTGTAAGTGTGTGTCTGTCTTACTTGGTGTAAGTTTGTGTCAGTGTTACCTGGTTTCAGTGTATGTCTTTGTTACTTGTTGTAAGTGTGTGTCTGTGTTACTGGGTAACAGTGTATGTCTTTGTTACTTGGTGGCAGTGTATGTCTGTGTTACTTGGTGTAAGTGTGTGTCTTTGTTACTTGGTGTAATTGTTTGTCTTTGTTACTTGGTGTCAGTGTATGTCTTTGTTACTTGGTGAAAGCGTGTGTTTGTGTTACTTGGTGTAAGTGTGTGTCTGTATTACTTGGTATCAGTGTATGTCTTTGTGACATGGTGTCAGAGTATGCCTTTGTTACTGGGTGTCAGTGTGTGTCTTTGTGACTTGGTGTCAGTGTATGTCTTTGTTACTTGGTGCAATTGTCTGTCTTTGTTACTTGTTGTCAGTGTATGTCTGTGTTACTTGGTGTAAGTGTGTGTCTTTGTTACTTGGTGTAAGTGTATGTCTTTGTTACTTGGTGTCAGCGTATGTCTTTGTTACTTGGTGTCAGTGTGTGCCTGTGTTACTGGGTATCAGTGGTGTCTTTGTTACCTGGTGTCAGTGTATGTCTGTGTTACTTGGTGTAAGTGTGTGTCTGTGTTACTGGGTATCAGTGTATGTCTTTGTTATTTGTTGTGAGTGTGTGTCTGTGTTACTGGGGATCAGTGTATGTCTTTGTTACTGCGTATCAATGTATGTCTTTGTTACTTGGTGTCAGTGTATGTCTGTGTTACTTGGTGTAAGTATATGTCTTGGTTACTGGGTATCAGTGTATGTCTTTGCTACTTGGTGTCTGTGTGTCTCTGTGTTACTGGGTGTCAGTGTGTCTCTTTATTCCTGGGTGTCAGTGTGTGTCTGTGACACTAGGTGTCAGTATTTAGTTTAGTTTAGAGATACAGCACTGAAACAGGCCCTTCGGCCCACCGATTGTGTGCCGACCATCAACCACCCATTTATACTAATCCGACACCAATCCCATAATCCTATCACATCCCCACCTGTCCCTATATTTTTCCTACCACCGACCTATAATAGGGGCAATTTATAATGGCCAATTAACCTATCAACCTGCAAGTCTTTGGCATGTGGGAGGAAACCGGAGCACCCGGAGGAAACCCACGCAGACACCGCAGGACTTGCAAACTCGGCACAGGCAGTACCCAGAATCGAACCCGGCTCCCTGGAGCTGTGAGGCTGCGGTGCGAACCACTGCGCCAATGTGCAGCCCAGTGTGTGTCTGTGTTACTGGGTATCAGTGTCTGTCTTTGTTACTTGGTGTCAGTGTATGTCTGTGTTACTGGGTATCAGTGTATGTCTTTGTTACTTGGTGTCAGTGTATGTCTTTGTGACTTGGTGTCAGTGTATGTCTTTGTTACAGGGTGTCAGTGCGTGTCTGAGTTACTGGGTGTCAGTGTATGTCATTGTTTCTGGGTGTCAGTGCGTGTCTGTGTTACTGGGTATCAATGTATGTCTTTGTTAATGGGTATCAAAGTATGTCTGTGTTACTTGGTGTAAGTGTGTGTCTTTGTTACTTGGTGTAATTGTTTGTCTTTGTTACTTGGTGTAAGTGGACGTATTTGTTACTTGGTGTCAGTGTATGTCTGTGTTACTTGGAGTCAGTGTATGTCTTTGTGACTTGGTGTCAGTGTATGTCTTTGTTACTGGCTGTCAGCGTGTGTCTGTGTCACTGGGTATCAGTGTATGTCTTTGTTACTTGGTGTAGGTGTGTGTCTGTGTTACTGGGTATCAGTGTATGTCTTTGTTACTTGGTGGCAGTGTGTGTCTGTGTTACTGGGTATCAGTGTATGTCTTTGTTACTTGGTGTCAGTGTATGTCTATGCTACTTCGTGTAAGTGAGTGTCTTTGTTACTTGGTTTAAGTGTATGTCTTTGTTACTTGGTGTCAGTGTATGCATGTGTTACTTGGTGTAAGTGTATGCATGTGTTACTTGGTGTAAGTGTATGTCTGTGTTACTTGGTCTAATTGTGTGTCTTTGTTACTGGGTGTCCGTGTATGTCTTTGTTACTTGGTGTAAGTGTGTGTCTGTGTTACTGGGTATCAGTGTATGTCTTTGTTACTTGGTGTCAGTGTATGTCTATGCTACTTCGTGTAAGTGAGTGTCTTTGTTACTTGGTTTAAGTGTATGTCTTTGTTACTTGGTGTCAGTGTATGCATGTGTTACTTGGTGTAAGTGTATGCATGTGTTACTTGGTGTAAGTGTATGTCTGTGTTACTTGGTGTCAGTGTTTGCTTTGTTACTTGGTGGAAGTGTGTGTCTGTGTTACTGGGTATCAGTGTATGTCTTTGTGACTAGGTGTCAGTGTATGTATTTGTTACTGGGTGTCAGTGTATGTCTTTGTTACTTGGTGACAGTGTGTGTCTGTGTTAGTCTTTGTTACTTGGTGTCAGTGTGTGT
Organism: Heterodontus francisci; assembly: GCF_036365525.1. Taxonomy (NCBI): domain Eukaryota; kingdom Metazoa; phylum Chordata; class Chondrichthyes; order Heterodontiformes; family Heterodontidae; genus Heterodontus; species Heterodontus francisci. The sequence goes on along the minus strand of NW_027141295.1, from coordinate 356,202 downwards.
CTGTGTATGTCTTTGTTACTGTGTGTCTGTGTTTCTCTATGTTACTGGAGGTCAGTTTGTGTTTGGTTGTGTTGCTGGGTGTCAGTGTGTGTCTGTGATACTTGGTGTCAGTGTATGTCTTTGCTTCTTGATGTCAGTGTATGTCTTTGTTACTTGGTGTAAGTGTGTGTCTGTGTTACTGGGTATCAGTGTATGTCTTTGTTTGCTGGTGTCAGTGTATGTCTTTGTTACTTGGTGTCAGTGTGTGTCTGTGTTACTGTGTTTCAGTGTATGTCTTTGTTACATGGTGTCAGTGTATGTCTGTGTCACTTGGTGTAAATGTGTGTCTTTGTTACTTGTTGTAATTGTATGTCTTTGTGACTTGGTGTCAGTGGATGTCTTTGTTAATGGCTGTCAGCGTGTGTCTGTGTCACTGGGTATCAGTGTATGTCTTTGTTACTTGGTGTAGGTGTGTGTCTGTGTTACTGGGTATCAGTGTATGTCTTTGTTACTTGGTGGCAGTGTATATCTTTGTTACTTGGTGCAAGTGTATGTCTTTGTTACTTTGTGTCAGTGTATATCTTTATTACTTAGTGTAAGTGTGTGTCTGTGATACTGGGTATCAGTGTATGTCTTTGTTACTTGGTGTAAGTGTGTGTCTGTGTTAATGGGTATCAGTGTATGTCTTTGTTATTTGGTGTCCAGTGTATGTCTTTGTGACTTGGTGTCAGTGTATGTCTTTGTTACTGGGTGTCAGTGCGTGTCTGTGTTACTGGGTATCAGTGTATGTCTTTGTTACTGAGTGTCAGAGTATGTCTCTGTGACTTGGTGTCAGGGTGTGTCTGTGTTACTGGGTATCAGTGTCTGTCTTTGTTACTTGGTGTAAGTGTGTGTCTGTGTTCCTGGGTATCAGTGTATTTCTTTGTTACTTGGTGTAAGTGTGTGTCTGTGTTACTGGGTATCAGTGTATGTCTTTGTTACTTGGTGTCAGTGTGTGTCTTTGTTACTGGGTGTCAGTGCATGTCTTTGTGACTTGGTGTCAGTGTATGTCTTTGCTACTGTGTGTCAGTTTGTGTCTTTGTCTCTTGGTGTCATTGTATGTCTTTGTTACTTGGTGTCAGTGTATGTCTGTGTTACTTGGTGTAAGTGTGTGCCTTTTTTACTTGGTGTAAGTGTGTGTCTGTGTTACTGGGTATCAGTGTATGTCTTTGTTACTTGGTGTCAGTGTATGTCTTTGTTACTTGGTCTAAGTGTGTGTCTTTGTTACTGGGTGTCCGTGTATGTCTTTGTTACTTGGTGTAAGTGTGTGTCTGTGTTACTAGGTATCAGTGTATGTCTTTGTTACTTGGTGTCAGTCTATGTCTATGTTACTTCGTGTAAGTGAGTGTCTTTGTTACTTGGTTTAAGTGTATGTCTTTGTTACTTGGTGTCAGTGTATGCATGTGTTACTTGGTGTAAGTGTATGTCTGTGTTACTTGGTGTCAGTGTTTGCTTTGTTACTTGGTGGAAGTGTGTGTCTGTGTTACTGGGTATCAGTGTATGTCTTTGTGACTAGGTGTCAGTGTATGTATTTGTTACTGGGTGTCAGTGTATGTCTTTGTTACTTGGTGACAGTGTGTGTCTGTGTTAGTCTTTGTTACTGGGTGTCAGTGTGTGTCTGTGTATGTCTTTGTTACTGTGTGTCTGTGTTTCTCTATGTTACTGGAGGTCAGTTTGTGTTTGGTTGTGTTACTGGGTGTCAGTGTGTGTCTGTGATACTTGGTGTCAGTGTATGTCTTTGCTTCTTGATGTCAGTGTATGTCTTTGTTACTTGGTGTAAGTGTGTGTCTGTGTTACTGGGTATCAGTGTATGTCTTTGTTTGCTGGTGTCAGTGTATGTCTTTGTTACTTGGTGTCAGTGTGTGTCTGTGTTACTGTGTTTCAGTGTATGTCTTTGTTACATGGTGTCAGTGTATGTCTGTGTCACTTGGTGTAAATGTGTGTCTTTGTTACTTGTTGTAATTGTATGTCTTTGTGACTTGGTGTCAGTGTTTGTCTGTGTTACTTGGTGTAAGTGTATCTCTTTGTTACTTGGTGTCAGTGTATGTCATTGTTACTGGGTGTAAGGGTGTGTCTGTCTTACTTGGTGTAAGTTTGTGTCAGTGTTACCTGGTTTCAGTGTATGTCTTTGTTACTTGTTGTAAGTGTGTGTCTGTGTTACTGGGTAACAGTGTATGTCTTTGTTACTTGGTGTCAGTGTATGTCTGTGTTACTTGGTGTAAGTGTGTGTCTTTGTAACTTGGTGTAATTGTTTGTCTTTGTTACTTGGTGTCAGTGTATGTCTTTGTTACTTGGTGAAAGCGTGTGTTTGTGTTACTTGGTGTAAGTGTGTGTCTGTGTTACTTGGTATCAGTGTATGTCTTTGTGACATGGTGTCAGAGTATGTCTTTGTTACTGGGTGTCAGTGTGTGTCTTTGTGACTTGGTGTCAGTGTATGTCTTTGTTACTTGGTGTAATTGTCTGTCTTTGTTACTTGGTGTCAGTGTATGTCTGTGTTACTTGGTGTAAGTGTGTGTCTTTGTTACTTGGTGTAAGTGTATGTCTTTGTTACTTGGTGTCAGCGTATGTCTTTGTTACTTGGTGTCAGTGTGTGCCTGTGTTACTGGGTGTCAGTCTGTGTCTTTGTTACTTGGTGTCAGTGAATGTCTGTGTTACTTGGAGTAAGTGTGTGTCTGTGTTACTGGGTATCAGTGTATGTCTTTGTTACATGGTGTCAGTGTATGTCTTTGTTACTTGGTGTCAGTGCATGTCAAAATACTTGGTGTAAGTGTATGTCTTTGTTACTTGGTGACAGTGTATGTCTGTGTTACTTGGTGTAAGTGTGTGTCTTTGTTACTTGGTGTAAGCGTATGCCATTGTTAATTGGTGTCATTGTATGTCTTTGTTACTTGGTGTGAGTGTATGTCTGTGTTACTGGGTATCAGTGTATGTCTTTGCGAATTGGTGTCAGAGTATGTCTTTATTACTGGGGGTCAGTGTGTGTCTGTGTTACTTCGTGTCAGTGTATGTCTTTGTTACTGTGTATCAGTGGTTTTCTGTGTTACTGGGTGTCAGTGTGTGTTTGTTTGTGTTACTTGGTGTCAGTGTGTGTCTGTGTTACTGGGTATCAGTGTCTGACTTTGTTGTTGGGTGTCAGAGCGTGTCTGTGTTACTGGGTATCAGTGTATGTCTATGTTACTTGGTGTAAGTGTATTTATTTGTTACTTGGTGTCAGTGTATGTCTTTGTACTTGGTGTAAGTGGATGTCTTTGTTACTTGGTGTAAGTGTGTGTCTGTGTTACTGGGTGTCAGTGTATGTCTTTGTTACTTGGTGTCAGTGTATTTCTTTGTGACTTGGTGTCAGTGTATGTCTTTGTTACTGGGTGTCAGTGCGTCTCTTTGTTACTGGGTATCAGTGTATGTCATTGTTGCTGGGTGTCAGTGCGTGTCTGTGTTACTGGGTATCAATGTATGTCTTTGTTACTGGGTTTCAATGTATGTCTTTGTGACTTGGTGTCAGTGTTTGTCTTTGTTACTGGGTGTCAGTGTGTGCCTGTGTTACTGGGTATCAGTGTATGTCTTTGTTACTTGGTGTAAGTGTCTGTCTGTGTTACTGAGTATCAGTGTATGTCTTTGTTACTTGGTGTAAGTGTATGTCTTTGTTACTTGGTGTAAGTGTGTGTCTGTGTTACTGGGTATCAGTGTATGTCTTTGTTACTTGGTGTCAGTGTATGTCTTTGTTACTTGGTCTAAGTGTGTGTCTTTGTTACTGGGTGTCCGTGTATGTCTTTGTTACTTGGTGTAAGTGTGTGTCTGTGTTACTGCGTATCAGTGTATGTCTTTGTTACTTGGTGTCAGTGTATGTCTGTGTTACTTCGTGTAAGTGTGTGTCTTTGTTACTTGGTTTAAGTGTATGTCTTTGTTACTTGGTGTCAGTGTATGTCTGTGTTACTTGGTGTAAGTGTATGTCTGTGTTACTTGGTGTCAGTGTTTGCTTTGTTACTTGTTGGAAGTGTGTGTCTGTGTTACTGGGTATCAGTGTATGTCTTTGTGACTAGTTGTCAGTGTATGTATTTGTTACCGGGTGTCAGTGTATGTCTTTGTTACTTGGTGACAGTGTGTGTCTGTGTTAGTCTTTGTTACTTGGTGCCAGTGTGTGTCTGTGTATGTCTTTGTTACTGTGTGTCTGTGTTTCTCTATGTTACTGGAGGTCAGTGTGTGTTTGGTTGTGTTACTGGGTGTCAGTGTGTGTCTGTGTTACTTTATGTAAGTGTATGTCTTTGCTTCTTGATGTCAGTGTATGTCTTTGTTACTTGGTGTAAGTGTTTGTCTTTGTTACTTGGTGTAAGTGTGTGTCTGTGTTACTGGGTATCAGTGTATGTCTTTGTGACTTGGTGTCAGTGTATGTCTTTGTTACTGGGTGTCAGTGTATGTCTTTGTTACTTGGTGTAAGTGTGTGTCTGTGTTACTGGGTATCAGTGTATGTCTTTGTTTGTTGGTGTCAGTGTATGTCTTTGTTACTTGGTGTCAGTGTATGTCTGTGTTACTGTGTTTCAGTGTATGTCTGTGTCACTTGGTGTAAATGTCTGTCTTTGTTACTTGTTGTAATTGTATGTCTTTGTGACTTGGTGTCAGTGTATGTCTTTGTTACTGGGTGTAAGTGTGTGTCTGTCTTACTTGGTGTAAGTGTGTGTCAGTGTTACCTGGTTTCAGTGTATGTCTTTGTTACTTGTTGTAAGTGTGTGTCTGTGTTACTGGGTAACAGTGTATGTCTTTGTTACTTGGTGTCAGTGTATGTCTGTGTTACTTGGTGTAAGTGTGTGTCTTTGTTACTTGGTGTAATTGTGTGTCTTTGTTACTTGGTGTCAGTGTATGTCTTTGTTACTTGGTGAAAGCGTGTGTTTGTGTTACTTGGTGTAAGTGTGTGTCTGTGTTACTTGGTATCAGTGTATGTATTTGTGACATGGTGTCAGAGTACGTCTTTGTTACTGGGTGTCAGTGTGTGTCTTTGTGACTTGGTGTCAGTGTATGTCTTTGTTACTTGGTGTAATTGTCTGTCTTTGTTACTTGGTGTCAGTGTATGTCTGTGTTACTTGGTGTAAGTGTGTGTCTTTGTTACTTGGTGTAAGTGTATGTCTTTGTTACTTGGTGTCAGCGTATGTCTTTGTTACTTGGTGTCAGTGTGTGCCTGTGTTACTGGGTATCAGTGTATGTCTTTGTTACTTGGTGTCAGTGTATGTCTGTGTTACTTGGTGTAAGTGTGTGTCTGTGTTAATGGGTATCAGTGTATGTCTTTGTTATTTGTTGTGAGTGTGTGTCTGTGTTACTGAGTATCAGTGTATGTCTTTGTTACATGGTGTCAGTGTATGTCTTTGTTACTTGGTGTCAGTGCCTGTCAAAATACTTGGTGTAAGTGTATGTCTTTGTTACTTGGTGTCAGTGTATGTCTGTGTTACTTGGTGTAAGTGTGTGTCTTTGTTACTTGGTGTAAGCGTATGCCATTGTTAATTGGTGTCATTGTATCTCTTTGTTACTTGGTGTGAGTGTGCGTCTGTGTTACTGGGTATCCGTGTATGTCTTTGCGACCTGGTGTCAGAGTATGTCTTTAATACTGGGGGTCAGTGTGTGTCTGTGTTACTTCGTGTCAGTGTATGTCTTTGTTACTGTGGATCAGTGGTTTTCTGTGTTACTGGGTGTCAGTGTGTGTTTGTTTGTGTTACTTGGTGTCAGTGTGTGTCTGTTTTACTTGGTATCAATGTATTACTTTGTAGCTGGGTGTCAGAGCGTGTCTGTGTTACTGGGTATCAGTGTATGTCTATGTTACTTGGTGTAAGTGTATTTATTTGTTACTTGGTGTCAGTGTGTGTCTGTGTTACTGGGTGTCAGTGTATGTCTTTGTTACTTGGTGTCAGTGTATTTCTTTGTGACTTGGTGTCATTGTATGTCTTTGTTACTGGGTGTCAGTGCCTCTCTGTGTTACTGGGTATCAGTGTATGTCATTGTTAATGGGTGTCAGTGCGTGTCTGTGTTACTGAGTATCAGTGTATGTCTTTGTTACATGGTGTCAGTGTATGTCTTTGTTACCGGGTGTAAGTGTGTGTCTGTGTTACTGGGTATCAGTGAATGTCTTTGTTACTTGGTGTCAGTGTATGTCTGTGTTACTTCGTGTAAGTGTGTGTCTTTGTTCCTTGGAGTCAGTGTATGTCTTTGTTACTTGGTCTAAGTGTGTGTCTTTGTTACTGGGTGTCCGTGTCTGTCTTTGTTACTTGGTGTAAGTGTGTGTCTGTGTTACTGGGTATCAGTGTATGTCTTTGTTACTTGGTGTCAGTGTATGTCTGTGTTACTTCGTGTAAGTGTGTGTCTTTGTTCCTTGGTGTCAGTGTATGTCTGTGTTACTTGGTGTAAGTGTATGTGTGTGTTACCTGGTGTCAGTGTTTGCTTTGTTACTTTGTGGAAGTGTGTGTCTGTGTTACTGGGTATCAGTGTATGTCTTTGTGGCTAGGTGTCAGTGTATGTATTTGTTACTGGGTGTCAGTGTATGTCTTTGTTACTTGGTGACAGTGTGTGTCTGTGTTAGTCTTTGTTACTTGGTGTCAGTGTGTGTCTGTGTATGTCTTTGTTACTGTGTGTCTGTGTTTCTCTATGTTACTGGAGGTCAGTGTGTGTTTGGTTGTGTTACTGGGTGTCAGTGTGTGTCTATGTTACTTGGTGTAAGTGTATGTCTTTGCTTCCTGATGTCAGTGTATGTCTTTGTTACTTGGTGTAAGTGTTTGTCTTTGTTACTTGGTGTAAGTGTGTGCCTGTGTTACTGGGTATCAGTGTATGTCTTTGTGACTTGGTGTCAGTGTATGTCTTTGTTACTGGGTGTCAGTGTATGTCTTTGTTACTTGGTGTAAGTGTGTGTCTGGTTTCTGGGTATCAGTGTATGTCTTTGTTTGTTGGTGTCAGAGTATGTCTTTGTTACTTGGTGTCAGTGTATGTCTGTGTTACTGTGTTTCAGTGTATGTCTGTGTCACTTGGTGTAAATGTGTGTCTTTGTTACTTGTTGTAATTGTATGTCTTTGTGACTTGGTGTCAGTGTTTGTCTGTGTTACTTGGTGTAAGTGTATCTCTTTGTTACTTGGTGTCAGTGTATGTCTTTGTTACTGGGTGTAAGTGTGTGTCTGTCTTACTTGGTGTAAGTGTGTGTCAGTGTTACCTGGTTTCAGTGTATGTCTTTGTTACTTGTTGTAAGTGTGTGTCTGTGTTACTGGGTAACAGTGTATGTCTTTGTTACTTGGTGTCAGTGTATGTCTGTGTTACTTGGTGTAATTGTGTGTCTATGTTACTTGGTGTCAGTGTATGTCTTTGTTACTTGGTGAAAGCGTGTGTTTGTGTTACTTGGTGTAAGTGTGTGTCTGTGTTACTTGGTATCAGTGTATGTCTTTGTGACATGGTGTCAGAGTACGTCTTTGTTACTGGGTGTCAGTGTGTGTCTTTGTGACTTGGTGTCAGTGTATGTCTTTGTTACTTGGTGTAATTGTCTGTCTTTGTTACTTGGTGTCAGTGTATGTCTGTGTTACTTGGTGTAAGTGTGTGTCTTTGTTACTTGGTGTAAGTGTATGTCTTTGTTACTTGGTGTCAGCGTATGTCTTTGTTACTTGGTGTCAGTGTGTGCCTGTGTTACTGGGTATCAGTGTATGTCTTTGTTACTTGGTGTCTGTGTATGTCTGTGTTACTTGGTGTAAGTGTGTGTCTGTGTTAATGGGTATCAGTGTATGTCTTTGTTATTTGTTGTGAGTGTGTGTCTGTGTTACTGAGTATCAGTGTATGTCTTTGTAACATGGTGTCAGTGTATGTCTTTGTTACTTGGTGTCAGTGCATGTCAAAATACTTGGTGTAAGTGTATGTCTTTGTTACTTTGTGTCAGTGTATGTCTGTGTTACTTGCTGTAAGTGTGTGTCTTTGTTACTTGGTGTAAGCGTATGCCATTGTTAATTGGTGTCATTGTATCTCTTTGTTACTTGGTGTGAGTGTGTGTCTGTGTTACTGGGTATCAGTGTATGTCTTTGCGACTTGGTGTCAGTGTATGTCTTTATTACTGGGGGTCAGTGTGTTTCTCTGTTACTTCGTGTCAGTGTATGTCTTTGTTACTGTGTATCAGTGGTTTTCTGTGTTACTGGGTGTCAGTGTGTGTTTGTTTGTGTTACTTGGTGTCAGTGTGTGTCTGTGTTCCTGGGTATCAGTGTATGACTTTGTTGCTGGGTGTCAGAGCGTGTCTGTGTTACTGGGTATCAGTGTATGTCTATGTTACTTGGTGTAAGTCTATTTATTTGTGACTTGGTGTCAGTGTATGTCTTTGTTACTGGGTGTCAGTGCGTCTCTGTGTTACTGGGTATCAGTGTATGTCATTGTTACTGGGTGTCAGTGCGTGTCTGTGTTACTGGGTATCAATGTATGTCTTTGTTACTGGGTATCAATGTATGTCTTAGTTACTTGGTGTAAGTGTATGTTTTGTTACTTGGTGTCAGTGTATGTCTTTGTGACTTGGTGTCAGTGTATGTCTTTGTTACTGGGTGTCAGTGTGTGCCTGTGTTACTGGGTATCAGTGCATGTCTTTGTTACTTGGTGTAAGTGTGTGCCTGTGTTACTGAGTATCAGTGCATGTCTTTGTTACTTGGTGTAAGTGTATGTCTTTGTTACTTTGTGTCAGTGTATGTCTTTATTACTTCGTGCAAGAATGTGTCTGTGTTACTGGTTATCAGTGTATGTCTTTGTTACTTGGTGTAAGTGTGTGTCTGTGTTACTGGGTATCAGTGTATGTCTTTGTTACTTGGTGTCAGTGTATGTCTTTGTGACTTTGCGTCAGTGCAAGTCTTTGTTACTGTGTGTCAGTGCGTGTCTGTGTTACTGGGTATCGGGGCGTCTCTGTGTTACTGGGTATCAATGTATGTCTTTGTTAATTAGTGTCAGTGTCTGTCTTTGCTACTTGGTGTCAGTGTTTCTCTGTGTTACTGGGTGTCAGTGTGTATCTGTATTCCTGGGTGTCAATTTGTGTCTATGGCTCTAGGTGTCAGTATTTAGTTTAGTTTAGAGATACAGCACTGAAACAGGCCCTTCGGCCCACCGATTGTGTGCCGACCATCAACCACCCATTTATACTAATCCGACACCAATCCCATAATCCTATCACATCCCCACGTGTCCCTATATTTTTCCCTACAACCTAACTATAATAGGGGCAATTTACAATGGCCAATTAACCTATCAACCTGCAAGTCTTTGGCATGTGAGAGAAAACCGGAGCACCCGGAGGAAACCCACGCAGACACAGGCAGTCCCCAGAATCGAACCAGGGTCCCTGGAGCTGTGAGGCTGCGGTGCTAACCACTGCGCAAATGTGCAGCCCAGTGTATATCTGTGTTACTGGGTATCAGTGTCAGTCTTTGTGACTTGGTGTCAGTGTATGTCTTTGTTACTGGGTGTCAGTGCGTGTCTGTGTTACTGGGTATCAGTGTATGTCTTTGTTACTTCGTGTAAGAGTGTGTCTGTGTTACTGGGTATCAGTGTATGTCTTTGTTACTTGGTGTAAGTGTGTGTCTGTGTTACTGGGTGTCAGTGTATGTCTTTGTTACTTAGTGTCAGTGTATGTCTTTGTGACTTGGTGTCAGTGCATGTCTCTGTTACTGGGTGTCAGTGCGTCTCTGTGTTACTGGGTATCAGTGTATGTCATTGTTACTGGGTGTCAGTGCTTGTCTGTGTTACTGGGCATCAATGTATGTCTTTTTTCCTGGGTGTCAATGTATGTCGTTGTTACTTGGTGTAAGTGGATGTCTTTGTTACTTGGTGTCTGTGTATGTCTTTGTGACTTGGTTCAGTGTATGTCTTTGTTACTGGGTGTCAGTGTGTGTCTGTGTTACTGGGTATCTGTGTATGTCTTTGTTACTTGGTGTAAGTGTATGTCTTTGTTACTTTGTGTCAGTGTATGTCTTTATTACTTAGTGTAAGTGTGTGTCTGTGTTACTGGGTGTCAGTGTATTTTTGTGTGACTTGGTGTCAGTGTATGTCTTTGTTACTGGGTGTCAGTGCGTCTCTGTGTTACTGGGTATCAGTGTATGTCATTGTCACTGGGTGTCAGTGCGTGTCTGTGTTACTGGGTATCAATGTATGTATTTGTTACTGTGTATCAATGTATGTCTTTGTTACTTGGTGTAAGTGGATGTTTTGTTACTTGGTGTCAGTGTATGTCTTTGTGACGTGGTGTCAGTGTATGTCTTTGTTACTGGGTGTCAGTGTGAGTCTGTGTTACTGGGTATCAGTGTATGTCTTTGTTACTTTGTGTAAGAGTGTGTCTCTGTTACTGAGTATCAGTGTATTTCTTTGTTACTTGGTGTAAGTGTATGTCTTTGTTACTTTGTGTCAGTGTATGTCCTTATTACTTCGTGTACGTATGTGTCTGTGTTACTGGTTATTAGTGTATGTCTTTGTTACTTGGTGTCAGTGCGTGTCTGTGTTACTGGGTATCAGTGTATGTCTTTGTTACTTCGTGTAAGAGTGTGTCTGTGTTACTGGGTATCAGTGTATGTCTTTGTTACTTGGTGTAAGTGTGTGTCTGTGTTACTGGGTGTCAGTGTATGTCTTTGTTACTTGGTGTCAGTGTATGTCTTTGTGACTTGGTGTCAGTGCATGTCTCTGTTACTGGGTGTCAGTGCGTCTCTGTGTTACTGGGTATCAGTGTATGTCATTGTTACTGGGTGTCAGTGCTTGTCTGTGTTACTGGGCATCAATGTATGTCTTTGTTCCTGGGTGTCAATGTATGTCGTTGTTACTTGGTGTAAGTGGATGTCTTTGTTACTTGGTGTCTGTGTATGTCTTTGTGACTTGGTTCAGTGTATGTCTTTGTTACTGGGTGTCAGTGTGTGTCTGTGTTACTGGGTATCTGTGTATGTCTTTGTTACTTGGTGTAAGTGTATGTCTTTGTTACTTTGTGTCAGTGTATGTCTTTATTACTTAGTGTAAGTGTGTGTCTGTGTTACTGGGTGTCAGTGTATTTTTGTGTGACTTGGTGTCAGTGTATGTCTTTGTTACTGGGTGTCAGTGCGTCTCTGTGTTACTGGGTATCAGTGTATGTCATTGTCACTGGGTGTCAGTGCGTGTCTGTGTTACTGGGTATCAATGTATGTATTTGTTACTGGGTATCAATGTATGTCTTTGTTACTTGGTGTAAGTGGATGTTTTGTTACTTGGTGTCAGTGTATGTCTTTGTGACGTGGTGTCAGTGTATGTCTTTGTTACTGGGTGTCAGTGTGAGTCTGTGTTACTGGGTATCAGTGTATGTCTTTGTTACTTTGTGTAAGAGTGTGTCTCTGTTACTGAGTATCAGTGTATTTCTTTGTTACTTGGTGTAAGTGTATGTCTTTGTTACTTTGTGTCAGTGTATGTCCTTATTACTTCGTGTACGTATGTGTCTGTGTTACTGGTTATTAGTGTATGTCTTTGTTACTTGGTGTCAGTGCGTGTCTGTGTTACTGGGTATCAGTGTATGTCTTTGTTACTTCGTGTAAGAGTGTGTCTGTGTTACTGGGTATCAGTGTATGTCTTTGTTACTTGGTGTAAGTGTGTGTCTGTGTTACTGGGTGTCAGTGTATGTCTTTGTTACTTGGTGTCAGTGTATGTCTTTGTGACTTGGTGTCAGTGCATGTCTCTGTTACTGGGTGTCAGTGCGTCTCTGTGTTACTGGGTATCAGTGTATGTCATTGTTACTGGGTGTCAGTGCTTGTCTGTGTTACTGGGCATCAATGTATGTCTTTGTTCCTGGGTGTCAATGTATGTCGTTGTTACTTGGTGTAAGTGGATGTCTTTGTTACTTGGTGTCTGTGTATGTCTTTGTGACTTGGTTCAGTGCATGTCTTTGTTACTGGGTGTCAGTGTGTGTCTGTGTTACTGGGTATCTGTGTATGTCTTTGTTACTTGGTGTAAGTGTATGTCTTTGTTACTTTGAGTCAGTGTATGTCTTTATTACTTAGTGTAACTGTGTGTCTGTGTTACTGGATGTCAGTGTATGTCTTTGTTACTTGGTGTCAGTGTATTTCTTTGTGACTTGGTGTCAGTGTATGTCTTTGTGACTTTGTGTCAGTGCGTCTCTGTGTTACTGGGTATCAGTGTATGTCATTGTCACTGGGTGTCAGTGCGTGTCTGTGTTACTGGGTATCAATGTATGTCTTTGTTACTGGGTATCAATGTATGTCTTTGTTACTTGGTGTAAGTGGATGTTTTGTTACTTGGTGTCAGTGTATGTCTTTATTACTTCGTGTAAGTATGTGTCTGTGTTCCTGGTTATTAGTGTATGTCTTTGTTACTTGGTGTAAGTGTGTGTCTGTGTTACTGGGTATCAGTGTATGTCATTGTTACTTTGTGTAAGAGTGTGTCTCTGTTACTGAGTATCAGTGTATGTCTTTGTTACTTGGTGTAAGTGTATGTCTTTGTTACTTTGTGTCAGTGTATGTCTTTATTACTTCGTGTAAGTATGTGTCTATGTTCCTGGTTATTAGTGTATGTCTTTGTTACTTGGTGTAAGTGTGTGTCTGTGTTACTGGGTATCAGTGTATGTATTTGTTACTTGGTGTCAGTGTATGTCTTTGTGACTTTGTGTCAGTGTAAGTCTTTGTTACTTGGTGTCAGTGTGTGTCTGTGTTATTGGATATCAGTGCGTATCTGTGTTACTGGGTATCAATGTATGTCTTTGTTACTTGGTTCAATGTATGTCTGTGTTAGTTGGTGTAAGTGTACGTCTTGGTTACTGGGTATCAGTGTATGTCTTTGCTACTTGGTGTCGATGTTTCTCTGTGTTACTGGGTGTCAGTGTGTATCTGTATTCCTGGGTGTCAATGTGTGTCTGTGACTCTAGGTGTCAGTGTTTACTTTAGTTTAGAGTTACAGCACTGAAACAGGCCCTTCGGCCCACCGATTGTGTGCCGACCATCAACCACCCATTTATACTAATCCGACACCAATCCCATAATCCTATCACATCCCCGCGCGTCCCTATATTTTTCCCTACCAACTATCTATAATAGGGGCAATTTATAATGGCCAATTAACCTATCAACCTGCAAGCCTTTGGCATGTGGGAGGAAACCGGAGCACCCGGAGGAAACCCACGCAGACACAGGCAGTACCCACAATCGAACCCGGGTCCCTGGAGCTGTGAGGCTAACCACTGTGCCAATGTGCAGCCCAGTGTGTGTCTGTGTTACTGGGCATCAGTGTCTGACTTTGTGACTTGGTGTCAGTGTATGTCTTTGTTACTGGGTGTCAGTGCGTGTCTATGTTACTGTTTATCAGTGTATGTCTTTGTTACTTCGTGTAAGAGTGTGTCTGTGTTACTGGGTATCAGTGTATGTCTTTGTTACTTGGTGTAAGTGTGTGTATGTGTTACTGGGTGTCAGTGTATGTCTTTGTTACTTGGTGTCAGTGTATGTCTTTGTGACTTGGTTTTAGGGTATGTCTCTGTTACTGGGTGTCAGTGCGTCTCTGTGTTACTGGGTGTCAGTGTATGTCATTGTTACTGGGAGTCAGTGCGTGTCTGCGTTACTGGGTATCAATGTATGTCTTTGTTACTGGGTATCAATGTATGTCGTTGTTACTCGGTGTAAGTGGATGTCTTTGTTACTTGGTGTCTGTGTATGTCTTTGTGACTTGGTGTCAGTGTATGTCTTTGTTACTGGGTGTCAGTGTGTGTCTGTATTACTGGGTATCTGTGTCTGTCTTTGTTACTTGGTGTAAGTGTATGTCTTTGTTACTTTGTGTCAGTGTATGTCTTTATTACTTAGTGTAAGTGTGTGTCTGTGTTACTGGTTATCAGTGTATGTCTTTGTTACTTGGTGTAAGTGTGTGTCTGTGTTACTGAGTATCAGTGTATGTCTTTGTTACTTGGTGTCAGTGTATGTCTTTGTGACTTTGTGTCAGTGTCTGTCTTTGTTCCTGGGTGTCAGTGCGTGTCTGTGTTCCTGGGTATCAGTGCGTGTCTGTGTTACTGGGTATCAATGTATGTCTTTGTTACTTGGTGTCAGTGTATGTCTGTGTTACTTGGTGTAAGTGTATGTCTTGGTTACTGGGTATCAGTGTATGTCTTTGCTACTTGGTGTCAGTGTTTCTCTGTGTTACTGGGTGTCAGTGTGTATCTGTATTCCTGGGTGTCAGTGTGTGTCTGTGACACTAGGTGTCAGTATTTAGTTTAGTTTAGAGATACAGCACTGAAACAGGCCCTTCGGCCCACCGATTGTGTGCCGACCATCAACCACACATTTATACCAATCCGACACCAATCCCATAATCCTATCACATCCCCACCGGTCCCTATATTTTTCCTACCACCTACCTATAATAGGGGCAATTTATAATGGCCAATTAACCTATCAAAATGCAAGTCATTGGCATGTGGGAGGAAACCGGAGCACCCGGAGGAAACCCACGCAGACAGAGGCAGAACTTGCAAACTCCGCACAGGCAGTATCCAGAATCGAACCCGGGTCCCTGGAGCTGTGAGGCTGCGATGCTAACCACTGCGCCAATGTGCAGCCCAGTGTGTGACTGTGTTACTGGGTATCAGTGTCTGTCTTTGTTACTTGGTGTCAGTGTATGTCTGTGTTACTGGGTAACAGTGTATGTCTTTGTTACTTGGTGTCAGTGTATGTCTTTGTGACTTGGTGTCAGTGCATGTCTTTGTTACTGGGTGTCAGTGCGTGTCTGAGTTACTGGGTGTCAGTGCATGTCATTGTTTCTGGGTGTCAGTGCGTGTCTGTGTTACTGGGTATCAATGTATGTCTTTGTTAATGGGTATCAAAATATGTCTTTGTTACTTGGTGTAAGTGGACGTCTTTGTTACTTGGTGTCAGTGTATGTCTGTGTTGCTTGGTGTCAGTGTGTGTCTTTGTGACTTGGTGTCAGTGGATGTGTTTGTTACTGGGTGTCAGCGTGTGTCTGTGTTACTGGGTATCAGTGTATGTCCTTGTTACTTGGTGTCAGTGTGTGTCTGTGTTACTGGGAATCAGTGTATGTCTTTGTTACTTGGTGGCAGTGTATGTCTTTGTTACTTGGTGTAAGTGTATGTCTTTGTTATTTTGTGTCAGTGTATGTCTTTATTACTTAGTGTAAGTGTGTGTCTGTGTTACTGGGTATCAGTGTATGTCTTTGTTACTTTATGTAAGTGTGTGTCTTTGTTACTGGGTGTCAGTGTATGTCTTTGTTACTTTGTGTAAGTGTGTGTCTGTGTTACTGGGTATCAGTGTATGTCTTTGTTACTTGGTGTAAGTGTGTGTCTTTGTTACTGGGTGTCAGTGTATGTCTTTGTTATTTTGTGTAAGTGTGTGTCTGTGTTACTGGGTATCAGTGTATGTCTTTGTTACTTGGTGTCAGTGTATGTCTGTGTTACTTCGTGTCAGTGTATGTCTTTGTTACTGGGTGTCAGTGTGTGTCTGTATTACTGGGTATCTGTGTCTGTCTTTGTTACTTGGTGTAAGTGTATGTCTTTGTTACTTTGTGTCAGTGTATGTCTTTATTACTTAGTGTAAGTGTGTGTCTGTGTTACTGGTTATCAGTGTATGTCTTTGTTACTTGGTGTCAGTGTATGTCTTTGTGACTTTGTGTCAGTGTCTGTCTTTGTTCCTGGGTGTCAGTGCGTGTCTGTGTTACTGGGTATCAGTGCGTGTCTGTGTTACTGGGTATCAATGTATGTCTTTGTTACTTGGTGTCAGTGTATGTCTGTGTTACTTGGTGTAAGTGTATGTCTTGGTTACTGGGTATCAGTGTATGTCTTTGCTACTTGGTGTCAGTGTTTCTCTGTGTTACTGGGTGTCAGTGTGTATCTGTATTCCTGGGTGTCAGTGTGTGTCTGTGACACTAGGTGTCAGTATTTAGTTTAGTTTAGAGATACAGCACTGAAACAGGCCCTTCGGCCCACCGATTGTGTGCCGACCATCAACCACACATTTATACCAATCCGACACCAATCCCATAATCCTATCACATCCCCACCGGTCCCTATATTTTTCCTACCACCTACCTATAACAGGGGCAATTTATAATGGCCAATTAACCTATCAAAATGCAAGTCATTGGCATGTGGGAGGAAACCGGAGCACCCGGAGGAAACCCACGCAGACAGAGGCAAAACTTGCAAACTCCGCACAGGCAGTACCCAGAATCGAACCCGGGTCCCTGGAGCTGTGAGTCTGCGGTGCTAACCACTGCGCCAATGTGCAGCCCAGTGTGTGTCTGTGTTACTGGGTATCAGTGTCTGTCTTTGTTACTTGGCGTCAGTGTATGTCTGTGTTACTGGGTAACAGTGTATGTCTTTGTTACTTGGTGTCAGTGTATGTCTTTGTGACTTGGTGTCAGTGCATGTCTTTGTTACTGGGTGTCAGTGCGTGTCTGAGTTACTGGGTGTCAGTGCATGTCATTGTTTCTGGGTGTCAGTGCGTGTCTGTGTTACTGGGTATCAATGTATGTCTTTGTTAATGGGTATCAAAATATGTCTTTGTTACTTGGTGTAAGTGGACGTCTTTGTTACTTGGTGTCAGTGTATGTCTGTGTTGCTTGGTGTCAGTGTGTGTCTTTGTGACTTGGTGTCAGTGGATGTGTTTGTTACTGGGTGTCAGCGTGTGTCTGTGTTTCTGGGTATCAGTGTATGTCCTTGTTACTTGGTGTCAGTGTGTGTCTGTGTTACTGGGAATCAGTGTATGTCTTTGTTACTTGGTGGCAGTGTATATCTTTGTTACTTGGTGTAAGTGTATGTCTTTGTTATTTTGTGTCAGTGTATGTCTTTATTACTTAGTGTAAGTGTGTGTCTGTGTTACTGGGTATCAGTGTATGTCTTTGTTACTTTGTGTAAGTGTGTGTCTTTGTTACTGGGTGTCAGTGTATGTCTTTGCTACTGTGTGTCAGTTTATGTCTTTGTTACTTGGTGTCAGTGTATGTCTGTGTTACTTGGTGTAAGTTTGTGTCTTTGTTACTTGGTGTAAGTGTGTGTCTGTGTTACTGGGTATCAGTGTATGTCTTTGTTACTTGGTGTAAGTGTGTGTCTTTGTTACTGGGTGTCAGTGTATGTCTTTGTTACTTGGTGTAAGTGTGTGTCTGTGTTACTGGGTGTCAGTGTATGTCATTGTTACTTGTTGTCAGTGTATGTCTTTGTGACTTGGTGTTAGGGTATGTCTCTGTTACTGGGTGTCAGTGCGTCTCTGTGTTACTGGGTATCAGTGTATGTCATTGTTACTGGGAGTCAGTGCGTGTCTGCGTCACTGGGTATCAATGTATGTCTTTGTTACTGGGTATCAATGTATGTCGTTGTTACTTGGTGTAAGTGGATGTCTTTGTTACTTGGTGTCTGTGTATGTCTTTGTGACTTGGTGTCAGTGTATGTCTTTGTTACTGGGTGTCAGTGTGTGTCTGTATTACTGGGTATCTGTGTCTGTCTTTGTTACTTGGTGTAAGTGTATGTCTTTGTTACTTTGTGTCAGTGTATGTCTTTATTACTTAGTGTAAGTGTGTGTCTGTGTTACTGGTTATCAGTGTATGTCTTTGTTACTTGGTGTAAGTGTGTGTCTGTGTTACTGAGTATCAGTGTATGTCTTTGTTACTTGGTGTCAGTGTATGTCTTTGTGACTTTGTGTCAGTGTCTGTCTTTGTTCCTGGGTGTCAGTGCGTGTCTGTGTTACTGGGTATCAGTGCGTGTCTGTGTTACTGGGTATCAATGTATGTCTTTGTTACTTGGTGTCAGTGTATGTCTGTGTTACTTGGTGTAAGTGTATGTCTTGGTTACTGGGTATCAGTGTATGTCTTTGCTACTTGGTGTCAGTGTTTCTCTGTGTTACTGGGTGTCAGTGTGTATCTGTATTCCTGGGTGTCAGTGTGTGTCTGTGACACTAGGTGTCAGTATTTAGTTTAGTTTAGAGATACAGCACTGAAACAGGCCCTTCGGCCCACCGATTGTGTGCCGACCATCAACCACACATTTATACCAATCCGACACCAATCCCATAATCCTATCACATCCCCACCGGTCCCTATATTTTTCCTACCACCTACCTATAATAGGGGCAATTTATAATGGCCAATTAACCTATCAAAATGCAAGTCATTGGCATGTGGGAGGAAACCGGAGCACCCGGAGGAAACCCACGCAGACAGAGGCAGAACTTGCAAACTCCGCACAGGCAGTACCCAGAATCGAACCCGGGTCCCTGGAGCTGTGAGTCTGCGGTGCTAACCACTGCGCCAATGTGCAGCCCAGTGTGTGTCTGTGTTACTGGGTATCAGTGTCTGTCTTTGTTACTTGGTGTCAGTGTATGTCTGTGTTACTGGGTAACAGTGTATGTCTTTGTTACTTGGTGTCAGTGTATGTCTTTGTGACTTGGTGTCAGTGCATGTCTTTGTTACTGGGTGTCAGTGCGTGTCTGAGTTACTGGGTGTCAGTGCATGTCATTGTTTCTGGGTGTCAGTGCGTGTCTGTGTTACTGGGTATCAATGTATGTCTTTGTTAATGGGTATCAAAATATGTCTTTGTTACTTGGTGTAAGTGGACGTCTTTGTTACTTGGTGTCAGTGTATGTCTGTGTTGCTTGGTGTCAGTGTGTGTCTTTGTGACTTGGTGTCAGTGGATGTGTTTGTTACTGGGTGTCAGCGTGTGTCTGTGTTACTGGGTATCAGTGTATGTCCTTGTTACTTGGTGTCAGTGTGTGTCTGTGTTACTGGGAATCAGTGTATGTCTTTGTTACTTGGTGGCAGTGTATATCTTTGTTACTTGGTGTAAGTGTATGTCTTTGTTATTTTGTGTCAGTGTATGTCTTTATTACTTAGTGTAAGTGTGTGTCTGTGTTACTGGGTATCAGTGTATGTCTTTGCTACTTTGTGTAAGTGTGTGTCTTTGTTACTGGGTGTCAGTGTATGTCTTTGCTACTGTGTGTCAGTTTATGTCTTTGTTACTTGGTGTCAGTGTATGTCTGTGTTACTTGGTGTAAGTGTGTGTCTTTGTTACTTGGTGTAAGTGTGTGTCTGTGTTACTGGGTATCAGTGTATGTCTTTGTTACTTGGTGTAAGTGTGTGTCTTTGTTACTGGGTGTCAGTGTATGTCTTTGTTACTTTGTGTAAGTGTGTGTCTGTGTTACTGGGTATCAGTGTATGTCTTTGTTACTTGGTGTCAGTGTATGTCTGTGTTACTTCGTGTAAGTGTGTGTCTTTGTTACTTGGTGTAAGTGTATGTCTTTGTTACTTGGTGTCAGTGTATGTCTGTGTTACTTGGTGTAAGTGTATGTCTTTGTTACTTGGTGTCAGTGTTTGCTTTGTTACTTGGTGGAAGTGTGTGTCTGTGTTACTGGGTATCAGTGTATTTCTTTGTGACTTGGTGTCAGTGTATGTATTTGTTACTGGGTGTCAGTGTATGTCTTCGTTACTTGGTGACAGTGTGTGTCTCAGTTAGTCTTTTTTGCTTGGTGTCAGTGTGTGTCTGTGTATGTCTTTGTTACTGTGTGTCTGTGTTTCTCAATGTTACTGGAGGTCAGTGTGTGTTTGATTGTGTTACTGGGTGTCAGTGTGTGTCTGTGTTACTTGGTGTAAGTGTATGTCTTTGCTTCTTGGTGTCAGTGTATGTCTTTGTTACTGGGTGTCAGTGTATGTCTTTGTTACTTGGTGTAAGTGTATGTCTTTGTTACTTTGTGTCAGTGTATGTCTTGTTACATGGTGTCAGTGTAGTTCTGTGTCACTTGGTGTAAATGTGTGTCTTTGTTACTTGGTGTAATTGTATGTCTTTGTTACTTGGTGTCAGTGTTTGTCTGTGTTACTTGGTGTAAGTGTATCTCTATGTTACTTTGTGCCAGTGTATGTCTGTGTTACTGGGTGTAAGTGTGTGTCTGTCTTACTTGGTGTAAGTGTGTGTCAGTGTTACTTGGTGTCAGTGTCTGTCTTTGTGACTTGGTGTCAGTGCGGAGTTATCAAGTTCTCCCTGTGTCTGAGTGGGTTTCCTCCGGGTGCTCCGGTTTCCTCCCACATGCCAAAGACTTGCAGGTTGATAGGTTAATTGGCCATCGTAAATTGCCCCGAGTATAGGTAGGTGGTAGGGAAATATATAGGGACAGGTGGGGATGTGATAGGAATACGGGATTAGTATAGGATTAGTATAAATGGGTGGTTGATGGTCGGCACAGACTCGGTGGGCCGAAGGGCCTGTTTAAGTGTTGTATCTCTAAACTAAACTAAATACTGACACCTAGTGTCACTGACACCCAGTAACACAAACAAACACACACTGACACCCAGTAACACAGAGAAACACTGATACACAGGAACAAAGACATACACTGACACGAAGAAACACAGACACACATGGACACCCAGTAACAAAGACATCCACTGATACCAAGTCACAAAGACATAAACTGATACCCAGTAACACAGACACACACTTACACCAAGTAACAAAGACATGCACTGACACCAAGTCACAAAGACAGATAATTACACCAAGTAACAAAGACATACACTTACACCAAGTATTCTGACATACACTGACACCAAGTAACAAAGACATACACTGATACCCAGTAACATAGACACACACTTACACCAAGTAACAAAGACATACACTGACACCAAGTCACAAAGACACACACTGACACCAAGTAACAAAGACACACACTTCCACCAATTAACACAGACACACACTGACACCCAGTAACACAAACAAACACACTGACACCAAGTAAAACAGACATACACTGATACCCAGTAACACAGACACACACTGACACCCAGTAACAAAGTCATACACTGATACCACGTCACAAAGACATACACTGATACTCAGTAACACAGACACACACTGACACCAAGTAACAAAGACATACACAGACACCAAGTAACAATGACTCACTCTTACAACAAGTAACACAGACACACACTGACACCCAGTAACACAGACACACACTTACACCAAGTAACACAGATACACACTGACACCCATTAAAACAGACACACACTTACACCAAGTAACACAGACATACGCTGACTCCAAGTAACAAAGACATACACCGATACCCAGTAACACAGACACACACTTACACCAAGTAACACAGACAAACACTGACATCCAGTAACAAAGACATCCAATGACAACAAGTCACAAACACATACACTGACACCAAGTAAAAAAGACATACACTTACACCAAGTAACAAAGACATAAACTGACACCAATTAACAAAGACATGCACTGACACCCAGTATCACAGACACACACTGACACCCAGTAACAAAGACAAACAATGACACCAAGTCCCAAAGACATACACTGATACCCAGGAACACAGACACACACTGACACCCAGTAACAAAGACATACACTGATACCAAGTCACAAAGACATACACTGATACCCAGTAACACAGACACACAGTGACACCCAGTAACAAAGACATACAATGATACCAAGTCACAAAGACATACACTGATACACAGTAACACAGACACACACAGACACCCAGTAACAAAGACATACACTGATACCAAGTAACAAAGACATGCACTGACACCAAGTCACAAAGACACACACTGACACCCAGTAACAAAGACATAAACTGACACCAAGTAACAAAGACATACACTGATACCCAGTAACACAGACATACACTTACACCAAGTAACAAAGACACATACTTACACCAAGTAACACAGACACACACTGACACCAAGTAACAAAGACATACACTTACACCAAGTAACCAAGACAGACAATTACACCAAGTAACAAAGATATACACTTACACCCAGTAAATAAGACATACAATGACACCACGTAACAAAGACGTACATTGATACCCAGTAACACAGACACACACTGACACCCAGTTAGAAACACACAATGACCCCCAGTAACACAGACACACACTGACCCCCAGTAACACAGACACACACTTACACCAAGTAACCAAGACATGCACTTGCACCAAGTAACAAAGACATACACTGTTACCCAGTAACACAGACGCACTCTTACACCAAGTAACAAAGACATACACTGACACCAAGTAACAAAGACATACACTGGCACCCAGTAACACAGACGCACACTTACACCAAGTAACAAAGACATACAGTTACACCAAGTAACACAGATATACACTTACACCAAGTATTTTGACATACACTTACACCAAGTAACAAAGACATACACTGTCACCCAGTAACAAGGAAAACCACTGACACCAAGTAACAAAGAGATACACTGACACCAAGTATTTTGACATACACTGCCACCAAGTAACAAAGACATACACTGATACACAGTAACACAGACACACACTTACACAAAGTAACAAAGACATACACTGACAACAAGTCACAAAGACACACACTGACACCCAGTAACAAAGACATACACTGACACCAAGTAAGAAAGACATACACTTACAACAAGTATTTTGACATACACTTACACCAAGTAACAAAGACATACACCCATACACAGTAACACAGACACACACTTACACCAAGTAACAAAGACATGCACTGATACCCAGTAACAAAGACATACACTGATACCCAGTAACACAGACGCACACTTACACCAAGTAACAAAGACATACACTTACACCAAGTAACACAGACATACACTTACACCAAGTATTTTGACATACACGTACACCACTTAACAAAGACATACACTGACACCCAGTAAAAAAGACATCCACTGACAACAAGTCACAAACACATACACTGAGACCAAGTAACAAAGACATACACAGACACCCAGGAACACAGACACACACTGACACCAAGTAACAAAGACACACACTTACACCAAGTAACACAGACATACACTGACACCAAGTAACAAAGACAGACAATTACACCAAGTATTTTGACAGACACTGACACCAAGTAACAAAGACATACACTGATACCCAGTAACACAGACACACACTTACACCAAGTAACAAAGACATACACTGACTCCCAGTAACAAAGACATACACTGACACCAAGTAACAAAGACATACACTGACACCAAGTAACAAAGACATACACTGATACCCAGTAACACAGACACACACTTACACCAAGTAACACAGACATACACTGACACCAAGTCACAAAGACAGACACTGACACCCAGTAACAAAGACACACACTTACACCAAGTAACACAGACATACACTGACACCATTTAACAAAGACATACACTTACACCAAGTATTTTGACATAAACTGACACCAAGTAACAAAGACATACACTGATACCCAGTAACAGAGACACACACTTACACAAAGTAACAAAGACATACACTGACTCCCAGTAACAAAGACATACACTGACACCAAGTAACAAAGACATACACTGACACCAAGTAACAAAGACATACACTGATACCCAGTAACACAGACACACACTTACACCAAGTAACAAAGACATACACTGACACCAAGTCACAAAGACAGACACTGACACCCAGTAACAAAGACATACACTGACACCAAGTCACAAAGACACACAGTGATACCCAGGAACAAAGACATAAACTGATACCCAGTAACACAGACACACACTTACACCAAGTAGCAAAGACACACACTGATACCCAGTAACACAGACACACACGGACACCAAGTAACAAAGACACACACTTACACCAAGTAACACAGACACACACTGACATCCAGTAAGACAAACAAACACACTGACACCCAGAAACACAGTCACACACTGACACCAAGTAACAAAGACATACACTGACACCCAGTAACGCAGATACACACTGGGTGGCACAGTGGCGCAGTGGTTATCACTGCAGCCTCACAGCTCCAGGGACCCGGGTTCGATTCTGGGTACTGCCTGTGCGGAGTTTGCAAGTTCTCCCTGTGTCTGCGTGGTTTTCCTCCGGGTGCTACGGTTACCTCCCACATGCCAAAGACTTGCAGGTTGGTAGGTTAATTGGCCATTATAAATTGCCCCTAGAATAAGTAGGTTGTCGGGAAATATATAGGGACCGGTGGGGATGTTATTGGAATATGGGATTCGTGTAGGATTAGTATAGATTGTTGGTTGATGGTCGGCACAGACTCGGTGGGCCTAAGGGCCTGTTTCAGTGCTGTGTCTCTAAACTAAACTAAATACTGACACCTAGTGTCACAGACACACACTGACACCCAGTAACACGCACTGATACACAGGAACACAGACATACACTTACACCAAGTAACAAAGACAGACAATTACACCAAGTAACAAAGACATACACTTACACCCAGTAAATAAGACAGGCAATGCCACCACGTAACAAAGACATACATTGATACCCAGTAACACAGACACACACTGACACCCAGTTAGAAACACACAATGACTCCCAGGAACACAGAAACACACTGACCCCCAGAAACACAGACACACACTTACACCAAGTATTTTGACATACACTGTCACCAAGTAACAAAGACATACACTGAAACACAGTAACACGGACACACACTTATACCAAATAACAAAGACATACACTGACAACAAGTCACAAAGACACACACTGACACCCAGTAACAAAGACATACACTGACACCAAGTAACAAAGACATACACTGATACCCAGTAACAAAGAAATACACTGATACCCAGTAACACAGACGCACACTTACACCAAGTAACAAAGACATACACTTACAACAAGTAACACAGACATACACTTACACCAAGTATTTTGACATACACTTACACCACTTAACAAAGACATACACTGACACCCATTGAAAAAGACATCCACTGACAACAAGTCACAAACACATACACTGACACCAAGTAACAAAGACATACACTTACACCAAGTAACAAAGACATACACTGACACCCAGGAACACAGACACACACTGACACCAAGTAACAAAAACACACACTTACACCAAGTAACACAGACATACACTGACACCAAGTAACAAAGACAGACAATTACACCAAGTAACAAAGACATACACTTACACCAAGTATTTTGACATACACTGACACCAATAAACAAAGACATACACTGATACCCAGTAACACAGACACACACTTACACCAAGTAACAAAGACATACACTTACTCCCAGTAACAAAGACATACACTGACACCAAGTCACAAAGACAGACACTGACACCCAGTAACAAAGACATACACTGACACCAAGTCACAAAGACATACAGTGATACCCAGTAACAAAGACATAAACAGATACCCAGTAACACTGACACACACTTACACCAAGTAACAAAGACACACACTGATACCCAGTAACACAGACACACACGGACACCAAGTAACAAAGACACACACTTACTCCCAGTAACAAAGACATACACTGACACCAAGTAACAAATACATACACTGATACCCAGTAACACAGACACACACTTACACCAAGTAACAAAGACATACACTGACACCAAGTCACAAAGACAGACACTGACACCCAGTAACAAAGACATACACTGAAACCAAGTCACAAAGAAATACAGTGATACCCAGTAACAAAGACATAAACTGATACCCAGTAACACAGACACACACTTACACCAAGTAACAAAGACACACACGTATACCCAGTAACACAGACACACACGGACACCAAGTAACAAAGACACACACTTACACCAAGTAACAAAGACATACACTGACACCCAGTAACACAGATGCACACTGGGTGGCACAGTGGCGCAGTGGTTATCACTGCAGCCTCACAGCTCCAGTGACCCGGGTTCGATTCTGGGTACTGCCTGTGCGGAGTTTGCAAGTTCTCCCTGTGTCTGCGTGGTTTTCCTCCGGGTGCTACGGTTACCTCCCACATGCCAAAGACTTGCAGGTTGGTAGGTTAATTGGCCATTATAAATTGCCCCTAGAATAGGTAGGTTGTCGGGAAATATATAGGGATCGGTGGGGATGTTATTGGAATATGGGATTCGTGTAGGATAAGTATAAATTGTTGGTTGATGGTCGGCACAGACTCGGTGGGCAGAAGGGCCTGCTTCAGTGCTGTATCTCTAAACTAAACTAAATACTGACACCTAGTGTCACAGACACACACTGACACCCAGTAACACGCACTGATACACAGTAACAAAGACATACACTGATACCCAGTAACACAGACACACACTGACACCAAGTAACAAAGAAAAACACTGATACCCAGTAACACAGAAACACTTTTACACCAAGTAACAAAGACATACACTGACACCAAGTCACAAAGACACACACTGACACCCAGTAACAAAGACATACACTGACACCAAGTAACACATATATACACTGGCACCAAGTCACAAAGACATGCACTGACACCAAGTAACAAAGAGATACGCTTACACCAAGTAACAAAGACACATACTTACACCAAGTAACACAGACATACACTGACACCAAGTAACAAAGGCATACACTTACACCAAGTAACAAAGACAGACACTGATACCCAGTATCAAAGACATGCACTGTCACCCAGTAACAAAGACACACACTGACACCAAGTAACAAAGACATACTCTTGCACCAAGTAACAAAGACATACACTGACACCCAGTAACAAAGACATACATTGATACCCAGTAACACAGACACACACTGACACCCAGTTAGAAACACACAATGACTCCCAGGAACACAGAAACACACTGACCCCCAGAAACACAGACACACACTTACACCAAGTAACAAAGACATACACTTGCACCAAGTAACAAAGACATACACTGATACCCAGTAACACAGACGCACACTTACACCAAGTAACAAAGACGACACTGACACCAAGTAACAAAGACATACACTGACACACAGTAACACAGACGCACACTTACACCAAGTAACAAAGACATACAGTTACACCAAGTAACACAGACATACACTGATACCCAGTAACACAGACGCACACTTACACCAAGTAACAAAGACGACACTGACACCAAGTAACAAAGACATACACTGACACCCAGTAACATAGACGCACACTTACACCAAGTAACAAAGACATACAGTTACACCAAGTAACACAGACATACACTTACACCAAGTATTTTGACATACACTTACACCACGTAACAAAGACATACACTGTCACCCAGTAACAAAGAAATCCACTGACACCCAGTAACAAAGAGATACACTGACACCAAGTATTTTGACATACACTGCCACCAAGTAACAAAGACATGCACTGTTACACAGTAACACAGACACACACTTACACCAAGTAACAAAGACATACACTGACACCAAGTCACAAAGACACACACTGACACCCAGTAACAAAGACATACACTGACACCAAGTAACAAAGACATACACTTACAACAAGTATTTTTACATACACTTACACCAAGTAACAAAGACATACACTGATACACAGTAACACAGACACACACTTACACCAAGTAACAAAGACATACACTGACACCAAGACACAAAGACATACACTTACACCAAGTATTTTGACATACACCGCCACCAAGTAACAAAGACATACACTGATACACAGTAACACAGACACACACTGACACCAAGTAAAAAAGACACACACTTTCACCAAGTAACAAAGACATACACTTACACCAAGTATTTTGACATACACTGTCACCAAGTAACAAAGACATACACTGAAACACAGTAACACGGACACACACTTACACCAAATAACAAAGACGTACACTGACAACAAGTCACAAAGACACACACTGACACCCAGTAACAAAGACATACACTGACACCAAGTAACAAAGACATACACTGATACCCAGTAACAAAGAAATACACTGATACCCAGTAACACAGACGCACACTTACACCAAGTAACAAAGACATACACTTACAACAAGTAACACAGACATACACTTACACCAAGTATTTTGACATACACTTACACCACTTAACAAAGACATACACTGACATCCATTGAAAAAGACATCCACTGACAACAAGTCACAAACACATACACTGACACCAAGTAACAAAGAGATACACTTACACCAAGTAACAAAGACATACACTGACACCCAGGAACACAGACACACACTGACACCAAGTAACAAAAACACACACTTACACCAAGTAACACAGACATACACTGACACCAAGTAACAAAGACAGACAATTACACCAAGTAACAAAGACATACACTTACACCAAGTATTTTGACATACACTGACACCAATAAACAAAGACATACACTGATACCCAGTAACACAGACACACACTTACACCAAGTAACAAAGACATACACTTACTCCCAGTAACAAAGAGATACACTGACACCAAGTCACTAAGACAGACACTGACACCCAGTAACAAAGACATACACTGACACCAAGTCACAAAGACATACAGTGATACCCAGTAACAAAGACATAAACTGATACCCAGTAACACTGACACACACTTACACCAAGTAACAAAGACACACACTGATACCCAGTAACACAGACACACACGGACACCAAGTAACAAAGACACACACTTACACCAAGTAACAAAGACATACACTGACACCCAGTAACACAGATACACACTGGGTGGCACAGTGGCGCAGTGGTTATCACTGCAGCCTCACAGCTCCAGGGACCCGGGTTCGATTCTGGGTACTGCCTGTGCGGAGTTTGCAAGTTCTCCCTGTGTCTGCGTGCTTTTCCTCCGGGTGCTACGGTTACCTCCCACATGCCAAAGACTTGCAGGTTGGTAGGTTAATTGGCCATTATAAATTGCCCCTACAATAGGTAGGTTGTCGGGAAATATATAGGGACCGGTGGGGATGTTATTGGAATATGGGATTCGTGTAGGATTAGTATAAATTGTTGGTTGATGGTCGGCACAGACTCGGTGGGCCGAAGGGCCTGCTTCAGTGCTGTGTCTCTAAACTAAACTAAATAGTGACACCTAGTGTCACAGACACACACTGACACCCAGTAACACGCACTGATACACAGTAACAAAGACATACACTGATACCCAGTAACACAGACACACACTGACACCAAGTAATAAAGACATACACTGATACCCAGTAACACAGAAACACACTTACACCAAGTAACAAAGACACACACTGACACCCAGTAACAAAGACATACACTGACACCAAGTAACACATATATACACTGGCACCAAGTCACAAAGACATGCACTGACACCAAGTAACAAAGAGATACGCTTACACCAAGTAACAAAGACACATACTTACACCAAGTAACACAGACATACACTGACACCAAGTAACAAAGGCATACACTTACACCAAGTAACAAAGACAGACAATTACACCAAGTATCACAGACATACACTTACACCAAGTATTTTGACATACACTTACACCAAGTAACAAAGACATACACTGACACCCAGTAACAAAGAAATCCACTGACACCAAGTAACAAAGACATACACTGACACCCAGGAACACAGACACACACTGACACCAAGTCACAAAGACACACACTGACACCCGGTAACAAAGACATACACTTACACCAAGTAACAAAGACATACACTGTCACCCAGTAACAAAGAAATCCACTGACACCAAGTAACAAAGAGATACACTGACACCAAGTATTTTGACATACACTGCCACCAAGTAACAAAGACATACACTGATACACAGTAACACTGACACACACTTACACCAAGTAACAAAGACATACACTGACACCAAGTCACAAAGATACACACTGACACCCAGTAACAAAGACAAACACTGACACCAAGTAACAAAGACATACACTTACAACAAGTATTTTGACATACACTTACACCAAGTAACAAAGACATACACTGATACACAGTAACACAGACACACACTTCCACCAAGTAACAAAGACATACACTGACACCAAGTCACAAAGACATACACTTACACCAAGTATTTTGACATACACTTACACCAAGTAACAAAGACATACACTGCCACCCAGTAACAAAGAAATCCACTGACACCAAGTAACAAAGAGATACACTGACACCAAGTATTTTGACATACACTGCCACCAAGTAACAAAGACATGCACTGTTACACAGTAACACAGACACACACTTACACCAAGTAACAAAGACATACACTGACACCAAGTCACAAAGACACACACTGACACCCAGTAACAAAGACATACACTGACACCAAGTAACAAAGACATACACTTACAACAAGTATTTTTACATACACTTACACCAAGTAACAAAGACATACACTGATACACAGTAACACAGACACACACTTACACCAAGTAACAAAGACATACACTGACACCAAGACACAAAGACATACACTTACACCAAGTATTTTGACATACACTGCCACCAAGTAACAAAGACATACACTGATACACAGTAACACAGACACACACTGACACCAAGTAAAAAAGACACACACTTTCACCAAGTAACAAAGACAGACACTTCCACCAAGTATTTTGACATACACTGCCACCAAGTAACAAAGACATACACTGAAACACAGTAACACGTACACACAATTACACCAAATAACAAAGACATACACTGACAACAAGTCACAAAGACACACACTGACACCCAGTAACAAAGACATACACTGACACCAAGTAACAACGACATACACTGATACCCAGTAACAAAGAAATACACTGATACCCAGTAACACAGACGCACACTTACACCAAGTAACAAAGACATACCCTTACAACAAGTAACACAGACATACACTTACACCAAGTATTTTGACATACACTTACACCACTTAACAAAGACATACACTGACACCCATTGAAAAAGACATCCACTGACAACAAGTCACAAACACATACACTGAAACCAAGTAACAAAGACATACACTTACACCAAGTAACAAAGACATACACTGACACCCAGGAACACAGACACACACTGACACCAAGTAACAAAAACACACACTTACACCAAGTAACACAGACATACACTGACACCAAGTAACAAAGACAGACAATTACACCAAGTAACAAAGACATACACTTACACCAAGTATTTTGACATACACTGACACCAATAAACAAAGACATACACTGATACCCAGTAACACAGACACACACTTACACCAAGTAACAAAGACATACACTTACTCCGAGTAACAAAGACATACACTGACACCAAGTAACAAAGACATACACTGATACCCAGTAACACAGACACACACTGACACCAAGTAACAAAGACATACACTGATACCCAGTAACACAGAAACACACTTACACCAAGTAACAAAGACACACACTGACACCAAGTAACAAAGACACACACTGACACCCAGTAACAAAGACATACATTGATACCCAGTAACACAGACACACACTGACACCCAGTTAGAAACACACAATGACTCCCAGGAACACAGAAACACACTGACCCCCAGAAACACAGACACACACTTACACCAAGTAACAAAGACATACACTTGCACCAAGTAACAAAGACATACATGATACCCAGTAACACAGACGCACACTTACACCAAATTACAAAGACTACACTGACACCAAGTAACAAAGACATACACTGACACCCAGTAACACAGACGCACACTTACACCAAGTAACAAAGACATACAGTTACACCAAGCAACACAGACATACACTTACACCAAGTATTTTGACATACACTTACACCACGTAACAAAGACATACACTGTCACCCAGTAACAAAGAAATCCACTGACACCAAGTAACAAAGAGATACACTGACACCAAGTATTTTGACATACACTGCCACCAAGTAACAAAGACATGCACTGTTACACAGTAACACAGACACACACTTACACCAAGTAACAAAGACATACACTGACACCAAGTCACAAAGACACACACTGACACCCAGTAACAAAGACATACACTGACACCAAGTAACAAAGACATACATTACAACAAGTATTTTTACATACACTTACACCAAGTAACAAAGACATACACTGATAGACACTAACACAGACACACACTTACACCAAGTAACAAAGACATACACTGACACCAAGACACAAAGACATACACTTACACCAAGTATTTTGACATACACTGCCACCAAGTTACAAAGACATACACTGATACACTGTAACACAGACACACACTGACACCAAGTAAAAAAGACACACACTTTCACCAAGTAACAAAGACATACACTTACACCAAGTATTTTGACGTACACTGTCACCAAGTAACAAAGACATACACTGAAACAGAGTAACACGGACACACACTTACACCAAATAACAAAGACATACACTGACAACAAGTCACAAAGACACACACTGACACCCAGTAACAAAGACATACACTGACACCAAGTAACAAAGACATACACTGATACCCAGTAACAAAGAAATACACTGATACCCAGTAACACAGACGCACACTTACACCAAGTAACAAAGACATACACTTACAACAAGTAACACAGACATACACTTACACCAAGTATTTTGACATACACTTACACCACTTAACAAAGACATACACTGACACACATTGAAAAAGACATCCACTGACAACAAGTCACAAACACATACACTGACACCAAGTAACAAAGACATACACTTACACCAAGTAACAAAGACATACACTGACACCCAGGAACAAAGACACACACTGACACCAAGTAACAAAAACACACACTTACACCAAGTAACACAGACATACACTGACACCAAGTAACAAAGACAGACAATTACACCAAGTAACAAAGACATACACTTATACCAAGTATTTTGACATACACTGACACCAATAAACAAAGACATACACTGATACCCAGTAACACAGACACACACTTACACCAAGTAACAAAGACATACACTTACTCCCAGTAACAAAGACAAACACTGACACCAAGTCTCAAAGACAGACAGTGATACCCAGTAACAAAGACATAAACTGATACCCAGTAACACAGACACACACTTACACCAAGTAACAAAGACATACACTGACACCCAGTAACAAAGAAATCCACTGACACCAAGTAACAAAGACATACACTGACACCCAGGAACACAGACACACACTGACACCAAGTCACAAAGACACACACTGACACCCGGTAACAAAGACATACACTTACACCAAGTAACAAAGACATACACTGTCACCCAGTAACAAAGAAATCCACTGACACCAAGTAACAAAGAGATACACTGACACCAAGTATTTTGACATACACTGCCACCAAGTAACAAAGACATACACTGATACACAGTAACACTGACACACACTTACACCAAGTAACAAAGACATACACTGACACCAAGTCACAAAGATACACACTGACACCCAGTAACAAAGACAAACACTGACACCAAGTAACAAAGACATACACTTACAACAAGTATTTTGACATACTCTTACACCAAGTAACAAAGACATACACTGATACAAAGTAACACAGACACACACTTCCACCAAGTAACAAAGACATACACTGACACCAAGTCACAAAGACATACACTTACACCAAGTATTTTGACATACACTTACACCAAGTAACAAAGACATACACTGTCACCCAGTAACAAAGAAATCCACTGACACCAAGTAACAAAGAGATACACTGACACCAAGTATTTTGACATACACTGCCACCAAGTAACAAAGACATGCACTGTTACACAGTAACACAGACACACACTTACACCAAGTAACAAAGACATACACTGACACCAAGTCACAAAGACACACACTGACACCCAGTAACAAAGACATACACTGACACCAAGTAACAAAGACATACACTGACACCAAGACACAAAGACATACACTTACACCAAGTATTTTGACATACACTGCCACCAAGTAACAAAGACATACACTGATACACAGTAACACAGACACACACTGACACCAAGTAAAAAAGACACACACTTTCACCAAGTAACAAAGACAGACACTTCCACCAAGTATTTTGACATACACTGCCACCAAGTAACAAAGACATACACTGAAACACAGTAACACGGACACACACTTACACCAAATAACAAAGACATACACTGACAACAAGTCACAAAGACACACACTGACACCCAGTAACAAAGACATACACTGACACCAAGTAACAACGACATACACTGATACCCAGTAACAAAGAAATACACTGATACCCAGTAACACAGACGCACACTTCCACCAAGTAACAAAGACATACCCTTACAACAAGTAACACAGACATACACTTA
Source organism: Heterodontus francisci (assembly GCF_036365525.1). Classification (NCBI taxonomy): domain Eukaryota; kingdom Metazoa; phylum Chordata; class Chondrichthyes; order Heterodontiformes; family Heterodontidae; genus Heterodontus; species Heterodontus francisci. Next base: position 321,994 of record NW_027141295.1, on the reverse strand, counting down.
CACCAAGTATTTTGACATACACTTACACCACTTAACAAAGACATACACTGACACCCATTGAAAAAGACATCCACTGACAACAAGTCACAAACACATACACTGCCACCAAGTAACAAAGACATACACTTACACCAAGTAACAAAGACATACACTGACACCCAGGAACACAGACACACACTGACACCAAGTAACAAAAACACACACTTACACCAAGTAACACAGACATACACTGACACCAAGTAACAAAGACAGACAATTACACCAAGTAACAAAGACATACACTTACACCAAGTATTTTGACATACACTGACACCAATAAACAAAGACATACACTGATACCCAGTAACACAGACACACACTTACTCCCAGTAACACAGACACACACTGACACCAAGTAACAAATACATACACTGATACCCAGTAACACAGACACACACTTACCCCAAGTAACAAAGACATACACTGACACCAAGTCACAAAGACAGACACTGACACCCAGTAACAAAGACATACACTGACACCAAGTCACAAAGACATACAGTGATACCCAGTAACAAAGACATAAACTGATACCCAGTAACACAGACACACACTTACACCAAGTAACAAAGACACACACTAATACCCAGTAACACAGACACACACGGACACCAAGTAACAAAGACACACACTTACACAAGTAACAAAGACATACACTGACACCCAGTAACACAGATACACACTGGGTGGCACAGTGGCGCAGTGGTTATCACTGCAGCCTCACAGCTCCAGTGACTCGGGTTCGATTCTGGGTACTGCCTGTGCGGAGTTTGCAAGTTCTCCCTGTGTCTGCGTGGTTTTCCTCCGGGTGCTACGGTTACCTCCCACATGCCAAAGACTTGCAGGTTGGTAGGTTAATTGGCCATTATAAATTGCCCCTAGAATAGGTAGGTTGTCGGGAAATATGTAGGGATCGGTGCGGATGTTATTGGAATATGGGATCCGTGTAGGATAAGTATAAATTGTTGGTTGATGGTCGGCACAGACTCGGTGGGCCGAAGGGCCTGCTTCAGTGCTGTATCTCTAAACTAAACTAAATACTGACACCTAGTGTCACAGACACACACTGATACCCAGTAACACGCACTGACACACAGTAACAAAGACATACACTGATACCCAGTAACACAGACACACACTGACACCAAGTAACAAAGACATACACTGATACCCAGTAACACAGAAACACACTTACACCAAGTAACAAAGACACACACTGATACCAAGTAACAAAGACACACACTGACACCCAGTAACAAAGACATACATTGATACCCAGTAACACAGACACACACTGACACCCAGTTAGAAACACACAATGACTCCCAGGAACACAGAAACACACTGACCCCCAGAAACACAGACACACACTTACACCAAGTAACAAAGACATACACTTGCACCAAGTAACAAAGACATACACTGATACCCAGTAACACAGACGCACACTTACACCAAGTAACAAAGACTACACTGACACCAAGTAACAAAGACATACACTGACACCCAGTAACATAGACGCACACTTACACCAAGTAACAAAGACATACAGTTACACCAAGTAACACAGACATACACTTACACCAAGTATTTTGACATACACTTACACCACGTAACAAAGACATACACTGTCACCCAGTAACAAAGAAATCCACTGACACCAAGTAACAAAGAGATACACTGACACCAAGTATTTTGACATACACTGCCACCAAGTAACAAAGACATGCACTGTTACACAGTAACACAGACACACACTTACACCAAGTAACAAAGACATACACTGACACCAAGTCACAAAGACACACACTGACACCCAGTAACAAAGACATACACTGACACCAAGTAACAAAGACATACACTTACAACAAGTATTTTTACATACACTTACAACAAGTAACAAAGACATACACTGACACCAAGACACAAAGACATACACTTACACCAAGTATTTTGACATACACTGCCACCAAGTTACAAAGACATACACTGATACACAGTAACACAGACACACACTGACACCAAGTAAAAAAGACACACACTTTCACCAAGTAACAAAGACATACACTTACACCAAGTATTTTGACATACACTGTCACCAAGTAACAAAGCCATACACTGAAACACAGTAACACGGACACACACTTACACCAAATAACAAAGACATACACTGACAACAAGTCACAAAGACACACACTGACACCCAGTAACAAAGACATACACTGACACCAAGTAACAAAGACATACACTGATACCCAGTAGCAAAGAAATACACTGATACCCAGTAACACAGACGCACACTTACACCACTTAACAAAGACATACACTGACACCCATTGAAAAAGACATCCACTGACAACAAGTCACAAACACATACACTGACACCAAGGAACAAAGACATACACTTACACCAAGTAACAAAGACATACACTGACACCCAGGAACAAAGACACACACTGACACCAAGTAACAAAAACACACACTTACACCAAGTAACACAGACATACACTGACACCAAGTAACAAAGACAGACAATTACACCAAGTATCAAAGACATGCACTTATACCAAGTATTTTGACATACACTGACACCAATAAACAAAGACATACACTGATACCCAGTAACACAGACACACACTTATACCAAGTAACAAAGACATACACTTACTCCCAGTAACAAAGACATACACTGACACCAAGTCACAAAGACAGACAGTGATACCCAGTAACAAAGACATAAACTGATACCCAGTAACACAGACACACACTTACACCAAGTAACAAAGACACACACTAATACCCAGTAACACAGACACACACGGACACCAAGTAACAAAGACACACACTTACACCAAGTAACAAAGACATACACAGATACCCAGTAACACAGATACACACTGGGTGGCACAGTGGCGCAGTGGTTATCACTGCAGCCTCACAGCTCCAGTGACCCGGGTTCGATTCTGGGTACTGCCTGTGCGGAGTTTGCAAGTTCTCCCTGTGTCTGCGTGGTTTTCCTCCGGGTGCTTCGGTTACCTCCCACATGCCAAAGACTTGCAGGTTGGTAGGTTAATTGGCCATTATAAATTGCCCCTAGAATAGGTAGGTTGTCGGGAAATATATAGGGATCGGTGGGGATGTTATTGGAATATGGGATTCGTGTAGGATAAGTATAAATTATTGGTTGATGGTCGGGACAGACTCGGTGGGCCGAAGGGCCTGCTTCAGTGCTGTATCTCCAAACTAAACTAAATACTGACACCTAGTGTCACAGACACACACTGACACCCAGTAACACGCACTGATACACAGTAACAAAGACATACACTGATACCCAGTAACACAGACACACACTGACACCAAGTAACAAAGACATACACTGATACCCAGTAACACAGAAACACACTTACACCAAGTAACAAAGACACACACTGACACCAAGTAACAAAGACACACACTGACACCCAGTAACAAAGACATACATTGATACCCAGTAACACAGACACACACTGACACCCAGTTAGAAGCACACAATGACTCCCAGGAACACAGAAACACACTGACCCCCAGAAACACAGACACACACTTACACCAAGTAACAAAGACATACACTTGCACCAAGTAACAAAGACATACACTGATACCCAGTAACACAGACGCACACTTACACCAAGTAACAAAGACTACACTGACACCAAGTAACAAAGACATACACTGACACCCAGTAACACAGACGCACACTTACACCGAGTAACAAAGACATACAGTTACACCAAGTAACACAGACATACACTTACACCAAGTATTTTGACATACACGTACACCACGTAACAAAGACATACACTGTCACCCAGTAACAAAGAAATCCACTGACACCAAGTAACAAAGAGATACACTGACACCAAGTATTTTGACATACACTGCCACCAAGTAACAAAGACATGCACTGTTACACAGTAACACAGACACACACTTACACCAAGTAACAAAGACATACACTGACACCAAGTCACAAAGACACACACTGACACCCAGTAACAAAGAAATACACTGACACCAAGTAACAAAGACATACACTTACAACAAGTATTTTTACATACACTTACAACAAGTAACAAAGACATACACTGATACACACTAACACAGACACACACTTACACCAAGTAACAAAGACATACACTGACACCAAGACACAAAGACATACACTTACACCAAGTATTTTGACATACACTGCCACCAAGTTACAAAGACATACACTGATACACAGTAACACAGACACACACTGACACCAAGTAAAAAAGACACACACTTTCACCAAGTAACAAAGACATACACTTACAACAAGTATTTTGACATACACTGTCACCAAGTAACAAAGACATACACTGAAACACAGTAACACGGACACACACTTACACCAAATAACAAAGACATACACTGACAACAAGTCACAAAGACACACACTGACACCCAGTAACAAAGACATACACTGACACCAAGTAACAAAGACATACACTGATACCCAGTAACAAAGAAATACACTGATACCCAGTAACACAGACGCACACTTACACCAAGTAACAAAGACATACACTTACAACAAGTAACACAGACATACACTTACACCAAGTATTTTGACATACACTTACACCACTTAACAAAGACATACACTGACACCCATTGAAAAAGACATCCACTGACAACAAGTCACAAACACATACACTGACACCAAGTAACAAAGACATACACTTACACCAAGTAACAAAGACATACACTGACACCCAGGAACACAGACACACACTTACACCAAGTAACAAAGACATACAGTTACAACAAGTAACACAGACATACACTTACACCAAGTATTTTGACATACACTTACACCACGTAACAAAGACATACACTGTCACCCAGTAACACAAACAAATACACACTGACCCCCAGTAACATAGAGAAACATAGACACACAGTAACAAAGACATACACAGACACACACTGACACCAAGTAACAAAGACTAACACAGACACACACTGTCACCATGTAACAAAGACATACACTGACACCCAGTAACAAATACATAGACTGACACCAAGTCACAAAGACATACACTGATACCCAGTAACACAGACACACACTTACAACAAGTAACAAAGACATACACTGACACCCAGTAACAAAGACACACACTGACACCCAGTAACACAGACACACACTTACACCAAGTAACAAAGACATACACTGACACCAAGTAACAAAGACAAACACTGATACCCAGTAACACAGACACAGACTTACACCACGTAACACAGACACACACTTACACCAAGTAACACAGACATACACTGACACCAAGTAACAAAGGCATACACTGATACCAAGTAACAAAGACATAAACTGAGACACAGTAACAAAGACATACACTTACACAAAATCACAAAGACATACACTGACACCCAGTAACAAAGACATACACTGACACCAAGTCACAAAGACATACACTGACACCAAGTAAGAAAGACATACACTGATACCCAGTAGCACAGACACACACTTACACCAAGTAACCAAGACATACACTGACACCAAGTAACAAAGACACACACTTACACCAAGTAACAAAGACATACACTGACACCAAGTAACAAAGACATACACTGTTACCCAGTAACACAGACACACACTTAAACCAAGTAACAAAGCCATACTCTGATACCAAGTAACACAGACACACACTTACATCAAGTAACACAAACACACACTTACACCAAGTAACAAAGATATACACTGACACCAAGTAACAAAGACATACACTGATACCCAGTAGCACAGACACACACTTACACCAAGTAACCAAGACATACAATTACACCAAGTAACAAAGACACACACTTACACCAAGTAACACAGACATCCACTGACACCAAGTAACAAAGACATGCACTGTTACCCAGTAACACAGACACACACTTACAACTAGTAACAAAGACATTCACTGAAACCTAGTAACACAGACACACACTCACACCAAGTAAGACAGGCACACAACAACACCAAGTAACAAAGACATACACTTACACCAAGTAACACAGACAAACACTGACACCAAGTAACAAATAAATACAATTACACCAAGTAACAAATACACATACTTACACCAAGTGACACAGACATACACTGACACCATGTAACAAAGACATGCACTGAAACAAAGTAAGACAGACATACACTGGCACCAAGTAACAAAGACATACACTGACACCAACAAACAAAGACATACACTGATACCCAGTAACACAGACACACACTTACACCAAGTAACAAAGACATACACTGACACCCAGTAACATAGAAAAACACAGACACACAGTAACAAAGACATAGACAGACACACACTGACACCAAGTAACACAGACATACACTGACACCAAGTAACAAAGACATACACTGACACCATGTAACAAAGACATCCACTGAAACCCAGTAAAAAAGACTTACACTGACACCAAGTCACAAAGACATACACTGACACCAAGTAACAACGACATACAATTACACCAAGTAACAAAGACACACACTTACACCAAGTAACACTGACATACACTGACACCAAGTAACAAAGACATACAATGTTACCCAGTAACACAGACACACACTTACACTCATTATTAAAGACATACGCTGATACCAAGTAATACAGACACAGAATTACAACAGGTAACACAAACACACACTTACACCAAGTAACAAAGACATACACTGAAACCAAGTAACAAAGACATACAATTACACCAAGTAACAAAGACACACACTTACACCAAGTAACACAGACAAACACTGACACCACGTAACAAAAACATACACTGTTACCCAGTAACACAGACACACACTTACAACTAGTAACAAAGACATACACTGAAACCAAGTAACACAGACACACACTCACACCAAGTAAGACAGACACACACTTACAACAAGTAACAAAGACATACACTGACACCAAGTAACAAAGACATACACTGATACCAAGTAACACAGAAATACACTGACACCAAGTAACAAAGACATACAATTACACCAAGTAACAAAGACACACACTTACACCAAGTAACACAGACATACACTGACACCAAGTAACAACGACATACACTGTTACCCAGTAACACAGACAAACCCTTACACCAAGTAAGAAAGACATACACTGATACCAAGTTACACAGACACACAATTACAACAAGTAACACAAACACACACTTACACCAAGTAACAAAGACATACACTGACACCAAGTAACAAAGACATAAAATTACACCAAGTAACAAAGACACACACTTACACCAAGTAAAACAGACGTACACTGACACCAAGTAATAAAGACATACACTGTTACCCAGTAAGACAGACACACACTTACAACTAGTAGCAAAGACATAAACTGAAACCAAGTAACACAGACACACACTCACACCAAGCAAGACAGACACACACTTACCCCAAGTAACAAAGACATACACTGACACCAAGTAACAAAGACATACACTTACACCAAGTAACACAGACAAACAATGACACCAAGTAACAAAGAAATACAATTACACCAAGTAACAAATACACACACTTACACCAATTGACACAGACATACACTAACACCATGTAACAAAGACATGCACTGATACACAGTAACACAGACATACACTGGCACCAAGTAACAAAGACATACACTGACACCAACAAACAAAGACATACACTGATACCCAGCAACACAGACACACACTGACACCAAGTAACAAAGACATACACTGACACCCAGTAACATAGAGAAACACAGACACACAGTAACAAAGACATACACAGACACACACTGACACCAAGTAACAAAGACATACACTGACACCCAGTAACAAAGACATACACTGACACCAAGTCAGAGAGACATACACTGATACCCAGTAACACAGACACACACTTCCACCAAGTAACAAAGACAAACACTTACACCAAGTAACACAGACATACACTGACACCAAGTAACAATGACATACACTTACACCAAGTAACAAAGACACACACTTACACGAAGTAACACAGACATACACTGACACCAAGTATCAAAGACATACACTGATACCCAGTAACACAGACACACACTTACACCAAGTAACAAAGACATACACTGACACCCAGTAACAAAGACACAAACTGACACCATGTAACACAGACATACACTGACACCAAGTAACAAAGTCATACACTGATACCCAGTAACACAGACACACACTTACACCAAGTAACAAAGACACACTCTTACACCAAGTAACACAGACATACACTGACACCAAGTAACAATGACATACACTTACACCAAGTAACAAAGACACACACTTACACGAAGTAACACAGTCGTACACTGACACCAAGTAGCAAAGACATACACTGACACCAAGTGACAAAGACATAAACTGACACACAGTAACAAAGACATACACTGACACCAAGTCACAAAGACATCCACTGACACCCAGTAAAAAAGACATACACTGACACCAAGTCACAAAGACATACACTGACACCAAGTAACAAAGACTTACACTGATACCCAGTAGCACAGACACACACTTACACCAAGTAACGAAGACATACACTGACACCGAGTAACAAAGACATACAATTACACCAAGTAACACAGACATAGACTGAAACCAAGTAACAAAGACATACAATTACACCAAGTAACAAAGACACACACTTACACCAAGTAACACAGACATACACTGACACCAAGTAACAAAGACATACACTGTTACCCAGTAACACAGACACACACTTACACCAAGTAACAAAGACATACACTAATACCAAGTAACACAGACACACAATTACAACAAGTAACACAAACACACACTTACACCTAGTAACAAAGACATACACTGAAACCAAGTAACAAAGACATACAATTACGCCAAGTAACAAAGACACACACTTACACCAAGTAACACAGACATACACTGACACCACGTAACAAAGACATACACTGTTACCCAGTAACACAGACACACACTTACAACTAGTAACAAAGACATACACTGAAACCAAGTAACACAGACACACACTCACACCAAGTAAGACAGACACACACTTACACCAAGTAACAAAGAGATACACTGACAACAAGTAACAAAGAAATACACTTACACCAAGTAACACAGACAAACACTGACACCAAGCAACAAAGAAATACAATTACACCAAGTAACAAATACACACACTTACACCAAGTGACACAGACATACACTGGCACCAAGTAACAAAGACATACAGTGACACCAACAAACAAAGACATACACTGATACTCAGTAACACAGACACACACTTACACCAAGTAACAAAGACATACACTGACACCCAGTAACATAGAGAAAGACTGACACACAGTAACAAAGACATACACAGACGCACACTGACGCCAATTAACAAAGACTAACACAGACACACACTGTCACCAAGTAACAAAGACATACACTGACACCCAGTAACAAAGACATAGACTGACACCAAGTCACAAAGACATACACTGATACCCAGTAACGCAGGCACACACTTCCACCAAGTAACAAAGACAAACACTGACACCAAGTAACAAACACATACACTTACACCAAGTAACACAGACATACACTGACACCAAGTAACAAAGACATACACTGATACCCAGTAACACAGACACACACTTACACCAAGAAACAAATACATACACTGACACCCAGTAACAAAGACACACACTGACACCATGGAACACAGACATACACTGACAACAAGTAACAAGGACATACACAGACACCAAGTAACAAAGACATAAACTGACACACAGTAACAAAGACATACACTTACACCAAGTAAAAAAGACACTCACTTACATCAAGTAACTCAGACGTACACTGACACCAAGAAACAAAGACATACACTTACACCAAGTATTTTGACATACACTGACACCAAGTAACAAAGACATGCACTGACACCAAGTCACAAAGACATACACTGATACCAAGTCACAAAGACATACACTTACACCAAGTAACAAAGAAACACATTTACACCAATTATTTTGACATACACTGACTCCAAGTACCAAAGACATACACTGATACCCAGTAACACAGACACACACATACACCAAGTAACAAAGACGTACACTGATACCCAGTAACACAGACACACAATTACACCAAGTAACAAAGACATACACTGACACCCAGTAACAAAGACATGCACTGACACCCAGTAACAAAGACACACACGGACATCAAGTAACAAAGACATACACTGACACGAAGTAACAAAGACATACACTTACACCAAGTAACAAAGACAGACAATTACACCACGTAACAAAGACATACACTTACACCAAGTATTTTGACATACACTGACACCAAGTAACAAAGACATACACTGATACCCAGTAACACAGACACACACTTGCACCAAGTAACAAAGTCATACACTGACACCAGGTCACAAAGACACACACTGACACCAAGTCACACAGACATAGACTGATACCCAGTCACACAGACACACACGTACACCTAGTAACAAATACTTACACTGACACCCAGTAACAAAGACATACACTGATACCAAGTCACAAAGACATACACTTACACAAAGTAACAAAGAAACACATTTACACCAATTATTTTGCCATACACTGACTCCAAGTACCAAAGACATACACTGATACCCAGTAACACAGACACACACATACACCAAGTAACAAAGACGTACACTGACACCGAGTCACAAAGACACACACTGACACCCAGTAACAAAGACATACACGACACCAAGTCCCAAAACATACACTGATACCCAGTAACACAGACACACACTTACACCAAGTAACACAGACATACACTGTCACCAAGTAACACAGACATACACTGTCACCAAGTAACAAAGACATACAATGATACCCAGTAACACAGACACACACATACACCAAGTAACAAAGATAGACACTGATACCCAGTAACTCAGACACACAATTACACCAAGTAACAAAGACATACACTGACACCCAGTAACAAAGACATACACTGACACCCAGTAACAAAGACACACACTGACACCATGTAACACAGACATATACTGACAACAAGTAACAAAGACATACACAGACACCAAGTAACAAAGACATAAACTGACACACAGTAACAAAGACATGCACTTACACCAAGTAAAAAAGACACACACTTACATCAAGTAACACAGACGTACACTGACACCAAGAAACAAAGACAGACAATTACACCAAGTAACAAAGACATACAATTACACCAAGTATTTTGACATACACTGACACCAAGTAACAAAGACATACACTGACACCAAGTCACAAAGACATACACTGACACGAAGTAACAAAGGCATACACTTACACCAAGTAACAAAGACAGACAATTGCACCACGTAACAAAGACATACACTGATACCCAGTAACACAGACACTCACTGACATCAAGTCACACAGACATACACTGATACCCAGTAACACAGACACACACGTACACCTAGTAACAAATACTTACACTGACACCCAGTAACAAAGACATACACTGACACCGAGTAACACAGACACACACGGACACCAACTAACAAAGACATACACTGACACCAAGTAACAAAGACATAAACTGACACACAGTAACAAAGACATACACTGACACCAAGTCACAAAGACATCCACTGACACCCAGTAAAAAAGACATACACTGACACCAAGTCACAAAGACATACACTGACACCAAGTAACAAAGACATACACTGATACCCAGTAGCACAGACACACACTTACACCAAGTAACGAAGACATACACTGACACCGAGTAACAAAAGACATACAATTACACCAAGTAACACAGACATAGACTGAAACCAAGTAACAAAGACATACAATTACACCAAGTAACAAAGACACACACTTACACCAAGTAACACAGACATACACTGACACCAAGTAACAAAGACACACACTTACACCAAGTAACACAGACATACACTGACACCAAGTAACAAAGACATACACTGTTACCCAGTAACACAGACACACACTTACACCAAGTAACAAAGACATATACTGATACCAAGTAACACAGACACACAATTACAACAAGTAACACAAACACACACTTACACCTAGTAACAAAGACAGACACTGAAACCAAGTAACAAAGACATACAATTACACCAAGTAACAAAGACACACACTTCCACCAAGTAACACAGACATACACTGACACCACGTAACAAAGACATACACTGTTACCCAGTAACACAGACACACACTTACAACTAGTAACAAAGACATACACTGAAACCAAGTAACACAGACACACACTCACACCAAGTGAGACAGACACACACTTACACCAAGTTTCAAAGAGATACACTGACAACAAGTAACAAAGACATACACTTACACCAAGTAACACAGACAAACACTGACACCAAGTAACAAAGAAATACAATTACACCAAGTAACAAATACACACACTTACACCACGTAACAAAGACATACACTTACACCAAGTATTTTGACATACACTGACACCAAGTAACAAAGACATACACTGATACCCAGTAACACAGACACACACTTCCACCAAGTAACAAAGTCATACACTGACACCAAGTCACAAAGACACACACTGACAGCAAGTCACACAGACATACACTGATACCCAGTAACACAGACACACACGTACACCTAGTAACAAATACTTACACTGACACCCAGTAACAAAGACATACACTGACACCGAGTAACACAGACACACACGGACACCAAGTAACAAAGACATACACTGACACCAAGTCACAAAGACATACACTGATACCAAGTCACAAAGACATACACTTACACAAAGTAACAAAGAAAAACATTTACACCAATTATTTTGCCATCCACTGACTCCAAGTACCAAAGACATAGACTGATACCCAGTAACACAGACACACACATACACCAAGTAACAAAGACGTACACTGACACCGAGTCACAAAGACACACACTGACACCCAGTAACAAAGACATACACGACACCAAGTCCCAAAACATACACTGATACCCAGTAACACAGACACACACTTACACCAAGTAACACAGACATACACTGTCACCAAGTAACACAGACATACACTGTCACCAAGTAACAAAGACATACAATGATACCCAGTAACACAGACACACACATACACCAAGTAACAAAGATAGACACTGATACCCAGTAACTCAGACACACAATTACACCAAGTAACAAAGACATACACTGACACCCAGTAACAAAGACATACACTGACACCCAGTAACAAAGACACACACTGACACCATGTAACAAAGACAGACAATTGCACCACGTAACAAAGACATACACTGATACCCAGTAACACAGACACACACTGACACCAAGTCACACAGACATACACTGATACCCAGTAACACAGACACACACGTACACCTAGTAACAAATACTTACACTGACACCCAGTAACAAAGACATACACTGACACCGAGTAACACAGACACACACGGACACCAACTAACAAAGACATACACTGACACCAAGTAACAAAGACATAAACTGACACACAGTAACAAAGACATACACTGACACCAAGTCACAAAGACATCCACTGACACCCAGTAAAAAAGACATACACTGACACCAAGTCACAAAGACATACACTGACACCAAGTAACAAAGACATACACTGATACCCAGTAGCACAGACACACACTTACACCAAGTAACGAAGACATGCACTGACACCGAGTAACAAAGACATACAATTACACCAAGTAACACAGACATAGACTGAAACCAAGTAACAAAGACATACAATTACACCAAGTAACAAAGACACACACTTACACCAAGTAACAAAGACATACACTGATACCAAGTAACACAGACACACAGTTACACCAAGTAACAAAGACATACACTGATACCAAGTAACACAGACACACAGTTACAACAAGTAACACAAACACACACTTACACCTAGTAACAAAGACATACACTGAAACCAAGTAACAAAGACATACAATTACGCCAAGTAACAAAGACACACACTTACACCAAGTAACACAGACATACACTGACACCACGTAACAAAGACATACACTGTTACCCAGTTACAACAGACACACACTTACAACTAGTAACAAAGACATACACTGAAACCAAGTAACACAGACACACACTCACACCAAGTGAGACAGACACACACTTACACCAAGTAACAAAGAGATACACTGACAACAAGTAACAAAGACATACACTTACACCAAGTAACACAGACAAACACTGACACCAAGTAACAAAGAAATACAATTACACCAAGTAACAAATACACACACTTACACAAAGTGACACAGACATACACTGGCACCAAGTAACAAAGACATACAGTGACACCAACAAACAAAGACATACACTGATACTCAGTAACACAGACACACACTTACACCAAGTAACAAAGACATACACTGACACCCAGTAACATAGAGAAAGACAGACACACAGCAACAAAGACATACACAGACGCACACTGACGCCAATTAACAAAGACTAACACAGACACACACTGTCACCAAGTAACAAAGACATACACTGACACCCAGTAACAAAGACATAGACTGACACCAAGTCTCAAAGACATACACTGATACCCAGTAACACAGGCACAAACTTCCACCAAGTAACAAAGACAAACACTGACACCAAGTAACAAACACATACACTTACACCAAGTAACACAGACATACACTGACACCAAGTAACAAAGACATACACTGATACCCAGTGACACAGACACACACATACACCAAGTAACAAAGACGTACACTGACACCGAGCCACAAAGACACACACTGACACCCAGTAACACAGACACACACATACACCAAGTAACAAAGACAGACACTGATACCCAGTAACACAGACACACAATTACACCAAGTAACAAAGACATACACTGACACCCAGTAACAAAGACATGCACTGACACCCAGTAACAAAGACACACACGGACATCAAGTAACAAAGACATACACTGACACGAAGTAACAAAGACATACACTTACACCAAGTAACAAAGACAGACAGTTACACCACGTAACAAAGACATACACTTACACCAAGTATTTTGACATACACCGACACCAAGTAACAAAGACAGACACTGATACCCAGTAACACAGACACACACTTACACCAAGTAACAAAGTCATACACTGACACCAAGTCACAAAGACACACACTGACACCAAGTCACACAGACATACACTGATACCCAGTAACACAGACACACACGGACACCAAGTAACAAAGACATACAGTGACACCAAGTCACAAAGACATACACTGATACCAAGTCACAAAGACATACACTTACACAAAGTAACAAAGAAACACATTTACACCAATTATTTTGCCATACACTGACTCCAAGTACCAAAGACATACACTGATACCCAGTAACACAGACACACACATACACCAAGTAACAAAGACGTACACTGACACCGAGTCACAAAGACACACACTGACACCCAGTAACAAAGACATACACGACACCAAGTCCCAAAACATACACTGATACCCAGTAACACAGACACACACTTACACCAAGTAACACAGACATACACTGTCACCAAGTAACACAGACATACACTGTCACCAAGTAACAAAGACATACAATGATACCCAGTAACACAGACACACACATACACCAAGTAACAAAGATAGACA